>NC_047018.1:2603967-3203967 GCF_902652985.1 Pecten maximus | reverse complement strand
CAGCATGTCATCTTTATATAAGGAACCATCATGTCATCTTTATATAAGGAACCATCATGTCATCTTTATATAAGAAACCCATCATGTCATCTTTATATAAGGAACCATCATGTCATTTTTATATAAGGAACCCATCATGTCATCTTTATATAAGGAACCATCATGTCATCTTTATATAAGAAACCCATCATGTCATCTTTATATAAGGAACCCATCATGTCATCTTTATATAAGGAACCCAGTGTGTCATCTTTATATAAGGAACCATCATGTCATCTTTATATAAGGAACCATCATGTCATCTTTATATAAGGAACCCATCATGTCATCTTTATATAAGGAACCCAGCATGTCATCTTTATATAAGGAACCCATCATGTCATCTTTATATAAGGAACCATCATGTCATTTTTATATAAGGAACCATCATGTCATCTTTATATAAGGAACCATCATGTCATCTTTATATAAGGAACCATCATGTCATTTTTATATAAGGAACCCATCATGTCATCTTTATATAAGGAACCCATCATGTCATCTTTATATAAGGAACCATCATGTCATCTTTATATAAGGAACCCATCATGTCATCTTTATATAAGGAACCATCATGTCATCTTTATATAAGGTACCCATCATGTCATCTTTATATAAGAAACCCATCATGTCATCTTTATATAAGGAACCATCATGTCATCTTTATATAAGGAACCATCATGTCATCTTTATATAAGGAACCATCATGTCATTTTTATATA
Source organism: Pecten maximus (assembly GCF_902652985.1). NCBI lineage: Eukaryota > Metazoa > Mollusca > Bivalvia > Pectinida > Pectinidae > Pecten > Pecten maximus. The sequence goes on along the minus strand of NC_047018.1, from coordinate 3,203,206 downwards.
AGGAACCCATCATGTCATCTTTATATAAGGAACCCATCATGTCATCTTTATATAAGGAACCATCATGTCATCTTTATATAAGGAACCATCATGTCATTTTTATATAAGGAACCCATCATGTCATCTTTATATAAGAAACCCATCATGTCATCTTTATATAAGGAACCCAGCGTGTCATCTTTATATAAGGAACCATCATGTCATCTTTATATAAGGAACCCATCATGTCATCTTTATATAAGGAACCATCATGTCATCTTTATATAAGGAACCATCATGTCATTTTTATATAAGGAACCCATCATGTCATCTTTATATAAGAAACCCATCATGTCATCTTTATATAAGAAACCCATCATGTCATCTTTATATAAGGAACCCAGCGTGTCATCTTTATATAAGGAACCATCATGTCATTTTTATATAAGGAACCCATCATGTCATCTTTATATAAGGAACCATCATGTCATCTTTATATAAGGAACCCATCATGTCATCTTTATATAAGGAACCATCATGTCATTTTTATATAAGGAACCATCATGTCATCTTTATATAAGAAACCCATCATGTCATCTTTATATAAGGAACCATCATGTCATTTTTATATAAGGAACCCATCATGTCATTTTTATATAAGGAACCATCATGTCATCTTTATATAAGGAACCATCATGTCATCTTTATATAAGGAACCATCATGTCATCTTTATATAAGGAACCATCATGTCATCTTTATATAAGGAACCATCATGTCATTTTTATATAAGGAACCATCATGTCATCTTTATATAAGGAACCATCATGTCATTTTTATATAAGGAACCATCATGTCATCTTTATATAAGGAACCCATCATGTCATCTTTATATAAGGAACCATCATGTCATTTTTATATAAGGAACCCATCATGTCATCTTTATATAAGGAACCATCATGTCATCTTTATATAAGGAACCATCATGTCATCTTTATATAAGGAACCATCATGTCATTTTTATATAAGGAACCATCATGTCATCTTTATATAAGGAACCATCATGTCATCTTTATATAAGGAACCCATCATGTCATCTTTATATAAGGAACCATCATGTCATCTTTATATAAGGAACCATCATGTCATCTTTATATAAGGAACCCAACACGTCATCTTTATATAAGGAACCCATCATGTCATCTTTATATAAGGAACCATCATGTCATCTTTATATAAGGAAACATCATGTTATCTTTATATAAGGAACCCAGCGTGTCATCTTTATATAAGGAACCCATCATGTCATCTTTATATAAGGAACCCATCATGTCATCTTTATATAAGGAACCCATCATGTCATCTTTATATAAGGAACCATCATGTCATCTTTATATAAGGAACCCATCATGTCATCTTTATATAAGGAACCATCATGTCATCTTTATATAAGGAAACATCATGTTATCTTTATATAAGGAACCCAGCGTGTCATCTTTATATAAGGAACCCATCATGTCATCTTTATATAAGAAACCCATCATGTCATCTTTATATAAGGAACCCAACACGTCATCTTTATATAAGGAACCAACATGTCATCTTTATATAAGGAACCCATCATGTCATCTTTATATAAGGAACCATCATGTCATCTTTATATAAGGAACCCATCATGTCATCTTTATATAAGGAACCATCATGTCATTTTTATATAAGGAACCATCATGTCATCTTTATATAAGAAACCCATCATGTCATCTTTATATAAGGAACCATCATGTCATTTTTATATAAGGAACCCATCATGTCATTTTTATATAAGGAACCATCATGTCATCTTTATATAAGGAACCATCATGTCATCTTTATATAAGGAACCATCATGTCATCTTTATATAAGGAACCATCATGTCATCTTTATATAAGGAACCATCATGTCATCTTTATATAAGGAACCATCATGTCATCTTTATATAAGGAACCATCATGTCATTTTTATATAAGGAACCATCATGTCATCTTTATATAAGAAACCCATCATGTCATCTTTATATAAGGAACCCATCATGTCATCTTTATATAAGGAACCATCATGTCATCTTTATATAAGGAACCATCATGTCATCTTTATATAAGGAACCATCATGTCATTTTTATATAAGGAACCCATCATGTCATCTTTATAGAAGGAACCATCATGTCATCTTTATATAAGGAACCCAACATGTCATCTTTATAGAAGGAACCCATCATGTCATCTTTATATAAGGAACCCAGCGTGTCATCTTTATATAAGGAACCATCATGTCATCTTTATATAAGGAACCCAGCATGTCATCTTTATAGAAGAAACCCAACATGTCATCTTTATAGAAGGAACCCATCATGTCATCTTTATATAAGAAACCCAACATGTCATCTTTAAAAGAGGAATCCAGCAATTCATATTTATATAAGAAACCCATCATGTCATCTTTATATAAGGAATCCATTTGAGACACTCTGGAAAAGTAACATCAAAGTCTTGTTTTTGTGACTTTTTATCAGCTTTTCTGATTCCGTACCCATTCTCCTGTTAGGATTTTTGTCAGCTATTAGGTGATGTAGTTTTTCTTTCATTTTATTAATCTCTCGTTCCTTTTTCTTCAGCTCGTGTTTGTACTGGGCATCCCTGTCCTTGATGACACACTGTAGCCGCTTGACCTGTAAAAACAAGTATACTGAGTATAGCATAGTAATACATGTCCCCTTTAAGCCCCCAAAAAATACTAACAGTGACCTTGACCTTGACCCAAAAACCCTGACAAAAACAACTCAAACTTGATCTGTAGCTAGTCATACTGAAGTTTAATACCATCTTTCACCAGCATACATCGAAGCATGGCTGACAAAAGTGCAGAAAAATGGAGTGGACAGGCAGACAGATGAACAGACAGACAGATGGGGAGGAAACCTAAAGTCCACCCCCCCCCTCTCTCCAGTTTCACCTGTAGGGAACTAATAAAGGCACATGGTGACATCTGTTAATATATATGGATATGTTTGTAGGATCTAAGGATGTTTGTAAATATCAAGTTTAATGAGATTTCCTACAACAATATAGTTGTAGGATGTTTGTAAATATCAAGTTCAATGAGATTTCCTACAGCAATATAGTTATAGGATGTTTGAATATACATGTATCAAGTTCAATGAGATTTCAATACAATATAGCTGCAAAAAAAAGGTCTGGACAAGAATTTGTGAATGGACTAAAAACTGACATAGAACAAGGATGGATAGTATTACAACAGCAATACAAAGTCCCCTGCCTGAGCTAGAAGTGCACCTATTCATTTCCCATTTTTTTTTTTAAAAAGGTTTTTCGAAAAAAAAAATGTGGGATGCACAACTACATGTATACTGATCATGTATACCAAGTTTCATTAAAATCGGCGTAGTACTTTAGGAGGAGTTGTCCGGACAACTATTGTGTGACAGACAGACAGACGGACGGACGGACTGACGGATGGACAGACGGACGGAGGGTAAACCTATAGTCCCCCCCGTTTTCAAACGGCAGGGGACTAATAACAGACACCTGTGTACTTAATAAATTGGTTGTCTGAAAACTACCCTTATACCAACTCAGTCCTCATATACTCGACCATTTCATACCAACTCAGTCCTCATATATTAAATCATATATACTCAACCATTTCATACCAACTCAGTCCTCATATATATTTAATCATATACTCAACCATTTCATACCAACTCAGTCCTCATATATATTTAATCATATACTCTACCATTTCATACCAACTCAGTCCTCATATATATTTAATCATATATACTCGACCATTTCATACTAACTCAGTCCTCATATATATTTAATCATATACTCGACCATTTCATACCAACTCAGTCCTCATATATATTTAATCATATATATATACTCGACCATTTCATACCAACTCAGCCCTCATATATATTTAATCATATATACTCGACCATTTCATACCAACTCAGTCCTCATATATATTTAATTATATACTCGACCATTTCATACGAACTCAGTCCTCATATATATTTAATCATATATACTCGACCATTTCATACCAACTCAGTCCTCATATATATTTAATCATATACTCGACCATTTCATACGAACTCAGTCCTCATATATATTTAATCATATATACTCGACCATTTCATACCAACTCAGTCCTCATATATATTTAATCATATATACTCGACCATTTCATACCAACTCAGTCCTCATATATATTTAATCATATACTCGACCATTTCATACCAACTCAGTCCTCATATATATTTAATCATATATACTCAACCATTTCATACCAACTCAGTCCTCATATATATTTAATCATATATACTCAACCATTTCATACCAACTCAGTCCTCATATATATTTAATCATATACTCGACCATTTCATACCAACTCAGTCCTCATATATATTTAATCATATATACTCGACCATTTCATACTAACTCAGTCCTCATATATATTTAATCATATATATATACTCGACCATTTCATACCAACTCAGTCCTCATATATATTTAATCATATACTCGACCATTTCATACCAACTCAGTCCTCATATATATTTAATCATAAACTCAACCATTTCATACCAACTCAGTCCTCATATATTTAATCATATATACTCGACCATTTCATACCAACTCAGTCCTCATATATATTTAATTATATACTCGACCATTTCATACGAACTCAGTCCTCATATATATTTAATCATATATACTCGACCATTTCATACCAACTCAGTCCTCATATACTCGACCATTTCATACCAACTCAGTCCTCATATATATTTAATCATATACTCGACCATTTCATACCAACTCAGTCCTCATATATATTTAATCATATATATATACTCGACCATTTCATACCAACTCAGTCCTCATATATATTTAATCATATATATATACTCGACCATTTCATACCAACTCAGTCCTCATATATATTTAATCATATATACTCGACCATTTCATACCAACTCAGTCCTCATATATATTTAATCATATATACTCGACCATTTCATACCAACTCAGTCCTCATATATATTTAATCATATACTCGACCATTTCATACCAACTCAGTCCTCATATATATTTAATCATATATATATACTCGACCATTTCATACCAACTCAGCCCTCATATATATTTAATCATATACTCGACCATTTCATACCAACTCAGTCCTCATATATATTTAATCATATACTCGACCATTTCATACGAACTCAGTCCTCATATATATTTAATCATATATACTCGACCATTTCATACCAACTCAGTCCTCATATACTCGACCATTTCATACCAACTCAGTCCTCATATATATTTAATCATATATATATACTCGACCATTTCATACCAACTCAGTCCTCATATATATTTAATCATATACTCGACCATTTCATACCAACTCAGTCCTCATATATATTTAATCATATATATATACTCGACCATTTCATACCAACTCAGTCCTCATATATATTTAATCATATATACTCGACCATTTCATACCAACTCAAGTCCTCATATATATTTAATTATATACTCGACCATTTCATACGAACTCAGTCCTCATATATATTTAATCATATATACTCGACCATTTCATACCAACTCAGTCCTCATATATATTTAATCATATACTCGACCATTTCATACGAACTCAGTCCTCATATATATTTAATCATATATACTCGACCATTTCATACCAACTCAGTCCTCATATATATTTAATTATATACTCGACCATTTCATACGAACTCAGTCCTCATATATATTTAATCATATATACTCGACCATTTCATACCAACTCAGTCCTCATATATATTTAATCATATACTCGACCATTTCATACCAACTCAGTCCTCATATATATTTAATCATATACTCGACCATTTCATACCAACTCAGTCCTCATATATATTTAATCATATATACTCGACCATTTCATACCAACTCAGTCCTCATATACTCAACCATTTCATACCAACTCAGTCCTCATATATATTTAATCATATATACTCGACCATTTCATACCAACTCAGTCCTCATATATTTAATCATATATACTCAACCATTTCATACCAACTCAGTCCTCATATATATTTAATCATATACTCAACCATTTCATACCAACTCAGTCCTCATATATATTAATCATATACTCGACCATTTCATACCAACTCAGTCCTCATATATTTAATCATATACTCGACCATTTCAAACCAAAATTGTCCTCATATATTTAATTACATACTCTATCATTTCATACCAAAACTGTCCTCATATATTGCAAAACTTAAACGAAGTAGAATTATAAGACACAAAACATATTAAAATTTCAGCTAAAAAAAATTCCCATTTCATTCTACCAAAATGAATTGCATAACCCCAAACTACCCTCTTACTATTACATCAGCATCTAAGTACATACTCATCGTCTGCTTTCAACTCAATATCTGTAATCCATTGAACACAAGGATGGGCAACTTTCTCAGACTGATGGGTATATGTACTAGCCTTTATTCAACACATTAATCAATCACATCTAACATTTACAAGGTACAAGTAGGGACATACCAAACACTGCAGTCTTAACACACCAGAATAGTTCTGTGTAGTGACAAAATCATTAGCTGCATTAGGAGAGATTCATATTTTAAAAAAAATTAAACATATATGCAGGCATTCTACTACCCTAGAATTTCAGTGAATACTTTGTAAAAGGTTTTCTTCAATTAAAAAGTGACAAAATTTTAATGAAATTTTATTTCTAACCATTGTGTGTTTCTTGATCTTTTGTTACCTATAGTTGTCCAGGTACTAATATTATACAATATAAATCAGTATCTTAATATTTCATTTTCTCAATATCATCATCAACAAACTCTACATGCATTGTATCTGCAACTTTGAGATAAAAGTTGCTTTATACAAATACTTTTGCTTGCTTCATTGAATATTTTACATCAGTGTTCCCCATTATCAATATTGTCATCATATTTAACCATTTCCTCCACAAAAACACAGTGAACTGAATGTTATTGATCGGCCTTACTACAACCACATCTCGTGAAGTCAGGCCAAACAAGCTAGGGAAATGTAAATACGGTAGGCTAATCTTTTTTTATATCTTCTTGTTACAATCTAATTTCAGTGTAATTATCGGTTTAATAGAGTCAATTAAACTGATGATTAGAAAATTGAGATTTTCTTGGGTGTACTGAATCAGTTTCATTCTAATCTTTTGCAGTCTCCACAACATCTAATCAGTATCTGCACTGGTACCATTAATCTCGTTAAGGAGGTTTTACATTAGAGAAATTCTCCGGTGTTTTCGGCAAATCTATTAGAGTCATTCCATTAAGTCAGAGTTATTTCTAACTCTTAAAACAGCATCATACGAGTTTCCCGCAGTACCAGACCACAATACATCAATGTGACATGTACAATATTAATGACCCTGGTATGTGAATGTAGAGGGAGTACAACTATGTATGATACAGTAAATCACATGTTATAGCTCTGCAAGTTAATATTTCAAATATCTTGATAGCAGTCATTCTTCCAGAAAAATGTCTTTTATTAATTTTTTCTGAAAGTCATTATTCTTAAAATCAATTTATCAAAGATCTAGACGAATGCTCTGTATAATTCCAGAATACCAATTTCACAAGACAGATCCAATAATGTTCCAAAATAGCAAGATTGCACAAGTCTGCCTTTCATCGAGAGTTTATGGGATCATTTCCAAAGCAAATCTTTTTACTCTTTAACATCTAACTGCTCTTAAAAGACCATATAACATTGGTAGGAAGGGAATTGGTTGTTATGCATGTAAGTGGAAATGAGGATTCTGAAACGGCTTCCAGACAGATTCCGTGCAGAAGCAGAACAGTACACCACATATCCACACCACTAAGGGACTTGTAATTTAGACGTTTGGTTGCGCTCAGATATGTGATTTTATAGTAATAGATACATTTTCTATTTGGCGACACAGCAGTTCAGATAATCAAACAAGGTGCTCACTTTTTTTTCCAAGCACTCTATGTTTAAATGTCAACAATACACCTCCATTTTTAAACAGCACGTTGTACAGAGAAATGTTATAAAGTTATTTAAAGTGTTTTGAAATGGATTTTTTTTTTTACCAAAACTGTAAACTGGATGTTGTCCATTTAGAAGATGATTATATAGTTATAGTTTTATAGTTATATTCATGATCAGGCCCATAAATCATCCACTGTCTTTTTCACACATTTCATTAATTCTTTTTTTAGCACATTAAATCCTCAGACACTGATCAGTGACTCAACATTAAACATGAAACACAGGCCAAACACAGACAAAGACCAAACCCAGGCCAAACCCAGGCCAAACACAGACCAAACACAGGCCAAACACAGACAGAGACCAAACACAGACCAAACACAGGCCAAACACAGGCCAAACATAGACCAAACACAGGCCACACACAGGCCAAACACAGGCCAAACATCGACCAAACACAGACAGAGACCAAACACAGGCCAAAAACAGACAGAGACCAAACACAGGCCAAACACAGGCCAAACACAGACAGAGACCAAACACAGGCCAAACACAGGCCAAACACAGACAGAGACCAAACACAGGCCAACCACAGACAGAGACCAAACACAGGCCAAACACAGACAGAGACCAAACACAGGCCAAACACAGGCCAAACACAGACAGAGACCAAACACAGGCCAAACACAGACAGAGACCAAACACAGACCAAACACAGGCCAAACACAGACAGAGACCAAACACAGGCCAACCACAGGCCAACCACAGACAGAGACCAAACACAGGCCAAACACAGGCAGAGACCAAACACAGGCCAAACACAGGCCAAACACAGACAGAGACCAAACACAGACCAAACACAGGCCAAACACAGACAAAGACCAAACCCAGGCCGAGCACAGGCCAAACACAGACAGAGACCAAACACAGGCCAAACACAGACAAAGACCAAACCCAGGCCAAACCCAGACCAAACACAGGCCAAACACAGACAGAGACCAAACACAGGCCAAACACAGGCCAAACACAGACAGAGACCAAACACAGACAGAGACCAAACACAGGCCAAACACAGACAGAGACCAAACACAGGCCGAACATAGACAAAACACAGGCCAAATACAGACCGAATACAGACCGAACAGACAAAACACAGGCCAAATACAGGCCAATCACAGACTGAACACAGACAGAACATAGACAAAATACAGGCCAAATACAGGCCAATCACAGACAGAGACCAAACAAAAGCCAAGCATAGACAAAACACAGGCCAAACACAGGCCAATCACAGACCGAACATCGAAAATCGGCAATTCAACCATAGGCTAATTCAACCCAAGATTTGAAAATGTTTCTCCACTTACATGTTGATGATTTTTCCTCTCATCAATAGCATATTACGTACTGTTTAATAGGATAGAAATTGGTTTGCATCCAACACCCATAAAAGGGTGTATTCTCTAAGAAACACAGTTTTTGTGTCTAAAATGTTATCATCGAAAATGGCATTTTTGAGATTGTTTCTTCCATAAAACAGCCAAATGGCGCGATGGAAACATGATTTTTTGTCACAATCATGCCATGAATGTATTCGTTATGGTGACCATCATTTGATTAGATTTTCATTAATATTTTACATAACATGCACATTTTATCAACACTTAGACAGCTTCTGAAAGGTACAACTTTGAGGAGCCATAAAAAACAAACCAAGTGACCTAGATCTTTATACTTTATAGATTTGTGACCACAACGGCATGGGCAATGCACCATCAACAGGAAATTTGAATCAGAGAAGGGGCCATTTTGGAAACAGGCCCTTTTAACAAGATTTCAACTGACCACTGGCCACTTCCCTCAGGAAACGGCCACAGTTTCTATAATGTCTAAATAACAATCCACTTTTTAAAAGCTTCTCAGGATGAGGTAAGATATTAACTTTAAATACTAAAGTCAGGATTAATCATGAAGCTTTATTATTTAGACTTAACACCAAAACATTCACATGTGTATATAAACTATATAACACATTACTGTATACTTTAGTCAGACACAATCTAGGCTATCCTCACCAGGTACAACAGAGAGCAACAAATTGTCAGCCAATTTTGGGTTGCAGACAAATTTTCTAAAACTAATTGATATTCCCAAAGGTTCCCCTGTAATTAGATTTGTTGAAAATTAAAGAAACAAAAAACAAAAACATTTCTGTGAAAATTGTCTTTCCTTTTCGAGCACACCCATTAATTTTCACAAACTAGACCACACAGACGACTGTTTTGTAGACAAGATCTGTCCGAGTGGTGATACAACAATTCCTCATTTGACATTGCCACATGACTTTTAATGTTATGAAAATCATTCTACATGAAAGCTACCAGACCTTATTGGAGATATCTGATGATACCTTACTTGGTCTAATAAACCAGACCTTATTGGAGATATCTGATGATACCTTACTTAGGTCTAATAAACCAGACCTTATTGGAGATATCTGATGATACCTTACTTGGTCCAATAAACCAGACCTTATAGAGATATTGAATGATACCTTACTCGGTCCAATAAACCAGACCTTATTGGAGATATCTAATGATACCTTACTTAGTCCAATAAACCAGACCTTATTGGAGATATCTGATGATACCTTACTTAGTCCAATAAACCAGACCTTATTGGAGATATCTGATGATACCTTACTTAGTCCAATAAACCAGACCTTATTGGAGATATCTGATGATACCTTACTTAGTCCAATAAACCAGACCTTATTGGAGATATCTGATGATACCTTACTTAGTCCAATAAACCAGACCTTATTGGAGATATCTGATGATACCTTACTTAGTCCAATAAACCAGACCTTATTGGAGATATCTGATGATACCTTACTTAGTCCAATAAACCAGACCTTATTGGAGATATCTGATGATACCTTACTCGGTCCAATAAACCAGACCTTATTGGAGATATCTGATGATACCTTACTTAGTCCAATAAACCAGACCTTATTGGAGATATCTGATGATACCTTACTTAGTCCAATAAACCAGACCTTATTGGAGATATCTGATGATACCTTACTTAGTCCAATAAACCAGACCTTATTGGAGATATCTGATGATACCTTACTGAGTCCAATAAACCAGACCTTATTGGAGATGTCTGATGATACTTTACTTGGTCTAATAAACCAGACCTTATTGGAGATATCTGATGATACCTTACTCGGTCCAATAAACCAGATCTTATTGGAGATATCTGATGATACCTTACTCGGTCCAATAAACCTGACCTTATAGAGATATCTGATGATACCTTACTCGGTCCAATAAACCAGACCTTATTGGAGATGTCTAATGATACCTTACTTGGTCCAATAAACCAGGCCTTATTGGAGATATCTGATGATACCTTACTTAGTCCAATAAACCAGACCTTATTGGAGATATCTGATGATACCTTACTCGGTCCAATAAACCTGACCTTATTGGAGATGTCTAATGATACCTTACTTAGTCCAATAAACCAGATCTCATTGGAGATATCTGATGATACCTTACTCGGTCCAATAAAATTGACCTTATAGAGATATCTGATGATACCTTACTCGGTCCAATAAACCAGACCTTATTGGAGATGTCTAATGATACCTTACTTGGTCCAATAAACCAGGCCTTATTGGAGATATCTGATGATACCTTACTTAGTCCAATAAACCAGACCTTATTGGAGATATCTGATGATACCTTACTCGGTCCAATAAACCTGACCTTATTGGAGATGTCTAATGATACCTTACTTAGTCCAATAAACCAGGCCTTATTGGAGATATCTGATGATACCTTACTTAGTCCAATAAACCTGACATTCTTGAAAAGGCAGAAGCAATTTCATATGGACAGAATATGTGGAAATCTGAGCAAAATAAATAACTATAACCATAGACAACATTTCCAATACATCTGTATTTATAAACACTTCTGTACAAACCTCGTCCTTCTCTGCCTTAAATTTCTCAGCCAAGGACTTCTGCTTAATGGTAACTTGTCTACATTTCTCCTGTTCCTTAGCAACATCACGCTCTAATTGGATCTTCTCATTTTTTAGACGATGGTTTGAGCTCTGATAGTGTTCTGTCTCACTGGACAGTCGACGTAGTCTGAAACAGTTTAAAAGATTAATTACCGTCAACCATCAATGTCCGACATGAATTCCCCAACTCCCATGCAAAAGTATGTCACCTGCAGAAGGGGTCAAGGTGACTTTTGAACATTTAACCTTGACAAATGACCACTGGGATTTGACTAGGTGTAGAACCAATATGAAGCAAAACTGTTTGGAGATTCTGAAAATATATTTCATTGCTTCGGAACAGGACAGGACGGGACAGGACAGAACGTCGACGGAAAAGACAGTGAAAGGTAACACACAAAACAGGTTGAAAGATATTTCAATTGATTGTGACAAAAGATAACATTAAAATCTTTCTTAATTCAATTTACATATGTAATAAAGATTTTATATCAGCATCAATGTAAATTTAGTTGACTAGCAATAGCAATAGCAATAGCAGTTATCGGTCTTCTTGTAAGCGTGTCCGCTTCTTGACCACCTGTTTATATACTTCTATTTACAGTGCGCATGTTTAATTATGTATCAAGTATAGTAGATTCCTCATTAAAAAAAATTAAAAAAAAAAATATTGTACAATATTCTAATTTCCTCAATATGGTCATCAACTTTCATTCACAAAAGACGAATTGGTGTTCAGTTTCACATTTGGACTATTAACAGTTGACACACCATCTGTATCTAGGGTCACTATCTTTATATACATGTATAGACTGTATAGGTGGTAGGTGTTATACAGAATATTGGCGGGTCGTTATTTAACTAGTACGTGTAGCAGGATGGGTGGAACTTGATCTCCTTGTTAGACCAGTACTTGTTAAGGTTGCTTTTAAATGAGTTGATTGATGGTGAATTGACGACTGACGATGGTAAACTGTTCCAGTCGTCAACAACTCTGGCTGGGAATGAATGCTTTCTAATGTTTAGCCTTGTGTATGGTTTTGCCAGTTTCTTATTATGTCCTCTTGTCCTGCCTTCTCCAGTTATTTGTAGTAGATCCTCTGAAGTCACATCTATCCCATTAAGAATTCTGAACACCTGGATCATGTCATATCTTTTCCGCCTGTACTGGAGTGATGGGAGACCGAGGTGGCGGAGTCTTTCAGGATAAGAGAGATGAGATATGTTCCTGACCAGTTTAGTAGCTCTCCTTTGGACATTCTCAATTGCTACAATGTCTTTTTTTAACTGCGGGCTCCAGACTGTGACAGCATATTCTAGTCGTGGTCTTACAAGAGATTTAAACAAGGTTGTCAACATGAATTTATCCAAATTTTCAAATGATCTTTTGATGATGCCTAGCATGCGATTAGCTTTCTTGACACTGGATGCGACTTGTGCACTGAATTTTAGTTTTGGATCAAATAAAACACCCAGGATAGATGTTGTTTCGTGTAGAACATCCAAGATTGAACTTGTTGGTTTTGCGAGGACATCCAAGATTGAACTTGTTGCTTTTGCGAGGACATCCATGCATGACTTAACTTGTTTAGATAAAACTATTAATATGAAATATAATTATAAATACTCAATTTGAATAACATCTTACATTGCCATGACTGAACATGTTCTTCAGCAAATGAACTGGAGGTTTTAAACCAGAAAAGACATCATGAACTGCATGGACTTTACAAAAAAAAAAAAAAAAAAAAACCAGCTTATATTACACACTCAATTAACCCATTCCTTTTTCAAGGCAAAGTCTCCTTAATTTAATTTTGCCACTACTAAAATACATTATACGGTTTGTATCATATAACAAACCACCATCATTAATGGATTTTTGCCATTAAAAGAGATGTTCCATCTTGGATTAGCCAAGATGTTGAAGATTGTATGTTTATTAGTTTAAATGTCTAATCAACCTATCCAGGTGTTTAATGATAGCTCTCTACACAGATCACCTCACAATGTCAGCACAGGCATACTGTACAGGAAACATAGCTATAACAATTACCATGTACAGAGTCTGGTGTAGAGGATAAGGAATCCTGTACCACAAACTCATCATTAAATAGTTTTGGAATCTATTTACTTCATATTTATAAACTGCCAACTTGCAAACAAAAATTATCAATTTTTCAGTAATTGTGATTATATATTTATAAAAACTTGAATGAATTTAGGTAACATAATTCTTATCCATTCAACTGTGCGCCGTGTAAATATTTTTACTGTCAGTGATAATTTCTAAAACTATTAAAGGACAGCTTTATGAATACAGATTAATCAACTTCACACACATGTTCAATGTTTTACATGAATATATATAGCATCTTTTTAATTATCAAAATTCAAAGGGTTAAACTCTGAAACAATGAATTTTAGCTTTTTTATATTACATGTACATAAGTGTTTGTTTTTAAGTCCAGTATAGGGACTCCTGTATTCTATACTAAATTTTGACTTAACTTGAATCTTTTTATTTACACTGAAATTCCTGATCAACAATAATTATACACTGCAGTACAACAACCAAACTGGGTGTATTGCTAAAGCAATACCTGTACCCTACTGATCCAGATAAAAACAGTGATCTAGACCTGGACCCTAAAGCCCTAAAACTAAAACTTGTCCAAGAAATTGTGGTCCTTTTAATTATCATCATGTAAAATTTAATGACAATCCCTAAAGAAATGAGTTCACTAGAGAACTGACAAACTTTGACGTTTGAACATAGGAACCAGTGTACAAGATGGACAGAGGGGAAACTGTTATGGTCCATCTGGTTACATCGGTAGCGGGGACAAAAACTTTTTAAGTCTTCCAATTTCAAGGTGTTGTAAACCACCTACAAGAGCATTATTAACAGTTTTTTTTAAATCAACCAATAATACAGACAGAGTTAATTAAAACATAACGGTATCTATAGCTAAATAATGACTCAAAGGGTAAAAACATATAGGTATGTATAGCTAAATAATGACTCAAAGGGTAAAAACATACATGTATCTATAGCTGACTCAAAGGGTAAAAACATATATATATAGCTAAATAAAGACTCAAAGGGTAAAAACATACAGGTATCTATAGCTAAATAATGACTCAAAGGGCAAAACATACAGGTATCTATAGCTAAATAAAGACTCAAAGGGTTAAAACATACAGGTATATATAGCTAAATAAAGACTCAAAGGGTAAAAACATAACGGTATCTATAGCTAAATAATGACTCAAAGGGCAAAACATACAGGTATCTATAGCTAAATAAAGACTCAAAGGGTTAAAACATACAGGTATCTATAGCTAAATAAAGACTCAAAGGGTAAAAACATACAGGTATATATAGCTAAATAAAGACTCAAAGGGTAAAAACATACATGTATCTATAGCTAAATAATGACTCAAAGGGCAAAACATACAGGTATCTATAGCTAAATAATGACTCAAAGGGTTAAAACATACATGTATCTATAGCTAAATAATGACTCAAAGGGTAAAAACATACAGGTATCTATAGCTAAATAATGACTCAAAGGGTTAAAACATACAGGTATCTATAGCTAAATAAAGACTCAAAGGGTTAAAACATACATGTATCTATAGCTAAATAATGACTCAAAGGGTTAAAACATACAGGTATCTATAGCTAAATAAAGACTCAAAGGGTTAAAACATACAGGTATATAAAGCTGACTCAAAGGGTAAAAACATACATGTATCTATAGCTAAATAAAGACTCAAAGGGTTAAAACATACAGGTATATAAAGCTGACTCAAAGGGTTAAAACATACAGGTATATATATAGCTAAATAAAGACTCAAATGATTATATATATAATTAACTTCATAGTTGGTGAACTCCCTATAGCTACCATCCAGGAATATGATTTGGACACTTCATGACTTAAAGGCAGCAGGAAGATATTTCAGACTTAATAGGATGTTTCAGTCAGTAGACCAAGTATTGCCAAGGTGTTTCACGTATCGAGCTGAGAGATCAAATTGGAGCTGATTTTGATTTGTTAACTATCAATTGTATGGAAGTTTTATCTGCAGTACAGACCAGCCATTGATTAATTAATGACACAAAAATGAGGCCAAGACAGGGAAGGTGAGACTTCTCCAGTCGATAAACGCTCAAAAAATCAATAGACTTTCCTTTAGCTACTTAAAGACATATAACAGTTATAAAAGTATGTACAGATCATTGTTTATTAGCTGAAGAACAACTTGTAGTTGTATTCCTTTTCATATCATGTCTTCCAAAACACCATCTTGAGAGTTAGTTAACTGTAAAATCTTTCTTGGAAAATACATATGTGTAAACTGCAATATTACCTTCTACTAGTACTGCCAAACAATGATTTAACTTCAAAACTTTCATTTTATTCTTGAAGCAACAGAATCATTTTCCATCACTTAACTTTTCAGTATAATTACCTGTTTTCCAGCTCTTCTCTGACACGTCGGGCCTTTTGGTACAGTCGAAATATCTCATAAAGCCGGTTGACCAGGGACACTTCCGTGGTTCCATCTCCATGATCGATGGTCTGGAAACCCAAGGCGGTCAGTTCCTACAATGACAAATTGTCTCTTCTTAAAATATCGGTCACAGGTGGTCACTTCTTGATTGAGAAGTACTCTGTAATGGAGATTTTAATCCAGTGTATGAGTGGATAGCGTGATACTTCCAGGGTCTAAGCCATGATTAAATATAAGCCCTCCTTCTTATTGTCACTGGCATAACAGATGAGTTGGTTCATCTAATTACTGGGCTTTTATATACATGAATCTGATATCAAGTCCAATACTCGACCTCTCTCTAACTAGACAGAACAGGACATACATTTACTAATTTTCTTTTTTACATATAAATCTGTATGATTTAATTGACCAAAAAAGGAAT
Organism: Pecten maximus; assembly: GCF_902652985.1. Classification (NCBI taxonomy): domain Eukaryota; kingdom Metazoa; phylum Mollusca; class Bivalvia; order Pectinida; family Pectinidae; genus Pecten; species Pecten maximus. The sequence goes on along the minus strand of NC_047018.1, from coordinate 3,186,130 downwards.
TATTATAAACTTTTTAGGTCCCCTAATGATAAAAGCTAATATGCTGAATTATATAACATATCTACAACTATTTTAAGATTTTAAGAACCTCCAAATTTATTAAAATTATTCAGTAACAGTTAAAGCATATATGACTAGCCAGTACATAATACTGTATATGTTTGTAATTTTCAGATACCGGGTATGCATGTTATAACAGATATGTTACTTGTCTATAATTGTATAATAACTGGACGTATAAATACATCTATACCCCCAACCTGGCCTTCTATATAACAACTGTACAGAGACTGTAACATAACAACAGCGATTTTAAGCTAGGGTCGGTTCTTTACTTCCAAGGCAATAAAGAAGGTCTTTTAGTTAATGAACATGAACTACGTTACGTTAGTGTATTTATACAGGATGAACACACAGTGGAGTTGTACAGATTGTTGACAAGCCTCTGTTATCTGACTTCAATACCTTTGATTATACTGTAATTCATTTTAAACCACAAATGTAAATACACAGTGAAAAATAGACACCCTAGACTCCAAATATACACATCAGCTATCGCTGGACTAACACCTGAGTAATACCAATACCGCCATTGTATCCTACAATACACAAACACACAATGGTTGACAGAGAAATCAATAGCTATTACTACAGATACCCTATTAATTATGCGTCTGATAACATTTACACCTGTACAACTGAGTATAAATTTTGTTACCTGTCCTAATTACCTGTCTGCTGTACACACCTGAAAGGTGTGTTTATCCATCTAGTATTACCCAGAGTAACAAACTCTAAAAATTACAATATAAACACATACCGTAATTATGTATTGTAGGAATAAAAGAGAAACAGGTTGGTTGTGGATACATTTTACAGCGTGGAATTGCTATAAGATCTGTACATGTTTTTGTTGTAATATTTGTACACTTCTTGATATAAAAATTTGTAAGCCAAAACTTCATGTTCAGTAGTAACAAAATAAACTGATGATTTATCTATCTGAAAAGATACTGTGTTTACTGGTGCTGTTAAAATCTTCCCTTCTACAGGTATAGCTGGTTACACCTGAACACCATGCCAGGTATAAAGGTAAAAAATCTCACCTGGTTAAGGAATGTAACACTATCTTCCACATTCTCCGAACAACAGAAGGTGTTCTCGTCACTCTTATCCAGGTATGAAAAGGTCGACGACGGAGACTGCATTGTACAGTTTGTCGTCGCTGTCATTGCACTAAGTGAGGCTGTGACATCACGACTCCCGTATAGGGTCAGGTAGTCCCTCCCAGCATTCCTCAGGACGCTCCAGTCAGCCATTCTGTAAATAGAGCAGTGACAATCAATACAAGGAGAATCAGTTCGCTCTATATCGGAGACAAGACAAAGACGATTTCTTTACAGTATTTGTACCGTGAAATACCTGTGTATTAGCTGTTCTCCAGTACACCAAAACTTAACTGGTCATCGGTACGCCAAAACATAAGTGGTCATTACTACTCTCTGATAAAGATTGATGATAAGATTCACAGCATCAATACCACCAACATGTAGCAGAATCCTCAGCTGTCAGTACCAGTTACATATTTCAGACATATAATATAAATACATCACATCTGACCACAGTGTCATATCATGCCTATAGGTTATATTGTACACACAAATGTCAATATTATTATTTTGGAATAATACACCCTATCAAACATGGGACATTTATATTTATACTTAATTGATCAAGTATAAAATATTTTGTATGTTGACACGACTGGTACAATTGAAATCATATCACCCATTGAAACTATAAATCACACTGAAATTAACTTATAATGTTGTTTTGTTTGAAAGCTGGGTTTACAATCTATAGAACCCCAACTAGAGTAAGTATTGCAAGCTCAACATAATATCCAGTATTGTAACCAACAGTATACACCACACGGAGTATTGAAATCAACAGTATAAACATCACATGGAGTATTGAAATCAACAGTATACACCACACGGAGTATTGAAATCAACAGTATACACCACACGGAGTATTGAAATCAACAGTATACACCACACGGAGTATTGAAATCAACAGTATATAAACATCACATAGAATATTGAAACCAACAGTACATCACATGGAGTATTGAAATCAACAGTATAAACATCACATGGAGTATTGAAATCAACAGTATAAACATCACATGGAGTATTGAAATCAACAGTAAAACACCACACAGAGTATTGAAATCAACAGTATAAACATCACACGGAATATTGAAACCAACAGTACATCACATGGAATATTGAAATCAACAATATAAACATCACATGGAATATTGAAATCAACAGTACATCACATGGAATATTGAAATCAACAGTACATCACATGGAATATTGAAATCAACAGTATAAACATCACATAGACTATTGAAACCAACAGTACACACCACATGGAGTATTGAAATCAACAGTATAAACATCACATGGAGTATTGAAACCAACAGTACACACCACACGGAGTATTGAAACCAACAATATAAACATCACATGGAATATTGAAACCAACAGTACACATCCCACAGAGTATTAAAACCAACAGTACACATCACATGGAGTATTGAAATCAACAGTACACATCACATGGAGTATTTAAATCAACAGTATAAACATCACATGGAGTATTGAAACCAACAGTACACACCACACGGAGTATTGAAACCAACAATATAAACATCACATGGAATATTGAAACCAACAGTACACATCCCACAGAGTATTAAAACCAACAGTACACATCACATGGAGTATTTAAATCAACAGTATAAACATCACACGGAGTATTTAAATCAACAGTATAAACATCACATGGAGTATTTAAATCAACAGTATAAACATCACACGGAGTATTGAAATCAACAGTATATAAACATCACATGGAGTATTGAAACCAACAGTATAAACATCACATGGAGTATTTAAATCAACAGTATAAACATCACACGGAGTATTGAAATCAACAGTATAAACATCACATGGAGTATTGAAATTTAAACCAACAGTACACATCACATGGAGTATTGAAACCAACAGTAAACATCACATGGAGTATTGAAACTATCAGTACACATCACATGGAGTATTGAAACCAACAGTACATGTCACACGGAGTATTGAAATCAACAGTAAACATCATACGGAGTATTGAAACTATCAGTACACATCACACGGAGTATTGAAACCAACAATAAACATCATACGGAGTATTGAAACCAAGAGTAAACATCACATGGAGTATTTAAATCAACAGTATAAACATCACATGGAGTATTTAAATCAACAGTATAAACACCACACGGAGTATTGAAATCAACAGTACACACCACACGGAGTATTGAAACCAACAATATAAACATCACATGGAATATTGAAACCAACAGTACATGTCACACGGAGTATTGAAATCAACAGTAAACATCATACAGAGTATTGAAACCAAGAGTAAACATCACACAGAGTATTGAAACCATCAGTACACATCACATGGAGTATTGAAACCAACAGTACACATCACATGGAGTATTGAAACCAACAGTACACATCACATGGAGTATTGAAACCAACAGTAAACATCACATGGAGTATTGAAACCAACAGTACACATCACATGGAGTATTGAAACCAACAGTAAACATCACATGGAGTATTGAAACCAACAGTACACATCCCATGGATTATTGATTAAAATCAACATCTGTTTTTTATTGGGTTTTTTTTTTAGTTTATCAAGAGTTTACACATTTGTTTCATTGTTCTGTAGTTGTGTTTATGTACTTTTCTAACAAAATCTTCAAAACAATAAATAAACTTAATATATATACATGTCATATGATGTGCAGTCTGTCACATTATAATTATATAGCTTATATCAAGTGGTACAATAAATCTGTTAAACACAGAGACCAAAACCACCCAACCTTTTTGTCAATTCACGCATCTGGTATCTATTCATGTCATGCAACATGAAAATATCTGCACAAAATCATTGCAGTGTTTTACATCTTTTACTTATACATTTTACATCTGAGCACTGATCATGATGAACCTATCAGGGTGTGTAAGCACACTGTACACTGGGAGATTGTGGTGATGACCAATACAGTCCAGACCTAAGGGAACCTGGTTCACCTGATCAATACACAAAATGGCAAGATCACAGGAACTGTCCACAGTAGGATGCTGTGGCGGGATATCTTCTGGTACACAATTAAATATAACCAAGGACAGGACTACACAAGTCTGTATCGGGATATCTTCTGGTACATAACCACGGACAGGGCTGCACAAGTCTGTAGGGGGATATTTTCTGGTACATAACCAAGGACAGGACTACACAAGTCTGTAGGGGGATATCTTCTGGTACACAACCAAGGACAGGACTACACAAGTCTGTATCGGGATATCTTCTGGTACACAACCAAGGACAGGACTACACAAGTCTGTAGAGGGATATCTTCTGGTACATTACCAATGACAGGACTACACAAGTCTGTAGTGGGATATCTTCTGGTACACAACCAAGGACAGGACTACACAAGTCTGTAGTGGGATATCTTCTGGTACACAACCAAGGACAGGACTACACAAGTCTGTAGGGGGATATATATCTTCTGGTACATAACCAAGGACAGGACTATACAAGTCTGTAGTGGGATATCTTCTGGTACACAACCAAGGACAGGACTACACAAGTCTGTAGGGGGATATCTTCTGGTACATAACCAAGGACAGGACTACACAAGTCTGTATCGGGATATCTTCTGGTACACAACCAAGGACAGGGCTACACAAGTCTGTAGAGGGATATCTTCTGGTACACAACCAAGGACAGGACTACACATGTCTGTAGGGGGATATCTTCTGGTACATAACCAAGGACAGGACTATACATGTCTGTAGGGGGATATCGTCTGGTACACAACCAAGGACAGGACTACACAAGTCTGTAGGGGGATATCTTCTGGTACACAACCAAGGACAGGACTACACAAGTCTGTAGGGAGATATCTTCTGGTACACAACCAAGGACAGGACTACACAAGTCTGTAGGGGGATATCTTCTGGTACATAACCAAGGACAGGACTATACAAGTCTGTAGTGGGATATCGTCTGGTACATAACCAATGACAGGACTACACAAGTCTGTATCGGGATATCTTCTGGTACATAATTAAATATAACCAAGGACAGGACTACATAAGTCTGTAGTGGGATATCTTCTGGTACACAACCAAGGGCAGGACTACATAAGTCTGTAGGGGGATATCTTCTGGTACACAACCAAGGGCAGGACTACACAAGTCTGTATCGGGATATCTTCTGGTACACAACCAAGGACAGGACTATACAAGTCTGTAGTGGGATATCTTCTGGTACATAACCAAGGACAGGACTATACAAGTCTGTAGTGGGATATCTTCTGGTACACAACCAAGGACAGGACTACACAAGTCTGTAGGGGGATATCTTCTGGTACATAACCAATGACAGGACTATACAAGTCTGTAGTGGGATATCTTCTGGTACATAACCACGGACAGGACTACACAAGTCTGTAGGGAGATATCTCCAGGTACACAACCAAGGACACACTAGTACTGATAACATACAACTTTGAATATGATGCTTATTATTACACAATATACAATACAATAATCTGTATTTAAAGTCACGTACATTTATATACTGACAACATTTTGGCTCATTGGAGCTATTATTGAGACAAACAGTTGCATATGTATACTAATATATATATAACATCAAGAAATAATACAAGAGGCCCAATGGGCCTGTATCGCTCACCTGGCTCTACAGCAACTTTGAAGTTGATTGAGGTCATTTCTAAAGATACTATGTTGATTACCTCTTTATTCAAATATCATTGTAAGCTAGTTTTATTCATATTAAAAATTTTCTAGTCCTTCATTCCAGCATTCTATTGGCCTAATATCAGGTCTTGGAGGCTCTTGGCTATCGCAGAATTATTGTTTACAGATTTAAGCCGATTTCAACCCTGTTACCTTGAATGTAGGTCAAGGTCATTTATTTGAACAAAATTGGTAGCCCTTCACCCCAGCATGCTACAGGCCCAATATCAAGTCCTTGGGCCTCTTGGTTATTGAGAAGAAGTCGTTTGAAGATTATAGCCTATTTGAACCATGTGACCTTGAATGAAGGTCAAGGTCATTTATTTGAACAAACTTTGTAGCCCTTCACCCCAGCATGCTACAGGCCCAATATCAAGTCCCTGGGCCTCTTGGTTATTTAGAAGAAGTTGTTTGAAGATTATAGCCTATTCGACCCATGTGACCTTGAATGAAGGTCAATGTCATTTATTTGAACAAACTTTGTAGCCCTTCACCCCAGCATGCTACAGGCCCAATATCAAGTCCCTGGGCCTCTTGGTTATTGAGAAGAAGTCGTTTGAAGATTATAGCCTATTTGACCCATGTGACCTTGAATGAAGGTCAAGGTCATTTATTTGAACAAACTTTGTAGCCCTTCACCCCAGCATGCTACAGGCCCAATATCAAGTCCCTGGGCCTCTTGGTTATTGAGAAGAAGTCGTTTGAAAATTATAGCCTATCTGACCCATGTGACCTTGAATGAAGGTCAAGGTCATTTATTTCAACAAACTTTGTAGCCCTTCACCCCAGCATGCTACAGGCCCAATATCAAGTCCCTGGGCCTCTTGGTTATTTAGAAGAAGTCGTTTGAAGATTATAGCCTATTTGACCCATGTGACCTTGAATGAAGGTCAATGTCATTTATTTGAACAAACTTTGTAGCCCTTCACCCCAGCATGCTACAGGCCCAATGTCAAGTCCCTGGGCCTCTTGGTTATTGAGAAGAAGTCGTTTGAAGATTATAGCCTATTTGACCCATGTGACCTTGAATGAAGGCCAAGGTCATTTATTTGAACAAACTTTGTAGCCCTTCACCCCAGCATGCTACATGCCCAATATCAAGTCCCTGGGCCTTTTGGTTATTGAGAAGAAGTTGTTTGAATGAAAAAGTTGACGCCGGACGGCCGGACGGCCGGACGGACGGACGACGGACGCCGCACCACGGCATAAGCTCACTTGCCCTTCGGGCAGGTGAGCTAAAAATCAAGAATTAACAATTATATAACTCTCACAGAATTAGGTGGAAAGGGAGGTAAGTTACAAATGAGCATTACGCTGTGTTACTATATGTAGGGTATACTATCAGGAGAAGGGTAATTTACATAATATGTACACTAATATAGCAAAAGGTAACAAGAGGCTCATAGGGCCTGCATCGCTCACCTGGATATTCAAGTAATTATGGTGAAATACTCTTAATTTAATTCAAATATTTTCCTACTTTTGAACTGCCTCTCCCAAAAATGGTTCAAACTACAGGTGGACTAAATCTTATCATTAAAGTATTCTTTAATTTTTCTTTTTTATTTCTCCTACTGTACCCCCTTTCTCCTGTCCCAAGGGTGTCACAAGCATCATTTATGCAACATACAACATTGCCAAATAATTCTCCTTACCGAAATTCGTCAAAATCCTTTTAGTTGTTCAGGACTAGCAGCATTTTAAGCATTACCCATCGGGCCATTTGAACTAAAAAAAAGGTTGATAATAATATTGTTACAAAGGGCAATAACTCTGGAAGATACTGTCGAATAATTCTCATTTTCAAACTCATCCCAGATCTTGTTGATACATGTATATGACTGCATACACATAGTCGTACAGTTTCATCAAACTAGGTTTATATTTACTATAGTTACTGAGTTCACAAGGTACAGTAATAATATTAAACAATAGACCGTAATTCTGTTAGTTACTGTTGAATACATGTATATAATTCTCATTTTCAAACTCATCCCAGATCTTGTTGATATATGGCTGCATACACGTATATAGTCGTACAGTTTCATAAAACTTGGTTGATATTTACTCCAGTTATCATGTTCACAATTGTCCAATTATAATATCATTACAGAGGGCAATAACTCTGTAAGTTACTGTCTAAAAACTTCCATTTTTAAACTCATCAGAGATCTTGTTGATATATGGATGTGTACATGCAAAGTTTCATTAAATATGGTTGATATTTACTTCAGTAATCGTGTTCACAAGGTCCAATAATATTATTACAAAGGGCAATAACTCTGCAACATGCATTGAGTACACTTAACTTCTAGCTAAACACCCTACATAAACTCGATGGAATTTTGTGACGGTCATGTTTCTTTACATTTGTATATAATTACCCAGATATGGATGATTTTTATCCTGTGTTAGGGACAGATGGAGGCAGTTAACATTACTCTACATTATATCACCTAACTGAGAAGGGGATCATGAAAACTATTAAATGGTATAATAACTGACAACGGATGTTCTTTAATCAATAATCAATAAAGTGATTATATCTACTGTACTTCATTGCCGTCTCATCCAAAAGGATGGCCTATTGGATGTCCATATGTACCCGATTTCCTGCCAGATATTGATCACGATGTCATTTGTATGCTGAATCTTATTGCCATGTGAGCTAATGATAATTTAGCTTCTGTCATTATACAGAAGTGCAAATCACACGTTATACAATTCATGTCCTAGTATAATGCTAGGTAGATCTATTACACCACCTGTTCCATTGGAATTTTATATTCAAAATAGGTAGTAAAGACATGATTTTTCTCATGATTTTCTGAACTATGCTAAGTAATATAGAGTTTTCCAGGAGCAATTATTCACTGAACACAAAATCTTATTAGGGCATGTCATTGTTCAAAATTAAAAGCAGAACTAAGGCAACTTTGAGGGGCTACATATAACAATACCATAAACTTGAACTGATGCTTATGCTTTTTGGACATATACTACAAAGGTAGCTATCTGTACACACATAGTTAACGATACATGTATACACAGCAATAAAAAATTCTCTATTTAGATGAAAATCTCACTCAACTACACAAACACATGTACCAATTCATAAAATCTTGCCAGAAAAAAACATCTTAAAAACTTTCCTCCAAGCCCGATATAATAAACACCATATCCTAATACAGAGTAAGTGTACCAAAAAACAGGTACATTTTTTTCAAATCAATTTTTGTTTTGGTATGAATTATACAATTATAATAATGATTCTGTAATTATGTGTTACATTTTGTTGATAAAGGTACAATGAAATACCTTTAGGTTTATAGGCAAATTTCGAAAAAAAACAAAATGGCTAATTCAGCCAGTGGGAAAAAATGATATTACTTCAACTCACTATCGTTAAATTTTTCACTAAATCTGGGCACTGGAATAGTAACATGGAGCGAGTCTGAGGTTTGATTCCTATAACTAATGCTAGCAAAAACTGTGTCCTCGACCCTATTATTTTTAATTAACTTTCTTGAATGCACAAATCTATTCACCGTAAATAGCACCAGGGTATATATGATGTTCCCATCAATACCATTAAACTTATATATGGTAGGTATAGCCGGTGACAATCGACCCACTATTATCACTGAAGACCCTAATACACTCCTAACATGAAGGCAATCCACTTATATATCAGATAGATAACTTACACCCTTGATCTTCTATATATTCAACATAAATTAAAGATGACCATACGAACTACAGCCAATATGTCCCAATCTGTCCTTTATCAACTCAGTTTGAAGTGCTATCCAAGTGCTTTAACTTGAGATCTACATCTAGATCCAGATAGTTGACAGCACTTTAATTTGTAGTCATATATATGTTTACATTGTACAGTCAAACATCCAAATGTAAGTTACTAATTCACACCATAAGTTCTGTAAATAAACATCCAAATGTAAGTTACTAATTCACACCATAAGTTCTGTAAATAAACATTCAAATGTAAGTTACTAATTCACACCAAAGTTCTGTAAATAAACATCCAAATGTAAGTAATTACTAATTCACACCATAAGTTCTGTAAATAAACATCCAAATGTAAGTTACTAATTCACACCATAAGTTCTGTAAATAAACATCCAAATGTAAGTTACTAATTCACACCATAAGTTCTGTAAATAAACATCCAAATGTAAGTTACTAATTCACACCAAAGTTCTTTAAATAAAGTATCTCCTGATCACTTTAATACTATATAGATTATTAATATATTATACCTTCATAATTAGAACAATCCAAAACCTTATCAATCCAGTAAAACACCTTGTAACAATCTACATACCCGTCCTATGCATGCTTATATATAGACATCAGGAAAAATGAGTCGGTATCCAATAACACACAGGCTCTACCTTTGCGGTGTACCTGTTGTGTTGGTTTATAAGTCCAATAATCTCTAACTATTGGCCACTCTGTCAATATTTGATCTCGTCCAAATCACTTTTAAGGTCACAAACTCCCTGAAGGTGAAACCAGAGTCCATAAAATCTCTCGAAATTTGAATTGTTATGTCCAAAATCATTCCAATGAAAATGTAAGTGTAGTAAACACTACAAGAAACGCCATAGGTAAACAATATTTCAGTATGACCTGGATTTTAAGTTTGGACCTATCTAAACTTTACACTATATACTTGGTACTGATATCAAGCAGGGGTAATATATTGGTTAAATTTGATTGGTTTGGTTTGGTTTATTTTGTTTAACGTCCTATTAACAGCTAAGGTCATTTAAGGACGACCTCCCGTGCGTGCGACATGTTTGCATGTGGTGAGTGCGTATGTGTGTTTTGGGAGGCTGCGGTATGTTTGTGTGAAGTCTCCTTGTGGTAGGCCGGGACTTTTGCCGATACTGCCGAAGACACCCAGCAGCACACCCCACCCGGTCACATTATACTGACAACGGGTGAGCCAGTCGTCCCACTCCTAATATGCTGAGCGCTAAGCAGGAGTACCAACTACCATTTTTAAAGACTCTGGTATGTCTCAGCCAGGGGACAGAACCCAAAGCCTTCCTCACAAGGGCGAACGCTCAACTAAAGGCCAAAAGTGAGGCATTGTCAAGGGAGACATTAGGAAGAAGAAAGTCTGTAAGAAAGAAGAGAAAAGATAAGATCCCAAATTCAGTCGCCTCTTACGATCATGCAATGGGGGCAGCAGGTACAATTCTTACGCCCTACCTGCAGGGCACGGTTAAATTTGAATTACATATATATCTGTTTATACATAATTAGCTTAAAATTCAATGCCGATCGATATGTTCAGTGAATTGTGTGGTATGACAACATAAACACAATCGTATTATTGCAAAAGGAAAAAATACCAAATGAACATTTTTAGTTAACATCTATATTTATTCAGTACATGTATATTTAAAATAAGTCATACCCAGTACTTTTCAACTGTGAATGAATAATCACATGGATATCATACATTATCTATTTATCATCTTATGGCTATATACTGCATACAATATTATTTCTATGAACTTTTTGTACAGTATCTTACAGAGTTATTGCCCTTTGTAACAATATTATTATTAACCTTTTTTTTTAGCTCAAATGGCCCGATGGGTAATGCTTAAAATGCTACTAGTCCTGAACAACTAAAAGGATTTTGACGAATTTTGGTAAGGAGAATTATTTGGCAATGTTGTATGTTGCATAAATGATGCTTGTGATACCCTTGGGGCAGGAGAAAGGGGGTACAGTAGGAGAAATAAAAAAGAAAAATTAAAGAATAATTTAATGATAAGATTTAGTCCACCTGTAGTTTGAACCATTTTTGGGAGAGGCAGTTCAAAAGTAGGAAAATATTTGAATTAAATTAAGAGTATTTCGCCATAATTACTTAAATATCCAGGTGAGCGATGCAGGCCCTATGAAGTTTTTTGTAACATATAATATACTAATGGATTGGGGATTTTTTTTTAATTCTTTTTATTCTTCATGATTTGTGTATAATTATTTTGAACAAAGGAAATGCTCAGTCATGGTTTTTAAACTAGTTACTTTAAATCTTTTTTCAGGTGTTTGTAATTTTCTGGGTTTTCCAAATGCAATAGATACTTTTAATGGAATCATATAGGAGACATGGGGGAGTGCCACGACGGGTGGTTCATAGTAGTGAGTCTCAGCCAGGTGGCGTGACTGCCAGACTAGCCTGCAATTGTCCCGGTTATAGAACTCATAATGGATTAAAAATACCATCACACTGCATGCTGTGCATAACCAAAATAATAGCACAACTAGATTAAACAATCAAGTTCCATGGGGTTTATCGGTCACCTGAGTTTTGAAATATTTCTGTCATTTTAACCTTTTTTGACCTTGGTTGCCCATCAGCCCCTGGAGTGATCAGTCAGACAGACCAACATTGGTATACCATCAAACTGCCTTCCAAAACTACTAATTCTAGCAAGTTAAAATCAATTCCAAAAGAAATCCAACAAATGATAATAAAAAATGTGATTTCCTTATATGAAGTTTACCTTCTTCCCAGGGACAAACATGAGACCCCAAGGTAATGAAATTGAAAATTTGTATAAAGCACCTCAAGACCCTTCCATCTATGAAGATTAATTATCTGAATCTACCTGATTTGGGTTTGAGAAGAACTTAGATTTTTGAAATTCAGTTAATTTGACATATTTTGGCCTTGCTTATGACTCATTCAGTACCAACATGTGCATATACATGTATACCATCAAACTGTTAACCCATCCTGCTAATTTGAACCAAGTTAAAATGAATTCCAATTGAAATTCAACAAATGAGAGTCAAAAATGTTATTAAATCCCTATATAAACTATTGTAATGTTTAGCTCCTCCTCCGGGGCAAACGAGAGACCACGAAGTCATGAAATTCACAAGTTTTGTAGAGCAAATTAAGGCCCTTCTATCTATGATGAATATTTGATTTTACCTTATTTGGGTCTTAAGAAGAAGATGAGAGTAACTTGACTTAATTTATCTTTAGTATGTTATGTTATTTATAATAAAAATTCCAAAACTTTGATTATATATATGTGTATCATATTGTAACGTATCATCATCATTGAATATCACAATTCGTATCATGAGCATGGCACACCCTTGGATTGACTGCAATGTAAAATTTGAAAGAATAATAACCAAATTTAAAATGTACACACCTTGATGCTGTTTGTAATTTGGTTTTTCTATCATGGTTTGATGAAATCACAACATATCGAAACTCAGCAGTACAAACTGCAGCCATCTTACAAAGCATGTTTTAGATTGTGATCAGAGAAGTGTTTATGTGATGGTAGTAGGACACATTTTCTGGATTTTACTTCATGTCTAATATTTTTCAAAACAAATTTTCTAGTTGCCAGACAGACGCCTTGCAGGTCAATATCTGGCACCATGGACACCAAAATAGGTGAATAGCCCTGAATCTCTGGAAAGATTTCAGACTTGCAGCATCCATGTGTGTTTTCCGGTGTTTGAGGAAGGCATACTGTAAACCTTGTCAGTTCAGTAAAACTGGTTCTCAATGTCGTTGATTTGTGACATAACAAATCAGAATACTTCAAAAGTATCCGTGTACTGTACTAAGTTGTAAATTTATCAGGAATGAAATCAGATTCATATAAAGGAACAGATTCTAAAAATTGAATAATTCAATAATTGCATTTGGTGCTATAATATTGTGAATTGATTCAGTAATATCAAAAAGTTTGGTGGATGATGTCAGAAAGTCAATGCAAGTGAACCATGCTGTAAGTAATGTATTTACCAACTACTCTCCATTTTAATGTCACTATTACTTTTTCAACTAGCAGTGAAGTTATTGTGGATGGATTGAGGCTGATGCAGTTATCGAATAATTTGAAGAATATTACAATGTACTATGTAATCCTATACTCCAATAATATTAGAGGTTTACACGACAGGAAACTTTTGACAGGCTGTCATGTAACCTCTAATTACCACCGCGCATAAAACCTGTTGCTGTGACCCACCTAATTAAAGTCGTTTAAAAGTTATCTTTACTCACATTTCATATGATCTGACCTACCTTATTCTATTTATCTATCATAAATACACAAAGTCACACAACGTGTGTCCATGTCTATATCCAAGATCAGTGATTATTAGCCTCTTTTGTCGTTTAAGCGTAGGTCCCATTTGTATATACCGCCATACTTGTTTTGATTGTGACCTCTCGAGGTTATTTCCGGTTTATCCAAATATGGAGTTGAAATAGACGAAACAAACGAAACGCTGTGAAAATATTACGCTACGTTTTCCGTTTTATTTGCATTCCGTATTTTATAATAACCGGAACAGCAAAGTTGTTTCAGTGACCCAATATTTAACACAGTAGGTAGCAAGTGAATTATTGTGGATATAATTATATTTAAGAGGTGTCCATCAACAGTTTGTGCATAAATGGATTGATACTTCATCAACAAGTAAGCGTACACATATTTGTTAACATAAATTATCGTTTTAGATGGTTTATGACACTTTTTCGTCGCGCCCTAGAATCAGGGCGCTGGCAGCTACAAGAAAAACACGCTGAGGGGATATGAGGTCGCAATATCCACCAATGTAATCAGGTGGAATAAGACCTCATATACGTATAGGAGTATGTAATCCTACAGATGTAACAATTTTTGAGATTGTTAATCTGTATTTTTACAAACATGTACTGTAATTGAACATCTATTCTTTCTCAATAAAAACATTTATCCTGCAACTGCCACCGCATTGTCGGAATACACCCACCATATATATTTTTGCTGTATACGACAGTGACAGGAAAACAGCTGTATTTTGAATCTTAGCATGTGCGTCAATTCGACTGATCTACTTCAAAGTGAAACAACATTTAAAACGCAAAAATATTTCTGTCATTTTTGACACCATTTCACTTCAAAATGATTATTTTTGATGACTGTTGCAGGATAAATAGAATACATGGTCAGTGTCTTAAAGGGACAATTTAGTCAAGCATGCTTTTTATAATTCAAGCAAAATCGATAAAACATATATCCAGAAAAAAGAATTCGCAGTCAACAGTTATCTACTACGTAGCCAATGTCCAGTATGGTCAGTTTAAGTTTGGGGAAAGCCCACGTCAAATATAGCAATACTCCAAATATAGTGCAATGTGTTGCGCCCTCTGGCGGGAACAGAGTTACTTGTAAACACATCCACGCGATCGAAGCACAGAGTGATGACACGGTAGATCTAATTTCACATATACTTATTTCTTTGGATATTGCTTTAACAACATGCGTGGCAAACAGTTGTTACATGTATCATAATTGATGGATTCAATAATGATTTATTGTTTTGACAATTCAAATCGACCAAACAGGTTTATTCCAGGGTCACCGAACGGGAATTCGTGTTCACGTAATTGTGTACACACATGCATGTATACGGCCAATACGTATGCAGAAAAAAGATTGTATTTTCATTTGTGTACGAATGCAAACAAACGCTAACACCAATCTAGGTGATTTATTTCATCCATGATGTAATTAGAACAATACTTATAACAAGTACGAATGGAATTATGATAATGGAAGTTGTACAGAACAAAAATATCGCACCTCAACATTACTCCGTAGGCCGATCTAGGTCAAGTCTCGGCAAACTCGCTCGCAACTGTATGAACTTCTTCATTGTTGTCGCAACCGTTCGAAAAACTCACATCTGTTATATTCATGACCTAACAGTAATTCTCCATATATTTTGTTTATCCATTCACTGTCTACTTTGGTACGAGACCTGCAACCTATAGTTAAAATATCTGCTATTAGCTTCAAATGCAAACCAATGTTGTTTACAGTCACGAGACGGGGCTGTGCTTGCACACATGTATACAAAGTGTGTAGAGACGACATGCTCATTTGCATATAAATCGTATGGTTATATGATTATGATCAGACGGGGCTGTGCTTGCACACATGTATACAAAGTGTGTAGAGACGACATGCTCATTTGCATATAAATCGTATGGTTATACGATTATGATCCCCCTTACAATTAATTAAACAAGAGGCCCATGGGGCCTGTATCGCTCACCTGGTTGGATTTGACCAAATGTCAAAATAATGTTCATGTTCAATTCGTTTTATTTGTCAACCTCAAACAATGCTTTATATGCTTAAAGTATGAAGATCCCAACTGCATTAAAGAAATAATGAAGTCCAGACTCTCTAAGTTTACAACGTGCATTCATAACTCTATGACTAGTAGCGATTTTAAGGAATTACCTTTATTTCTCCTATGGGGCCCCACAACTTTGGCCAAAGTCATCATTAAATGCAAAATCTGTTTCACTTTCCCCAAGGATGTTTCTGACCAAATTGGGTTCAAATCCATTCATAACTTTCATAACTTCCCCTATTGGGCCCCACTCCTTTGGCCCCTCGGGGTTCTGAGTCACCATTTATGCAAAATCTGTTCCCCTTCCCCAAGGATGTTTCCGACTAAATTCATAACGTAAGACTAGTAGCGATTTAAAGGAATTATCTCTATTTCCACTATTGGGCCCCGCCCCTTTGGCCCCTCGGGGGTCAGAGTCACCATTTATGCAAAATCTGTTCCCCTTCCCCCAAGGATGTTTCTGACTAAATTGGGTTCAAATCCATTCATAACTTTATGACAAGTAGCGATTTAAAGGAATTGCCTCAATTTCCCCTATTGGGCCCCGCCTCTCCGGCCCCTTAAGGGTCAGAGTCACCATTTATGCAAAATCATATCCCCTTCTGCCAAGGATGTTTCTGACAAAATTTGGTCAAAATCCAATAAGAACTTTTTGACTAGTAGCGATTTGAAGCAAATGTTGACGGACGGACGGACAACGGACGCTGCGTCATGACATAAGCTCACCGGACCTTCGGTCCAGGTGAGCTAAAAATGCATGGAAAACATAAACTTGTATCAATATATGACCAAGGATAGTTCATAAGGAGAACTGAAGTACACTTTCATGAAATAATTTGTGAAATGATAAAAAAGTAAACAAACTTGACTAAATTGTCCCTTTAAAATGTAAGCTGTATTTTATACAGCTTATATTTTAAGACACTGACCATGTATTCTCTCTCTATATATATACTAAAACAGCTTTTATTTTGAGACACTGACCATGTATTCTCTATATTTATACTTGAAAAGCTGGCCTTTGTTGTTCATTTGTAATTCAAAAGACATTACTAAAAAGACACGATCCTGATTGAGGAAGACATCAACTAGAAGATTGATCCCTCCAGGTGGATTCCGGAGATGAAAAGATAAGACATTTGTATGTGACATTCCTGATAGTCTGCGACTAGATCTACCAATTTCGCTGTCCTGGCGAATTAAAACGAAGTGACCCTTACTTAAGGACCGAAGACGGAAATCGTTACAGGTAAAGCGGTGCCTAAAAATATAATTACAGTACTGTAGGCCTACTGTAGCCTACCAGTTATCAGTAATCCGTCGTCTAGATCAATAATTTGTTCCTAATGTAAAAATAAGCTATTAATTCCAATACTAAATATTATGTTTGTTGTTGAGATAATGATCATAACTCGTCATTATCTGAGCCAAAATACTGTGACAGAATAACTTCAATAAGGCTGTGACATAGCGGTGTCTACTTTACAGTAGCAACCTGTTGAAAATGGTGCTGCTATGCCCCCGAATCTGGAATCTATATTCGCTAGCGGTGTCAGAGTCGAGAGGGGAAATGCACAGCTAGAACAAACCTACTCTTAATGCCAGAAGACATTACCTTTATCTTGTTATGATATCTTCAGGTAAATTTATATCTAAGGATAAGCCAGACGTCTCCCATTCTCTTCGCAAGACCTTTCCTACAAGCACCAACACAGAACAAGGAAAGCCAGCAATGCGTCTCTACCGACAGAAGTTTAGTTTCGTATTTTTGTGGTTGACTGCTCAGAGAATATCATTCACAACGTTTACAACTAGACTAGGCCTAGTACATTAAAGAAAAATTATTTTCTGAATATGAGAAATATGAAAGTAAAGTTTCCACTCATTTTAATCACTTCGATTGACGAAAACATTATTTTAGATAATTTATACTTGGCGCCATATGACATCATTAAATCGATGTAGGCATACAGAAAAAGCCAACATACGGAGAGTGTGTCACAGCCATATTCAGATCTCTAACGTAGTGTCTTCTTCTTCTTCTTCTTCTTCTTCTTCTTTAAAAATTAAAACCGTTTGAAGTTTTTTTCCTTAAAACCTTTTTATAAAAAAATGAAATTGTTTTGATCCCCACCAGCCCTTCAGCTGAGTCTTGGACCAGGTAATATGGACTGATGGCGTTCTTTTATTATTTTTTTATGGGGGGGGGGGGGGGGGGGGGGGGGGGGGGAGATAGTTGGAGGTAACATATTTTATTAGGTCGTTGTGGTTTGCATAATAATACACTAATCTGGACTAAATATTGCCTGCAAAAACAAACACATAGTTAATTTATTAGTAGAACAATAATGGGCTAATTTTATTAAAATGTACAAGTTTATTCATTATCACCCAAAAGTATATCAAGTGACGTGATTCTAACAAGTGATAAGATAATAGACTAGTACAACAATGTAATCACTTGAAAGTTGCAGCGTTGTAAAATACTTATTTGACGAGGTATTAGAAATAGCCTGAGTTTGTAAATCTTTTTTTTTTTAATTTGCAAAAATATCAAAGAGAACGGATGCTGGATCCAAAGCCATGTGAAAACTGTATGAATGTCATGCAAACGCCAATTACACTACCTTGATTTTCAGTTGATGAATAGCTATACATAATTACAGTAGCCCAATTATTACACAATATTGTATGTGCGGGTACAATAAAAATATTACTTAAATTCTACAAACATAACTGTTGCAAATTAATTGAATAACAAGCTGTTATCAATTAATTTGATAAGAGATAACTTTAGCCTCGGAGACAGACTGGGTTCCCATCCCAGCAGGTCGTAAAAAGGTACTGTCATATGACCTGCTGCCAATAAATCACAGTATTCACGACAGAATATTAAAGCATGAAAAACAGTATTACCATAAAGTAAGCGAATGATAATAAACTGCTACATGTCATTTCATATGTCTCCTTGTTAACACTATTTCATTTCTTAATGCATTTGCTTTGTAAATATACACAGCCGTTTTGAATGGTGGTACAGTTCTCTGATGTCATAACATATATAAATATAAACATATTGGGTCTAACAGACTATTTCCTATACAAAAAAAAAGACCTTATTTCAGAGTATAAGCCTCTGAGTGCGTCGCCGCGCCCCCTAATGCAAGGGGACATAAGTCCTGCGCCCTCCAAGTAAATAACGCATTTCCGGAGGTATTGGAATCGGGCGATGCCATCTTCCGCTTCTATATTCAATCTATGAGAAGATACCCGAAACCTTGTTAATTGTTATATATATATACACTGTATATATGTCAAGTAGTAATAACGACAGTACAGACAAGAAAACTGTCGAATTTTCGAGGCAATCTGCCCCTTTGTCAAGACACGGGTAAATTACATACGATCAGATATAGACATAGAACATAGAACAGTTACACAAATGTAGTACATTTGTAGGTATAAACAAAAAAAATATCGTAATGTTGTAAAAACAACGATCCCCCTCGGCCGATACTTAATTCGCCGAGGGCCTATTATGATTAATAAGGAAACATCTTAGGTGGTGTACAGATGCTAAAAGTAACCTAAGATGTTTCCTTATATAATTTTGTATATTTTGTATACCAAGTTTTGTTAAAACCGGAGTAGTACTTTAGGAGGAGTTGTCCGGACAAGCCTCAACCAATGAGAAGCCGGCGGCCATTTTGAAAATGAATTTTCGAGAAAAAAAATGTGGGATGCACAACTACATGTTATACTGATCATGTATACCAAGTTTTGTTAAAATCGGAGTAGTATTTTAGGAGGAGTTGTCCGGACGGACAGGCGGGCGGGCGGGCGGGTGGGCGGGCAGGCAGGCAGGCAGGCACCTGTTTTTCAAACGACAGGGGACTAATAAAATAGCCCCAAACCGTAATTTTTCACCGTTGAGTGCGACGTACACAAAATCATGATCTGAAAAAATGTAAATCGACGATTTCTAAAGTTGTAGGGATTGCTTCCTTTTAATTTAAACTGTCAGATTTTTATATTAGTAATATGGATTTATCAGAAAAAAATGAGATTTATTCATTGAGTCGTTGTTTAGAAAAAAAATATGAATAATCCTGGTAAAGGAATCGGATCCGGGTCCGGGTGCGGCGTACAAGAAATCACGGGGACCCTAAAAATAGAATGACGTTGGAAAAGACGGGAATTCCCCAGATGGGGGTTCCCCAATGCACGGTAAATATCGGGTTGACTGTTTTTCAAGTACCCATGTGCTCTTATTTGCCATCAAAAGTATATAATAACATCACTTCACAGGTAGCAAAAAATTCAGACTTTAACATGGTATAATTTCTCATTACTGGAACTTCAAACGAGCGAATGAAAGGATGGCGTAACTAACAATGGCTTATAGTAAAATATTTAGTTGTACGAAAACGGCCTTAGTAACATGTATACATTGTGTACTGTTGTGTACGGAATGCTGCCCAAATAAAGCTTAATTGTAGTATTCCGGGAACTTACGTAAGATCTTAATTTAGGTTTTGACTCACTGCCATGGAATCTTAAAAGCCTACTATAGATCTAGCAGTTTTGATTTAATATTTTTTTGAAGCGATCTGCCTACTCAAAATGACGGAGTAAACCCTGTACATGTACTGGTAGGCATGGATGGTAAGAAAATGAAAGCTTTTTTTCCTTTTTGATAACCTCACAAATTATTTGATGAAGATCTGATGAATTTTATAAGGCCCCTTATAAAATTCACCATTTTAGAAAAGTTTCATTAATATTAGATGTGATTGCAGTGGTTACAAATGAAGATAAATCTGTATTTTAGGCCTTAAGTTTAGACACGTACAGTTCACACCACTAAAGAAACCTGGCACTAGGATATAGAGCCAATTAAGACAACATGTAGACAATAATAATATGTGAAACTTTTCAAATTTTCTGGAACAGTTCTGAGATATGACAGATTGTTGGGGCATTACAACATGAAAGTGGCGTAGGAAGCGATAAATATTTGTAAATTTTCAAACAGAAAATGTTTTCTTGAAGACAATGATTTTTGCTTAACTTCATCACATCGATTCGATAAGTTGATGATAATTTGTGAGGTTGATTGATTTCATGAGCTAGAACAAGACAGATCGAAACACAACATGGATAAGAATGCGTGTTTTTAAAGTGAATATAGAGTATTACTAATTACCGACAGGTACGAATACACATTCTATTAGATTCGAAAATTAAAAACCTGTCAATTATTTAGGAAAAATAATAAGTTTTTAAAGAGAATACCTATTCTAGGTCAATTTTCCCTCTTTTTCGGAGGAGGAATTTTTTTTTACAGCCTTAAAAATGGAAAAAAAATTATACATTATAATATATGTGTTGGTGATCCGAAGATATAGATTTGAATTTCCTGTTATAGTTGTACCGAGAGAAATATATATATATTTGAAAAATATGTATCTCCATAGCTTTACATTGTAAATTAACTCGTATTCAATCCAGACATGCGGGTACAGTGACTTCATAGTATGACATATGTATATGGTAAATTTGATCTTATATCTATTTTTGACATGTTCATATCATCATCAATTGTCTTTATTATTTTCGGTCATGTATATTCATTTCATCATTTATGTTATACGGGAAAAACGGATTATAAGTTTTATACTTGTGTCTAAACCCATTTGTGTTTTGACAAATAAAATATGTTTAAATAAAAACATGTTATTTTTCACACCCCTTTTTTTTTTTAACAGATTATGAATCGGAGTCTGAAGACAGTA
The DNA here is from genome assembly GCF_902652985.1 of Pecten maximus. Taxonomy (NCBI): domain Eukaryota; kingdom Metazoa; phylum Mollusca; class Bivalvia; order Pectinida; family Pectinidae; genus Pecten; species Pecten maximus. The sequence goes on along the minus strand of NC_047018.1, from coordinate 3,164,214 downwards.
TTAGCGGTTCCTCTCAGCAGGCTGACAACCGATCAAACTCCACCTCACCCGTCCCACCATGTGGGGTGCAACCTCTTTCATCTCTAGCTGCCCAAGTCACTGGGGAACATTATTCTTGCCAGTTTCTGGAAAATCATTATCCTCCTTTAGAAGAAACAATGATTAAAAAAGTAAAATACAACTATATAAACTACATGTAGTTCATGTTTTTGAAAGTCAAATGTATGAAGTATGAAAGATTACTGGCATGTTATATTTTACTTCATGCATGCATAATCTCTTTAATTTGGAAATTTGATCACCATCAATTAAATCATTGTTGATAAAAGTATACCAATTTATTGAAGGAATCAACTGCTTTCAGTTGGCAGTTATGGGATGATAATTATATTTTATACATGACTTCAGACATGACAAGCTTGTTGACCAAAGAAGACAAACAACTAAAACCATTGATTGAATTGAAATTGGCTGTTTATTTATTAAACGACAATTGAAATAAACTTGCAATACAAGTTGATATTCATAAAATCAACCATATGAATCAAACTTTGGTCCAAGGTGGGGATACAAAACCGCCACCTTAAACTATCAACTTAAGTTACAACAAAAATACTCCCAACAATCGCATGTGTGAAACCTTGGTTTAAAGGTAGAGTTACAAAAATTGACAACATGCAATTTCCAGAAAATTCCTTGACATAATCAAGTCAACATCAAATGTTCAAAATTGATAACAAGTAAAATAGTATAACAAAAGGAGGATGCTGGGGAGGAGGCGGGAACCGTAAAATGATGTAAACACATTCTAACTGGACAAAGGCTTAGTAATGAAGTGTGCTTGTGCTTCATGTTCAATTTGCCTTTGTCCAGTTGGCACCATCAGCCCACTGATCGAGCAAATCAATGCTTATATTTGCCACTTGCGATTTAGAAAAAAATACTAGTATTAATGGAATCAAATTTCCCCGCCAATTTTAACTAAATTTTAAAATAATTTATTATATTTCACAATTTCTCAGCTGTAAACCTATTAACAGATGTACCATGTTATTCCATGTAAAACAAAAACAGTGCGTATAAGGCAATAGAAAACCAGATAAGAATAATAAATATAATACAAATATATAATATATATAAACATGGGGATAATACATATTACACTTGTTATATTTAATTGTCTGCGCCAGAAGGTTTATTTTCCATTGTTTTATTTTGCCATGGCCACAGATGTGTCCTGGTTGGTAGGGTAATATATATATACACATGTATAGTAGCAATGCCATACATTGGTATATATTATTAAATCATGATCATCATAGGAAACAGTGGCAGCTTTATTTGATATTTAACTAAAATATGGTATCAGTGTTTCATGTTGTAAATTTTTGTCTTCCTAGGTTGCCTTTTGGGCATTTCCCCAGAGTGAGAGTCGGGTGGAGATCTATGGCAAACTAATGGATTACAAAAAGAATGGTTGGAGGGACGGGGAAACTCTGATAGAGGAAAACCGAATCATGGAAATCACACAAGTTGGTGAGTCAGTGAGTGCCTCAGTGAAACCCACAGTTATATTATGTTGAAGTTTCAGTCACTTATCAGACCCGAAAACTGTTTGGTAATTAGTGGAATAGAAATTGCTTGTAAACTGATCAACACACATGAAGCATTAATCAGGTAATAATATATAAACATACTATTTTTACTGCCTTGTGAAAACCCACTAATTATAATTATATTGTTTTTTAAGATTTGTGACATAATTTAGCAATCTAGAAATGAAAATATTGTGGTTTTGTAGTTATACACAGACTGCATCAGTATATCTTGTTTACTTGTAAATATAACAACAATTGGGAAGAAAAAAAAGGAATTTTATTCATAAGAAGATACAGTCCTCCTCTCTTCAAATGTCCAGGGTTTATGGTGTCAGCTATTTTATCCAAGACAAGCAACTCTGCTAAGGTGGAGGGTGCCAAAGTCACGCTGTCATTTGAGAAACAAAAGGTGACCTTGACGACCTGTAGCCTCTGCCCTCAGGATATCTGGTGTCAACACATTGTGGCTGTGGCAATATACAGGATACGCAACGCTGACAAGGTATGAACGAGATATGATAATATACAGGATACGTAACGCTGACAAGGTATGAACGAGATGTGATAATATACAGGATACGTAACACTGATGAGGTATGAACGATCGAGACATGATAATATACAGGATACGTAACACCAACAAGGTATGAACGAGATGTGATAATATACAGGATATGTAACACTGACAAGGTATGAACGTGATGTGATAATATACAGGATACATAACACTGACGAGGTATGAACGAGATGTGATAATATACAGGATACATAACACTGACGAGGTATGAACGAGATGTGATAATATACAGGATACATAACACTGACGAGGTATGAACGAGATATGATAATATACAGGATACGTAACACTGACAAGGTATGAACGAGATGTGATAATATACAGGATACATAACACTGACGAGGTATGAACGAGATATGATAATATACAGGATACGTAACGCTGACAAGGTATGAACCAGATGTGATAATATACAGGATACGTAACGCTGACAAGGTATGAACGAGACGTGATAATATACAGGATATGTAACGCTGACAAGGTATGAACGAGATGTGATAATATACAGGATACGTAACACTGATGAGGTATGAACGAGACGTGATAATATACAGGATACGTAACACTGACAAGGTATGAGCGAGACGTGATAATATACAGGATATGTAACACTGACGAGGTATGAACGAGATGTGATAATATACAGGATACGTAACACTGACGAGGTATGAACGAGATGTGATAATATACAGGATACGTAACACTGACAAGGTATGAACGAGATGTGATAATATACAGGATACGTAACGCTGACAAGGTATGAACGAGATGTGATAATATACAGGATACGTAACACTGACGAGGTATGAACGAGACATGATAATATACACGATACGTAACGCTCACAAGGTACGAACGAGATGTGATAATATACAGGATATGTAACGCTGACAAGGTATGGACGAGATGTGATAATATACAGGATATGTAACGCTGACAAGGTATGAACGAGACGTGATAATATACAGGATACGTAACACTGACAAGGTATGAACGAGACATATACGTATGTATAGATATCAGCGCCCTCTGGTGTTGTTTCTATTACATATACATATATATATATATCAGTGCCCTCTGGTGTTGTTTCTGTTTCATATACATATGTATAGATATCAGCGCCCTCTGGTGTTGTTTCTGTTTCATATACATATGTATAGATATCAGCGCCCTCTGGTGTTGCTCCTGTGACATATACATATTTCCATGGTGATATTATTTCTAGATCGCAGTACATGCACCTGTCGCAGAGGTACTGGGCACTCTCAACAGAGACCAGATGCAGAAGTTACTGCAGTATACCATCAGTGAGGACCCAGGTGGGGTAACTTGTCGTGTCTTCAAACACATAGGTAGGTCAAAAAGTTGTTTGTGTCAATGTTAAACATTTTACATCTCTAAAACTTTGTATTGATAGACAATTGTAAACTATATTGGTTGGGACACCTGTCTGGAAGTTGAGGGTGAAGCCAAAAATGTGTTTAGTGGTTGAGATAAAACAAATAAGACAGGTAAAACTTTACATCAAGTTCAAGTTCTTTATTAACTTTGAGTCTTCTGACTCATCAGTATCCTACACATACACAATATACAAATTTTACATAACATTGACAACATAAAAAAAAACATAAATTTGTGCTACTCCAACAATGTTAGAGGTTTTACACGGCGAGATATTTTTGACAGGCGCCGTCGCAGTCGGCAAAATCATATCCGATAGAAAAGAGCCGGACCAGCGGCCTCTTATGTTATAGGAGTAAAATTCGTGCCAGAGACAATATACTCGGAGAGCATAACTATGTTAAAGAAATTCTTTTGATATTTGCTGCTTTGATATATTTTGCCAATTTTTCTAATTCTTTGGTATTTTGTCCGTTAAAATAATTGTATCAATTTAAACATACTTGTTTTTTTAAAATAGTAACTTTTCAAATATTTCTTACGAATATCAGAATAACATGGGCATTTTAGAATAAAATGAAATTCATCCTCGACATCATTTAAATTACATACAGATCAAATTCTCAAATGTCGCTGGATATTTTGATAACGACCTTTTTCTACATTTAAATCATGAGCTGACAGACGAATTTTAGTAATTTCTTTTAAGTACCCTTTCCCTAATGGCTTTCTCAAATAACCCTGAATACCAAATTCATTGTTTAGACATGTATGAAAAAAAATCTGTTTGAAGATGTTCTAATTTGTTCTATACAATCCTGTCTGTAAATATCTAAAAGTATGTCTTTAGTTACAATGTAAGAAATATAATGTGTACCTGTTAAGTTGTCATTAAGAGACAAACATTGTCATGCTATCAGGAATTGCCTTGTCATAATTATATATGCTGCTAAGATTAGCCCATGGAAACAACAGAGACCTTCTCCCTAAAACTAATCGTACACATTTACAGTTAGGATTACAGCAGCTGTATCTGGAAATCAACAGTTGTTAAAGTGAGCAGTGTTCCAGGGATAATTTTTGGTTCTCAAGTCTTGAAATTCTCTCCTACTGACCAATCAATCTTAATACAATGTATATCATATTTGGTTAGAAGTGTGTTTGGTGACCTCTACTGACCTGACCCCAAAATGTCATATAAAAGTCAGAATTAAGGGTGATTGACCTGATCTCAAAAGTTATATAAAAGTCACGAGGGTGCTGGACCTGATTCCAAAATGTCATATAAAAGTCACGAGGGTACTGGACCTGATTCCAAAATGTCATATAAAAGTCAGAAGGGTGCTGGACCTGATTCCAAAATGTTATATAAAAGTCAGATAGGTGATGGACCTGATCCCAAAATGTCATATAAAAGTCAGAAGGGTGCTGGACCTGATTCCAAAATGTTATATAAAAGTCAGATAGGTTATGGACCTGATCCCAAAATGTTATATAAAAGTCAGAAGTGTGCTGGACTTAAACCCAAAATTTTATATAAAAGTCAGAGGGGTGCTGGACCTGATCCCAAAATGTTAACTAAAAGTCAGAAGTGTGCTGGACTTAAACCCAAAATGTTATATAAAAGTCAGAAGGGTGCGTGCTGGACCTGAACCCAAAATGTTATATAAAAGTCAAAAGGGTGCTGGACCTGATCCCAAAATGTTATATAAAAGTCAGAAGGGTGCTGGACCTGATTCCAAAATGTCATATAAAAGTCAGAAGGGTGATGAACCTGAACCCAAAATGTTATATAAAAGTCACGAGGGTGCTGGACCTGATTCCAAAATGTCATATAAAAGTCACGAGGGTACTGGACCTGATTCCAAAATGTCATATAAAAGTCAGAAGGGTGCTGGACCTGATTCCAAAATGTTATATAAAAGTCAGATACGTGATGGACCTGATCCTAAAATGTCATATAAAAGTCAGAAGGGTGCTGGACCTGATTCCAAAATGTTATATAAAAGTCAGATAGGTTATGGACCTGATTCCAAAATGTCATATAAAAGTCAGAAGGGTGCTGGACCTGATTCCAAAATGTTATATAAAAGTCAGAAGTGTGCTGGACTTAAACCCAAAATTTTATATAAAAGTCAGAGGGGTGCTGGACCTGAACCCAAAATGTTATATAAAAGTCAGAAGTGTGCTGGACTTAAACCCAAAATGTTATATAAAAGTCAGAAGGGTGCGTGCTGGACCTGAACCCAAAATGTTATATAAAAGTCAAAAGGGTGCTGGACCTGATCCCAAAATGTCATATAAAAGTCAGAAGGGTGCTGGACCTGATCCCAAAATGTCATATAAAAGTCAGAAGGGTGCTGGACCTTAACCCAAAATGTTATATAAAAGTCAGAAGGGTGCTGGACCTGATTCCAAAATGTCATATAAAAGTCAGAAGGGTGATGAACCTGAACCCAAAATGTTATATAAAAAAAGTCAGAAGGGTGCTGGACCTGATTCCAAAATGTTATATAAAAGTCAGAAGGGTACTGGACCTGATTCCAAAATGTCATATAAAAGTCAGAAGGGTGCTGGACCTGATTCCAAAATGTTATATAAAAGTCACAAGGGTACTGGACCTGATTCCAAAATGTCATATAAAAGTCAGAAGGGTACTGGACCTGATCCCAAAATGTTATATAAAAGTCAGAAGGATGCTGGACCTGAACCCAAAATGTTATATAAAAGTAAGAAGGGTGCTGGACCTGATCCCAAAATGTTATATAAAAGTCAGAAGGGTGCTGGACCTGATCCCAAAATGTTATATAAAAGTCAGAAGGGTGCTGGACCTGATCCCAAAATGTTATATAAAAGTCAGAAGGGTGCTGGACCTGAACCCAAAATGTCATATAAAAGTCAGAAGGGTGATGGACCTGATCCCAAAATGTCATATAAAAGTCAGAAGGGTGCTGGACCTGATCCCAAAATGTTATATAAAAGTCAGAAGGATGCTGGACCTGATCCCAAAATATTATATAAAAGTCAGAAGGATGCTGGACCTGATCCCAAAATGTTATATCAAAATCAGAAGGATGCTGGACCTGATCCCAAAATGTTATATAAAAATCAGAAGGGTGCTGGACCTGATCCAAACATGTTATATAAAAGTCAGAAGGGTGATGGACCTGATCCCAAAATGTCATATAAAAGTCAGAAGGGTGATGGACCTGATCCCAAAATGTCATATAAAAGTCAGAAGGGTGCCGGACCTGAACCCAAAATGTTATATAAAAGTCAGAAGGGTGATGGACCTGAACCCAAAATGTCATATAAAAGTCAGAAGGGTGATGGACCTGAACCCAAAATGTCATATAAAAGTCAGAAGGGTGATGGACCTGAACCCAAAATGTCATATAAAAGTCTGAAGGGTGATGGACCTGATCCCAAAATGTTATATAAAAGTCAGAAGGGTGATGGACCTGAACCCAAAATGTTATATAAAAGTCAGAAGGGTGATGGACCTGATCCCAAAATGTTATATAAAAGTCTGAAGGGTGAAGGACCTGATCCCAAAATGAGCATATGACATGTAAACATTTTCCATTTGATATAGTATCTTTACAGCCTGCACATAATGTATCATTGTTTTATGTGTTTTATATGTAGAAACCAGATACTGGTAAAAATTATGAAAACTTTGGTTGCACCCAAAGAAATAGGATTGATAAGTATGAATGATGATAACTAAACAAAATTGTCTTTTTTCAAAGTGTAACATATCTTCCCAAATATTCTGGGATTTTTTCACATGATTAAACAAAATTCTGCTTTTCTTAGACTCAATCAGGGACTCTAGATCAGAGGTCAACAAAACTCAGCTTGCACCTGATCCAACATTTGGTGTCTGCCCTGACCAGAAGTCCTGTATCGATTTGTCACTAGCACAGCTCAACCAGGACTTCAGAGATGATGTACAGAGAGTCAGGTATCCATATCATTATACACAGAGTCAGGTATCCATATCATTATACACAGGGAGAGGCAGGTATCCATATCATTATACACAGAGTCAGATATCCATATCATTATACACAGAGTCAGGTATTTATATCATTATACACACAGAGTCAGGTATCCATATCATTATACATGTACACACAGAGTCAGGTATCCATATCATTATACACAGAGTCAGATATCCATATCATTATACACAGAGTCAGGTATCCATATCATTATATACACAGAGTCAGGTATCCATATCATTATATACACACAGAGTCAGGTATCCATATCATTATATACACACAGAGTCAGGTATCCATATCATTATATACACACAGAGTCAGGTATCCATATCATTATACACAGAGAGTCAGGTATCCATATCATTATACACAGAGAGTCAGGTATCCATATCATTATACACACAGAGAGTCGGGTATCCATATCATTATACACACAGAGTCAGGTATCCATATCATTATACACAGGGAGTCAGGTATCCATATCATTATATACACAGAGTCAGGTATCCATATCATTATATACACAGAGAGTCAGTTATCCATATCATTCTACACACAGAGTCAGGTATCCATATCATTATATACACAGAGAGTCGGGTATCCATATCATTATACACACAGAGTCAGGTATCCATATCATTATACACAGAGAGTCAGGTATCCATATCATTATATACACTGAGAGTCAGGTATCCATATCATTATACACAGGGAGCCAGGTATCCATATCATTATACACAGGGAGCCAGGTATCCATATCATTATATACACAGAGTCAGGTATCCATATCATTATATACACAGAGAGTCAGGTATCCATATCATTATACACACAGAGTCAGGTATCCATATCATTATATACACACAGAGAGTCAGGTATCCATATCATTATATACACACAGAGTTAGGTAACCATATCATTATATACACAAAGAGCCAGGTATCCATATCATTATATACACAGAGTCAGGTATCCATATCATTATACACATAGAGAGTCAGGTATCCATATCATTTTACACACACAGAGAGTCAGGTATCCATATCATTATATACACACAGAGCCAGGTATCCATATCATTATACACACAGAGTCAGGTATCCATATCATTATATATACAGAGTCAGGTATCCATATCATTATATACACAGAGTCAGGTATCCATATCATTATATACACAGAGAGTCAGGTATCCATATCATTATACACACAGAGAGTTAGGTATCCGTATCATTATATACCTAGAGTCAGGTATCCATATCATTATATACACAGAGAGCCAGGTATCCATATCATTATATACACACTAAGCCAGGTATCCATATCATTATACACACAGAGTCAGGTATCCATATCATTATACACAGAGCCAGGTATCCATATCATTATACACACAGAGAGTCAGGTATCCATATCATTATACACACAGAGTCGGGTATCCATATCATTATACACACAGAGAGTCAGGTATCCATAACATTATATACACAGAGAGCCAGGTATCCATATCATTATATACACAGAGAGCCAGGTATCCATATCATTATACACAAAGAGAGTCCGGTATCCATATCATTATATACACACAGAGTCGGGTATCGACATCATTATACACACAGAGAGTCAGGTATCCATATCATTATACACAGAGAGTCAGGTATCCATATCATTATACACACACAGAGAGTCAGGTATCCATATCATTCTATACACACAGAGTCAGGTATCCATATCATTATAAACACACTGAGTCAGGTATCCATATCATTATATACACAGAGAGTCAGGTATCCATATCATTATACACACAGAGTCAGGTATCCATATCAATATACACAGGGAGAGTCAGGTATCCATATCATTATATACACAGAGTCAGGTATCCATATCATAATATACACAGAGAGTCAGGTATCCATATCATTATATACACACAGAGTCAGGTATCCATATCATTATATACACACAGAGTCAGGTATCCATATCATTATATACACAGAGAGTCAGGTATCCATATCATTATATACACAGAGAGTCAGGTATCCATATCATTATATACACAGAGAGTCAGGTATCCATATCATTATACACACAGAGTCAGGTATCCATATCATTATACACACAGAGAGCCAGGTATCCATATCATTATACACACAGAGAGTCAGGTATCCATATCATTATACACACAGAGTCAGGTATCCATATCATTATACACAGGGAGCCAGGTATCCATATCATTATACACACAGAGTCAGGTATCCATATCATTATATACACAGAGAGTCAGGTATCCATATCATTATATACACAGAGAGCCAGGTATCCATATCATTATACACACAGAGTCAGGTATCCATATCATTATATACACAGAGAGTCAGGTATCCATATCATTATACACACAGAGTCAGGTATCCATATCATTATATACACACAGAGAGTCAGGTATCCATATCATTATATACACACAGAGTTAGGTAACCATATCATTATATACACAAAGAGCCAGGTATCCATATCATTATATACACAGAGTCAGGTATCCATATCATTATACACATAGAGAGTCAGGTATCCATATCATTTTACACACACAGAGAGTCAGGTATCCATATCATTATATACACACAGAGTCAGGTATCCATATCATTATATACACAAAGAGCCAGGTATCCATATCATTATATACATAGAGTCAGGTATCCATATCATTATACACATAGAGAGTCAGGTATCCATATCATTTTACACACACAGAGAGTCAGGTATCCATATCATTATATACACACAGAGCCAGGTATCCATATCATTATATACACAGAGAGTCAGGTATCCATATCATTATACACACAGAGTCAGGTATCCATATCATTATACACACAGAGAGTCAGGTATCCATATCATTATATACACAGAGTCAGGTATCCATATCATTATATACACACAGAGTCAGGTATCCTTATCATTATATACACAGAGTCAGGTATCCATATCATTATATACACAGAGTCAGGTATCCATATCATTATATACACACAGAGTTAGGTATCCATATCATTATATACACACTGAGCCAGGTATCCATATCATTATATACACAGAGTCAGGTATCCATATCATTATATACACAGAGAGTCAGGTATCCATATCATTATACACAGAGAGTCAGGTATCCATATCATTATACACAGAGTCAGGTATCCATATCATTATATACACACAGAGTCAGGTATCCATATCATTATATATACACAGAGTCAGGTATCCATATCATTATACACACAGAGTCAGGTATCCATATCATTATATACACAGAGTCAAGTATCCATATCATTATACACACACACAAAGTCAGGTATCCATATCATTATATACACACTGAGCCAGGTATCCATATCATTATATACACAGAGTCAGGTATCCATATCATTATACACAGGGAGTCAGGTATCCATATCATTATACACACAGAGTCAGGTATCCATATCATTATACACAGGGAGCCAGGTATCCATATCATTATATACACAGAGAGCCAGGTATCCATATCATTATACACACAGAGTCAGGTATCCATATCATTATATACACAGAGAGTCAGGTATCCATATCATTATATACACACAGAGTCAGGTATCCATATCATTATATACACAGAGTCAGGTATCCATATCATTATATACACAGAGTCAGGTATCCATATCATTATATACACAGAGAGTCAGGTATCCATATCATTATACACACAGAGTTTGTTATAATAAAGATATGGCTGGTCATTTTGGATAGTGCAATATGTTGTGATTTGTAATTAGTTTTTGTTTTGTTTGTATACCAGAAGTCAAACTGTTAAAGTCATTGCTTATAATTTTAACTGAAACTAATTTGGATCCCTGCAAAGTTTGAATGAAAAATAAGAATTTATTGATTGTTCAGTCACAGGAAATTCCCTTACTATCATACACACCACATGTACAAACAACATAACACTTCCTCATAGATATTATAACCTTACAAGCACACAAAAAAGTACCTACCTTTAAAAAATACCTAATGTACATTATTAATACAACTGTAAAGTGTGACTGTACAATTCTCAATTCTATTCCTCTAAACAAAATAAAATAGTAAAGTTTGATTTGTACAATTTTCAACTCTATTCCTCCGAACAAAATCAACCAGTAAAGTTTGATTTGTACAATTCTCAATTCAATTCCCATAAACAAAATCAACCAATAAATTTTGATTTGTACAATTCTCAGCTTTATTCCTCTAAACAAAATATACCAGTAAATTTTGATTTGTACAATTCTCAATTCTATTGCTCCAAACAAAATCAAATATTAAATTTTGATTTGTACAATTCTCAGCTTTATTCCTCTAAACAAAATCTACCAATAAATTTTGATTTGTACAATTCTCAGCTTTATATCTCTAAACAAAATCAACCAGTAAAATTGTGACTTTGTGACTTGTACTATACCCCAATACTGACCAAACGATTATATAGCTGTAGGTGAATAGTATAATACAGACAGGATGTTAAAACCAATAATCCATTATCATGATTTTCCAATCGATCCTGAAAACTACTGAACAATAGTTTTACCAGAATATAACTAGTTTTCTTTCTCTGTACTCAACAACATACGGTACCCTGACAAATGTAAAAGTTTAACCAGACTGTGACGATAGTTTTCTTTCTCTGTAATCAACAACACACCGTACCCTGATAAATGTAAAAGTTTAACCAGACTGTGACGATAGTTTTCTTTCTCTGTACTCAACAACATACGGTACCCTGATAAATGTAAAAGTTTAACCAGACTGTGACTATAGTTTTCTTTCTCTGTACTCAACAGCATACGGTACCCTGACACATTAAACTTAGAAATGAAAGCAGATTCTATGATCTACCGCTATTTCGTCAAGAAGGTGTCAAAGCTTGTAAACAGTGATGAGGTCAGCTCTGCAGGAAGGGTGTTGATCAATATGGCCAACACAACACTGAACGGTAAAGTCTCAGCACTATTTCATATCATGACCTAACATAACTATAGTTTCACCTCAATCTAATTAAAATTAGACTTGTAATTTCCACTCCTCTACGATACTCTACGATACACTATAAGTATTGAAGTGTATCGTAGAGTATCGTAGAGGAGTGGAAATTACAAGTCTAGTGTATCGTAGAGTGTCGTAGAGGAGTGGAAATTACAAGTCTAGTGTATCGTAGAGTATCGTAGAGGAGTGGAAATTACAAGTCTAGTGTATCGTAGAGTGTCGTAGAGGAGTGGAAATTACAAGTCTAGTGTATCGTAGAGTATCGTAGAGGAGTGGAAATTACAAGTCTAGTGTATCGTAGAGTGTCGTAGAGGAGTGGAAATTACAAGTCTAGTGTATCGTAGAGTATCGTATGGAAATTACAAGTCTAGTGTATCGTAGAGTATCGTAGAGGAGTGGAAATTACAAGTCTAGTGTATCGTAGAGTATCGTAGAGGAGTGGAAATTACAAGTCTAGTGTATCGTAGAGTGTCGTAGAGGAGTGGAACTTACAAGTCTAGTGTATCGTAGAGTATCGTAGAGGAGTGGAAATTACAAGTCTAGTGTATCGTAGAGTGTCGTAGAGGAGTGGAAATTACAAGTCTAGTGTATCGTAGAGGAGTGGAAATTACAAGTCTAGTGTATCGTAGAGTGTCGTAGAGGAGTGGAAATTACAAGTCTAGTGTATCGTAGAGTGTCGTAGAGGAGTGGAAATTACAAGTCTAGTGTATCGTAGAGTGTCGTAGAGGAGTGGAAATTACAAGTCTAGTGTATCGTAGAGTATCGTAGAGGAGTGGAAATTACAAGTCTAGTGTATCGTAGAGTGTCGTAGAGGAGTGGAAATTACAAGTCTAGTGTATCGTAGAGTATCGTAGAGGAGTGGAAATTACAAGTCTAGTGTATCGTAGAGTGTCGTAGAGGAGTGGAAATTACAAGTCTAGTGTATCGTAGAGTATCGTATGGAAATTACAAGTCTAGTGTATCGTAGAGTGTCGTAGAGGAGTGGAAATTACAAGTCTAGTGTATCGTAGAGTGTCGTAGAGGAGTAGAAATTACAAGTCTAGTGTATCGTAGAGTGTCGTAGAGGAGTGGAAATTACAAGTCTAGTGTATCGTAGAGTATCGTAGAGGAGTGGAAATTACAAGTCTAGTGTATCGTAGAGTATCGTAGAGGAGTGGAAATTACAAGTCTAGTGTATCGTAGAGTGTCGTAGAGGAGTGGAAATTACAAGTCTAGTGTATCGTAGAGTATCGTAGAGGAGTGGAAATTACAAGTCTAGTGTATCGTAGAGTATAGTAGAGGAGTGGAAATTACAAGTCTAGTGTATCGTAGAGTGTCGTAGAGGAGTGGAAATTACAAGTCTAGTGTATCGTAGAGTATCGTATGGAAATTACAAGTCTAGTGTATCGTAGAGTGTCGTAGAGGAGTGGAAATTACAAGTCTAATTTTAATGAGATTGAGTTTCACCTGACCCTTATCTTATGATTGTATAAAAATGGTATACAATGATTTACAAAAGACCTACACATGGAGGATATTGAATGTTTGCCCGTTTAATATAACAAATATTTCACGAGTATGACAGAATATCGATATTCTGTCATACAAGTGAAATATATGTTATATTTAAAGGGAAACCATTCAATTTTCTTTTTATTGCATTTCATAAACTTATAAACAAAATTAAAAACATCGAAAAATTAATAGTGTCAAAAAATGCGGGAATCAGTAATGACGTCATCTCTTTGTGACGTTACTCCATGTCAGCTTGACGGTGCCATTTTGAAAGGACTGATCTGTGCAATTTAAGCATTTTCTACTGTTATCGGAGAATATATGCATGAATAGCTAACATTAAGTGAGTATTTAGTCAAAAACTAGTCAGACTGTTTCAGAAATACAGCAAATAACCAATTTTTCTATCTCCGCTTCGATTGGAAAAATCGGCAAGTTTCAACGAGGTGAATACAAAGGTCCGCTCTGATTGGTCAAAAACGGAAAACTTATATTTTCACTGCAAAATCTGCTCATCGCTGCAGTGAAAATACAAGTTTTATAAGTTTGTTAAATCTCTATATTTCACTGGCAAAAATGCAATAAAAGTATATATTACATTAAATAATTGGACAACCAAACATATTGTTCTAAATTTATTGGACAACCAAACCTATTGTTTTAGAGTGATTGGATAACCAAACCTATCATTTTAAAATGATTGGACTACCAAACCTATTGTTTTAGAGTGATTGGTTCTTTGTTCATGTAAAGCGGAATGAATTTAATTCACCAATTTTTTATTTGAATGGCTCCCATACTCATTCATTTTCACTGTAACTTCTGCATCTAGTTGTTATGATATCAAATTTACATTCATAATTAAATGAAATAAAAATATCTTTTAAGATCAATGCCAGTTAAAGATGTGTTTTCTTCTGTAATGTGATAAATAGTCCTAAATGCTTATTTGTGTGTACAGAAATCAGCACCCAGAGACCTTCAGCGTGTTTGAACAGACTGTTCCATGACATAGAGCGGCTCTTTACCTGTTTTATCCCCAGTTTTAAAGGGCAGATCAGGGAGGAACTGATCCAAACTGCCATTGATATTAACAGGTCTGTATATAAACCAAACACTTTTGTCATTTTATAAATTGATTAACACCTTACCACTTGTTTTACACCCATCAAATTTCATTGAACATATTATGATAACCCACCTGTGTCCATCCTTCTGTCCATTCTTTGGTCATTAATAATTGATTGAAGTTTTGCCGCAAGTTTCATCAGTGGTCAGTTAAATCAGATAATGTGTTATTGTCTCAAGTTTTGTCATGAATGTTCTTATCGGGCCTACCTATGATAATTTGAGGATAGGAGGCCTACCTATGGTAATTTGAGGATAAGAGACCTACCTATGATAATTTGAGGATAAGAGGCCTACCTATGGTAATTTGAGGATAAGAGACCTACCTATGATAATTTGAGGATAAGAGGCCTACCTATGATAATTTGAGGATAAGAGACCTACCTATGATAATTTGAGGATAAGAGGCCTACCTATGATAATTTGAGGACAAGAGGCCTACCTATGATAATTTGAGGATAAGAGGCCTACCTATGATAATTTGAGGACAAGAGGCCTACCTATGATAATTTGAGGATAAGAGGCCTACCTATGGTAATTTGAGGATAAGAGACCTACCTATGATAATTTGAGGATAAGAGGCCTACCTATGATAATTTGAGGATAAGAGACCTACCTATGATAATTTGAGGATAAGAGGCCTACCTATGATAATTTGAGGACAAGAGACCTACCTATGATAATTTGAGGATAAGAGGCCTACCTATGGTAATTTAAGAAATAATTAACGATGATTCGTGTATTGTTGCAGGATATACAACGAGGACGAGGGTATTTTGCAATTAATTAATAACGAAGGCCGCAGGCCTAAGTTATTAATTAAAATTGCAAAATATCCGAGTCCGAGTTGTATATACTGCAACAATACACGAGTCAAAGTTGATTATTTCAATTCTACCATGTACTGTTTAGTTCTGAGATCGACCTCTTTCTAATAGAAAAACAGCAAGGAAACCCCGAGAAAACGTTGTAATTTATTTCTTGAGTATTGCATTATTTGTTGATGAAATATAGAGAGAAGTGAAGACACTATGGGGTTGTTTTTTTTCCCAGAATGCCTCATTCAAGATGGCTGCCGAAATTTGGCAGCCATCTTGAATGAGGCATTCTGGGAGAAAAAAAAACCCATAGATGTCATCAATTTCTCTCTACTGTATCTATGTTTTCAAATACAGAAGTGACATACCTTTCTTTGTATATTGTTGAGATTTTGTCTTCACAGGTTCTTTTTGGACATCTTCTTTCAATATCTGTTGTTGATGATTCATGTTGTATACCAAAAAACATTGGAACCAAATTCGTCAGAGGCCTTGGTGATTAAAACAAGATTTCAGGACGTTATTGACTTTCGGCATGCTAGTATGTAGTATGTAGATGGCTAGCCGGGTTGGTTTCCATAACGTTATTGACTTTCGGCATGCTAGTATAGTATGTAAATGGCTAGCCGGGTTGGTTTTCACGACGTTATTGACTTTCGGCATGCTAGTATGTAGTATGTAAATGGCTAGTCGGGTTGGTTTTCATGACGTTATTGACTTTCGGCATGCTAGTATAGTATGTAAATGGCTAGCCGGGTTGGTTTTCACGACGTTATTGGCTTTCGGCATGCTAGTATACATAGTATGTAAATGGCTAGCCGGGTTGGTTTTCATGACGTTATTGACCTTCATGCTAACGTGCTGTTTTAACGTGCTGATTTGGTGTTTTAGCATGCTAACGTGCTGTTTTAACGTGCCGATTTGGTGTTTTAGCATGCTAACGTGCTGTTTTAACGTGTTGATTTGGTGTTTTAGCATGCTAACGTGCTGTTTTAACGTGCCGATTTGGTGTATTAGCATGCTAACGTGCTGTTTTAACGTGCCGATTTGGTGTTTTAGCATGCTAACGTGCTGTTTTAACGTGTTGATTTGGTGTTTTAGCATGCTAACGTGCTGTTTTAACGTGTTGATTTGGTGTTTTAGCATGCTAACGTGCTGTTTTACCTTGCCGATTTGGTGTTTTAGCATGCTAACGTGCTGTTTTAACGTGTTGATTTGGTGTTTTAGCATGTTAGTTTGACACTTTTAGCTTTTAATGTGTAAAAAGTTTGAAAATATGTAAAAATGACTAAAATATGCAAAAAAAATGAACAAAAAAATAGTAAGAATATATAGTGAAACTTGCAAATTTTATGTTGAAAAAAGATTAACCAAGAAAAATTCAAAACTTTGTTAAAAATTCTGCAAAAACTGGTTAAGAATTCTGCAAAAATGACTAAAATATGCAAAAAAATGAACAAAAATATAGTAAGAATATACATTGTATAGTGAAACTTGCAAATTTTGTGTTGAAAAAAATTAAGCAAGAAATCTGCAAAAAATGGTTAAGAATTCTGCAAAAAAAATGACTAAAACATGCAAAAAAATGGACAAAAAATAGTAAGAATATGAAACTTGCAAATTTAGTGTTAAAAAAAATGAACGAAAAAAATGCAAAATTTGATTAAAAATTCTGCAAAAACTGGATAAACTGAATAAACTGCAAAAATATGTAAAACCATTCTTCAATTACAGTTGTCTTGGAGATTCTATGATGAATACCAAAAAATAATCATGGCAGCCATTACAACAGCATTCTGATTGAAATACAAGAATTCAAATGACCCTGACGTTTTGAAAGGTGAAGTGAAGTCAAATCTTTTTTTTTTTTGATAAAGGAAAAAGTTGCCAACAAGTGTATAAAAGGAATCATCTTACGGGAAATATGTATCATTTCTATGATGTTGTCAAATTCAGCATACACCATGTTAAAAATCATTCGGTCAAATTTTACCTGAGGTGGAAACTGAAAAAAAACAAAAGCTGGATATCATTGATAATGTGCATTAAAACAAAAAATGATTATTGGGAAGTAATAAATGATGTACACCGTACATGTTTACGTGGACAATTAGTTTGTGAAATATTTACCAAAGATTTATGTGAAGTGCAAAGAACCGATTCATTTCTAAAACAATTTGAACTGTTAGCAGCACATGAAAAGGTATAAAAGGAGTTGCAATGAACATATGAATAAGAAAAAATGTTGCCAAAAAAGCAGAAAGATTTTCTGAAGAAGATATGGTATGATCCAAAACATGTGTTGGGATTCACTGGCCCCAAGAGGTTGTATGAGGGTATAAAAAAGAAAGGCAAACTGAAGATAAGTCTATCACAGGTCACTGCTTGGTTGCAGAATCAAGATCCTTATAGTGTAAGAAGACAAGTTAGACACAAAACACCAAAAGTAAAAACTCCTTTGGTGAGTGTGGATTACATGTGGGATGCTGATTTAGCAGATGTCTCTAATATCAAAGACTATAATGAAGGCATCACTTTCTTACTGGTTGTTGTGGATCATTTTTCACGTTATGGTTGGGTACTACCCCTTAAAAACAAGAAGGCTACCACAGTGTTGGAGGCTTTCAAAAAGATATTAGCAGAACGTCAGCCCATCATCATCAGATCAGATCATGGAAAAGAATTCTTAAACAACGCATTTCAAAAGCATTGCAAAGCCATTGGGGTCACCCACATTGCAAGTCACAGTGCTCATAAAGCTGCATTTGCTGAATCATTTATAAGGAAGTTGAAAAAAAATTTGTATAGATACTTGCATTCCAATCAAACGTTTACCTTTATCGATGTGTTACCTGACATCATTAGAAGTTACAACAGTAGAACACACTCTGGTCTGTATGGATTTGCACCCAAGGATGTAGACAATGACACACAAAACATCATCTTTTCCAAAAGAGACCATGAACCTCCCAAGAAAAAGATGCCACACAAATTCAAAAAAGGAGATCAAGTGAAGCTGAGTTACAAAGTCCGTGAATTCCGTCAGGGGTGGCATCAGAAATGGACAGATGAACTATTCATAGTCTCTCACAGATATTACAGAGGAAGTGTTCCGGTTTATAAAATCAAAGATATGATGGGTGAACAGATAGAGGGGGTTTTCTACGCTCAAGAATTACAAAAGGTCTACAAATCAAAAGAAACGAAGTGGAAAATACAAGAAGTCTTAAAAGTTAAGAGAGTCAAAGGAAAGAAATTAGCGTTGATTAGATGGTTAGGATGGCCAAAAAAATTTGATTCCTGGATAGATTATGACATTGAAGTGCCCACAAAAACTATAAATAAGCCGAAAAAAACACCAAAATAAAGAAAACCATGGCTTACGTGTGTCCAGTGTGCTCCAAATCTTTCACAAGGAAATATGCCATGATAGTACACAGGAAAATGAAACATAGAAATGACATACCATTAGATTAATCTTCTCTGGAAAAATGTCCAGATGAAGAAGAAAAAAACTATCCCTTCCAAATCAGCAATGTACCTGAACACATGTTACCCCAGTACCTAGAGGACATTTCTTGCCCTGGAAACAACCCTTTACCTGTATGATAGCAGGTCCTACATGAAGTGGAAAAACAACGTTTGTGAAGAGGTTTATAGACAACATTCAACAGATGATGACTCCCATACCGGATAAAATCCTGTGGTGTTATGGAGAATATCAAACGATCTATGGTTTCATTGACAAAGTAGAGTTTCATGAAGGTTTACCTGATCTAATGGAACTAGACACGTCTGTGAATAATTTGATAGTGATAGATGATTTGATGTCTGAATTTAACTCTGACGTAACGTCATTATTCACCAAGAAGAGTCATCATTGCAACATCAGCGTCATGTACTTTAGTATATAGTTCAGAATTTATTTTGTCAGAGTAAAAAACATAGAGACATCAGTTTGAATACTCATTACATTGTTTTGATGAAAAATCCTAGAGATTCGTCACAGGTCAGGTGTTTGTCTCAGCAGATGTTTCCAGGTAAAACTTTACTGATGGAAGCCTACAAGGATGCTACTCTTCATCCTCATGGATATCTGTTAGTAGATTTGAAACAAAACACTCCTTCAGATCTCCGATTACGTACATGTATATTTCCTGGAGAGTATCAGTTTGTGTATGGCACCTAAAAACGTATATATATGCTTCATGGAAGGTAGATGTTGTTTGACGAAGATGTCTTCATATCTGGAGAAACATTGTAAAGACTTGGAGTTTTTTTGCCAAGCCGAACCTTATATACGCAAAGTCATCCTAGAAAAGGCCAGTAAAAGTTTCATATACTGTTTATGTGAGTGTATACACAACATTCTACAGGGTCGTTTGCCTTTGACACCAAAGCAAAAGAAACGGTTGTCCCGTCACAAACAAAAGTGTAGACAATTATTGAAATATCCGTTCAAAACTAAAAAACGTATCATTCAACAAGGAAGATTTTTACCTGCCATCACATCCATATTACTACCCTTGGCAACACAAGTCCTGTCCGGTCTATTTAAAAGATGAAAAAAAAGATACTGGACGTACAAGGTCCCATCACCAACTTCAGACCTAAGCCTCCTGTAGACTCTTTCGTGAAATCCCTTCACCACATTGAGGGGGAAATGGCAAGTACTTTGCAACGTGAAGATCTTCCACTTGACGAAAAAATGACTTTGTATGAACAGGATTTAAGAAAATACCTTTCTAGACATTAACAATACAAACAGGATGGTTTAACACCCAAGGTAGTCACTACCATCGAAAATTTTCCCAAAGAGGACCTCACACGTAAACTTGTTTTGCAGAGTGTAACAAAAACTGCTCAATCTAAGACAGAAATGTTGATGGATAGATTAAAACAGGTAGTCAAGTGGAACGACAAAGGAGAATTTGGATATAAAGGTGCCCCGGTGATTTCAGGTTCTAATCTAGTGGATTTAGTGGGCAACGCTACACGTCAAAGGTCTCTGAAACACGTCAGTCCTCAGGGGATGAATACCTTTCTAACAGCTTTAAGGGATCTGAATGTCCCTCAGAGCTGGATAAGTAATAAAGAATATTTGGATAAAATGCAAACTGTTGCCTCTACTCCTTTACCAACGATAAGAGAGAATATACCATCTGAAATGTATTTGGCTAGACCTCCAGCTACTCTTACATCTATGATGCCATCTCCAGTCACCCCATTGGCTACATCTCAATCTACTCATACACCATCTATGTTACCCCTTTGGCTACATATCAAGATTTTCACGATACCATCTGGAGCTACCCCTTTGACTACATCTGAGAACACCCTCCTATCTCCAACACAAATGGATTGGAAGGAATACAGTGATGAGAGTGGCTACAACACTTTTTCTACACCCACTTCACGATCAACGTTACCTAGAAAACCAGCGTCAGACATGCTAAAGAAATGGAAAAAATTTAAGCCTACAGATTAGAGCCCGGAAAAAGTATAAAAGTCATCGAAACACTCCAGTCAAATCATAATAAAATGACTGACAATACCAGTGTAACCTCTAAGTGGTTGTTGTTTGGTACCAAACTGCCAAGAGAAGAAATTGTTTTCTTTTGTCAAGTGTGCATCATCTATATCATCATCTGCTGTAGCATCTATCATCTGAGCATAGGTCATCCACTAGAGTTTCTGTGGGTTTCTTTGTTGAGCAGTGGTATTGGCTATCTAATACCTAGTCCTACTCTGAAAAAGAAAGATGTTTTACATAACCCTTCCCAGTAATAGTTCAATGGAGTACTTTCAAGACAATACATTAACAACTTACAAGACACGTTTGCCTCAACCTCTAGATCTCAAAGGTTCTTGGGAGATGGGTCTAGCTGAAATTCAATATCCTTACTCTTGGTTCAACGTACGTGAAGGTGAATTGTGGTTGGAGATGATCGTTGGTGGCAGTGACAATGTTGCTAATGTTGAATTTGATCCCGGAGCTGCATTAAAACTTTACGTTAAACCAGGTTATTATCCCAATGTGCTCAATATTTTAGAATACATATGGGGGGCCAAAAAATGGTATCACATGGAGATATGTTCAAGATTTCTACTGATGAAATTGATCAGAGGGTAACTTTGACTATATCTACTGGCTTACGTTTAAATCTCAGTCCTTTGCTGACAAAATTGTTAGGATTTAAGTATTCACGGTTTTCTGAAGGAAAACACACTGGCAGGAAACATGGCTGACGTTCGTCAAGGTTTCTATTCCATTTATGTCTACTGTCCTTTGGTTGAACCACAGATGGTGGGTGATTCCCCGGGTTCCACTTGTCAGAATAGTTCCAATTGAGGATATGCCAGGACATGTCATCAGTAAAGAATTCCAACCAATTCATTATGTACCGTTACAACAACGTCAATTTCAAGAAATAGAAATAATGTTGAGAGACGATACAGGCAAACCCATTCCATTTGAGAGAGGAAAAGTTGTCGTCACCTTACATTTTAAGAGGCATTCTTTAGGTTTAATTTATCAGAACTAAAAGGTTTATATAAGAAATTATTATTAGGCTCAAACTGAAGAAAAGCAATCGATATGAAAGCTGCTCACCAATGTGATAGAAACCTATTTGATAGGTATTACTTGAATCAAGCTGGGGGGGGGGGGGGGGGGGGGGGGGGGGGGGGGGTGGTAGTGGAAATGTCTTCAGAGGAACGAGAATGCAGAGAGGTCATGGTATAGGAGGTCTGTTTAGAGGTTTATTCAAAACCATTAAGCCTTTACTACATTCTGGAATGAAGAGCATCACTCCAATTGTGAAGAAAGGAGTGAGACTTGTAGGAAAACAAGCAATTGATTCTGGCATGAAATTGACTAGTGATTTGCTAAAGGGGGAAAACATCAAAACTGCTGCTAGAGATCAGCTTAAGCGTAAAGCTTTGCAAGACCTAAGGCCATCTGGAAGGAGAAAAAGGAAAAGGAAAGAATCATCCAATCAGCATAGAGCAAAAGATATCTTTGATGCATGATTCCTCCCAAAAAAAGGCATATATATATATGTGTGTGTAGTTTATACAGAGTGGCATTGAAAGATGTCTTTAGTTCATCAGAACTCCTGTGAATGTGTCCAGTCAGAATTAGATTTATTCGATACACCACCCACTCAAACCAGTGTAGAAGATGGATACTGGCATCAAATTGGAACGGTCACATCTGTCAATGATGGTGGCCCTTATGTCTTTGACGTATCAGGAGCTGGAGATGATTACTTGGATCTAGCAAATACTTCCCTCTACGTGAAAGCACAGATCCTCAATAATGATAACACCAACCTTACTGATGAGAACGTTGCACCTGTTAATCTTTGGTTACATTCTCTCTTCGGGGATGTCAGCGTCTGTCTCAATGAAAAACTAGTCTCGTCACCCAACAATATGTATCCATTCAGAGCTTACCTTGAAACACTACTCAGCTATGGTCCTGCAGCCAAAGAATCTCAGTTGACCAGTGGAATGTGGTATAAGGATACAGCTGCGCAAATAGACACGGCTGGAAACGATAATCATGGCTACACCAAGAGGAAATTGTCAACAGCAATCAGTAGATCTGTGGAAATGATGGGAAGACTCCATTCTGACTATTTGCCCAGGAAAGATATCTTGTCAATAATGTGAACATGAAAATAACGTTAACCAGAAGTAAAGATGTTTTCTGTTTGATGGGAGAAAACAAAGAATTCAAAGTTGTCATCAAGGACATCTATCTAAATGTGAGAAAAGTTAGACCGAGTCCATCGGTGAGACTGGCCCATGCAAAAGCCCTGGAAATATCACCTGCCAAATACCCAATCAGAAGAATTGCAATGAAAGTATTTTCCGTTCCAAGAGGAAATCACAATTTTGTAAAGGATAATCTTTTTCTAGGACAAATGCCTAAGAGATTGGTCATCGGATGTGTGGACAGTGATGCCTATAGTGGACTCATCACCAAGAATTCTTTTCATATTAAAGATTTTGATATTAATTTTGTTGTCCTGAACGTGGATGGCAAACAAGTCCCCACCAAGCCTTTGCAGCCAAATTTCACCCAGAAACATTACGTAAGAAGCTACATGGGCCTGTTTAACACTACCGGCAAAACGTTTCGTGACGAGGGTAATAACATCTCAAAGGATGAATATGGCACTGGTTTTACCCTGTTTGGATTTGATCTGACACCGATCTTTCAGAAGTGGGCACATTTCATCTTATAAAAAAGGGAAACTTGTCTTTGGAAGTGCATTTCGGAACAGCCCTACCCAATACCATCAAACGTTGTGGTGTATGCTGAATTTGACAATATCATAGAAATAGATCGTAACCGGCAAATTCTTTTTGATTATAGTGCATGATGAATACTTTAGAAATAGAACTGATCCTACCAGCCGTTTCTCCTCATTTTCCAGGGGTGTATGCTAGAAATACATTACCTTCATGTCCTTTTAGTGTTCCTTATGGCAAGCCGGTATGGCAAGCCAAAGTGGAAAAAAGTCACTATTTATGGATATCCATAAATGAATTATGGATATCCGTAATTCATTTATGGATATCCATAAATAATTCTTAATATCCATAATTAATTCTAATATCCATAATTCGATTTATGGATATCCATAAATACTTATTTATGGATATCCATAAATCAACTTTAATTATGGATATCCATAATTCATTTATGGATATTAAGATACGAATTATGGATATTTACAGGCAATTTATGAATATCCATAATTCATCGCGTTTTTTTTAATATCCGTAAATCATTTTTAAATATCCATAAATCAGCGACCCCTATGTCTGGTTGCACTATTAGAGGAGTTCCGAAAAAAAAGACATGTGCATATTAAATATCCATAAATCAGTGAGGCGAGTGTCGTTTACGATCTAAGAACCTCGTTAAGCACCTTGCTCTGATTGGCTGAAAAACACACTGCCAATCTATCGCGCTCGTTTATTGGTCAATAACAATAGAAAACGAAAGTAGCTTTCAATACAGTTCGGATACACGTACATGTAGATTTACTTTTCCATCTCATCCACAACTTCACTGATAGATTTTATATTTAACGTTAATCACACAAATTACTAATCTTCCATAGAAAGAAAACACAGCAAACATTACGAGCCTGAAACAAAATGTCCCAGATAGCATGACTACGTTGGGCCCACGTTGGCCCACAGATGTTGACTACGTAGGGCCAATGTTGGCAAACTACGTTGGCCCAATGTAATTTTGCTCATCGGCCCATCGTTGGCCCATCGTTGGACCAACATTGTATGTCAGATAACCAATGTTGGCCCATCGTTGGACCAATATTGTATGTCAGATTGCCAACGTTGGCCCATCGTTGGTTTCAAGTGTGTATTTCCAACTATTGGTTTCACCTTCATAGGCCCAACATTGGCCCAACGTAACAAACAGTAGATAAAGTGATGCTTATGTGTAATGCTGGCAACATAAAAATTAATCAGTTGTCATATTGGCAAGTGCTTTACAATTTATTTGTATATGATGACAATACAGTGATTAAATGTACATTATTCTCCTTTACAATCAACAGTTTTGAATACAGTATGTTATGGTATCATTATAAAGAGTCAAAACTGATAAATGATTATCAGATGTTAATTTTATAGTTATCTGTCCCAGATCAGTCCTGTTCGGAATTGTCACTAAGCACAGCATTGATAGTTGCAGTAGCTGCCTGTTGTGTCCTTTTTTATTCCTCTCTCCTTTTCCTGCCACCATCGCGATCACAAGCAAATCTGAACCAATCTTTTGCAATTGCTTCAATTTCCGAATCTGTTGCTGTCGCACACAGGCGGTTCTTCCTTACTGTAGCTGTTGGAATAAATAAACAATATATCAAATCTACACAGAATGTAAAAATCAAGCGGCACAGATCGATGGCCTGAATCGCTAACCTGGACATTTCTGCAGTTATGGCATTATGGCATTACAGTAATTTACATTATTATAAATAGATTATATATATATATGAAATTTGTCAAGTAGTAATAACGACAGTACAGACAAGTATTTTCGAGGCAATCTGCCCCCTTTATCAAGAAACAAGGTAATTACAAACGATCTGACATTGAACATGGAACAGCTACACACATTTTGTAGATAAATATACTTAGTATATATATGTGTGTGTGTAAGAAATGAAAAATAAATTCTGAAAACTTTATGACCCCGATATCTAGCAAGCAAAAGTGTACGTACGGTAGTGTACGTACGGCAGGTGGTCTTGTGGAATTAATTAATATACTAAAATTACTTCAGGAATTGAAACATAATTAAAAAGCAAATCATATAGCCTACTTACATTGTCTTTTGATCAAAGAAATGCTCTCTTTCTTCTTCGTGATTAATCCAAATATCTTCTGTGTAAGTCGAAATAGCACTGTACTGTGTACAACCAGTTAAACAGCTCGGACAAGGTCCCTGATAAGAATGTAACATCTGCAGGCAGCTTGACCATCCCTAGTATCAGATGTCACGGTTACCAAGGGAACTGGTCCGACCCTTGCTGTGAGAAGCGCTGACCCAGTTTTGTGGCAGTAAACATGCATAGATAATGGCATCCTTAAACCGGCCACTAAAATATTTACCAAAACATTCATGTCCTTGTTCCTGTTTTACTACAGTATAAAAGACTTTAATTTATGATTAGTTAATCTCACGCAAATAATACATTTTATTATATAGTGATTTTGAAAAAAAAATCACTATTAAAAAATCTTATGAAGTGTATTTTTTAAAATGGTTGATAATATATATATATCAACTTTGATTACAGATAATCACTTTTGTTTGAATTTGTTGTAAACCTGCTTGGGCTTACAACATCGGGTCAACGTAGGACCAACGTTGGACCAACCTAGGTAATTCAGCACTGAAATGTACTAACAGGGGGCCAATGTTGGGCCAACGTAGTGTTCCCAACTTATCTTCACTTGCTGTCGAGTAAAACAAGTTGTTGTTGGGCCAACGTCGGGCCAACGTTGTATGACCAACGCCAACCATTGGCCAACCGTACAACCATATGCCAACGTTGGCCCAACGTAGTCATGCTATCTGGGGTTTTTGTTGTGATCAGACATCGTATATCGTCGCTTTGTTTTTGTAAGACCGCGATCTTTTATTGTTCATACATTTTGTATATTTATTTTGAGATCCCTCCCTGCTTACATTGTGGTTTCAACAAGTTTTATTGTGACAACAAAAGGATTAGACAACAGGCAGTACGTGTCTTTATATCAATATACATTTACACAATAAAATAGAATAATTTGTTCTAAAGCGAAAAAAACCCCCAACATTTGACACTTTGACTGCCTTTTCGGAAAACATTCAACAGGTTCAAATGGGTTTTTTCACCAACAAGAGTAGATACATATACATGAATATTGAAATACAATCCGAACCATTGACTACTATGTATACGTACGCAGCATCTAAATAAATAGGCTGTCTTCTCATAAGTTGAATCACCTTCGAAGTTGAAGTTGAATATTGAAATTGGACGTTTTGATCAGATAGATAGAATTTGTAATTGTGCAACTGTGGTGATATTGAAGACGAGTACCGTTTCATAATAAAATGTAGCATTTACGCAAATATCAGAAAACGTTTCATCAAACCGTACTACTAACGAAAACCTAGTATGCAGAAATTTGAGCAACTTTTAGAAACAAGAAATATTAAAGATATTTCAAATCTAGGGAAATTTATCATTTTCGACAACAAAAGACAATTGTTTCTAGAAATTTAATAGCAATAATAATAATTGAAAAAAAATGAAATCACTCTCTAAACTAGCGCTGCGGTAACTGTTTGGCAACACAATTATTCGAAATGATTTATGGATATTCGAAATGATTTATGGATATCCATAAATAAGTGACTTTTTTCCACTTTGGCTTGCCATAGTTCCTAGTCTCATGGTTTGTAATACTGACCCAGATAATAAACAAGGGCAACATTGGATTGCTGTGTATATAGATAAAGAAAGACGTGGAGAATATTATGATCCTTATGGATTGTCTCCCTTTCATTTAGATTTTATCAATTTCTTAAACCAGTAATGTAAAACATGGATTTATAATCCCATTGCAGTACAGCATTTGGACTCTCTAGTGTGTGGTCAACATTGTATCTATTACTTGGTTCACCGAGAGATGGGAATAACCATGAATGACATCACTGATTATCTTCAATCAGAATGGCATGCCAATACTTACATTGTAGATGATTTCGTTCATCATCTTGAACGTTACTTGTTATAATAGTAATGAGTATACATTGTTATTAATTGCAGGTTTTGTGTAGTGACTGTATGTATTGCAATCCATAACTTATAAAAATATTGATTGTTTAATTAAGAAATCATTGTTTGTATATACGTTTGTGAATATAATAAAAGAAAAAAAACAAAGTATGAATTACGTTATTTTTTTCAATTAGAATTCTATTGAATTGATTCCAATCTCCAAGACAGCTATAATTGAAGAATGTCTGTCCTCTCAGAAAATTAATGACAGAATCATGACAAAAAAATGACAAAACATGACAAAATCATGACAAATAATGACAAAATCATGACAAAAATGACAAATAATGACAAAATAATGACAAAACATGACAAATAACGTCATGAAAACCAACCCTGCTAGCCATTTACATACTATACTAGCATGCCGAAAGCCAATAACGTCATGAAAACCAACCCGGCTAGCCATTTACATACTATACTAGCATGCCGAAAGCCAATAACGTCATGAAAACCAACCCGGCTAGCCATCTACATACTATACTAGCATGCCGAAAGTCAATAACGTCGTGAAATCCAACCCGGCTAGCCATTAACATACCATACTAGCATACCGAAAGTCAATAACGTCATGAGATCTTGTTTTAATCACCAAGACCTCTGACGAATTTGGTTCCAATGTTTTTTGGTATACAACATGAATCATCAACAACAGATATTGAAAGAAGAAGATGTCCAAAAAGAACCTATAAAGATAAAATCTCAACAATATACAAAGAAAGGTATGTCACTTCTGTATTTGAAAACATAGATACAGTAGAGAGAATTGATGACATCTATGGGTTTTTTTTCTACCAGAATGCCTCATTCAAGATGGCTGCCAAATTTCGGCAGCCATCTTGAATGAGGCATTCTGGGGAAAAAAAACCATAGCGTCTTCACTTCTCTCAATATACAGGCAATACATTACTACGATCAAGAGCGTCTATCATATGGCATTGATTTTGAAAATAAAAAAAAAAAAGGATAAAAAAAAGAAAAAGGAGGGGGGCCTCCGTAGGATTCGAACTCGCGTTGTGATAAAAAATTATTGAAAGACTAACCCATTAGCCCACTCGGCTATAGTAACCTTTTATAAAACGGGTGAATATTAGGTATATAAAATTGTAACAGCTGTGACTCACGAGCGTGTATTATTGGCACGAGCGTGGGTTATTGGAAAATAATACATGGTTTTAAACCAATCAAAACTGGCGCTGCATAGCAAACATGGTAGAATTGAGGATAAGAGGCCTACCTATGATAATTTGAGGATAAGAGGCCTACCTATGATAATTTGAGGATAAGAGGCCTACCTTTGATAATTTGAGGATAAGAGGCCTACCTATGATAATTTGAGAATAGGAGGATCACAGTGTGGATTCAATGTCTGAAAATGATTTCTGTTTTTTTTTCTTTCAAATTTTGTCATATTTTGAACTTTACTTTTTTGGGTCAATTTTTGACTCTCTGGGGAGCTACTCCTACACTCTTGGCATCGGTGTCATTCGTAGACAGCTAGGTTCACGTCTTTAGCTCACCTGGCCCAAAGAGCCAGTGAGCTTATGCCTTGGTGCAGCATCCATCAATTGTCTGTCAACTTTACACTACTAGTCATGACCCACACAGCAAATTTCAATCAAATTTTAGAGCATCCATGAGTGAAGAGGAACCAATTTTGTATAAACGGTTGACCTAGCCCCCAAGCGGCCTGAGGGGCACAGCTCAATAGTGGAAATATGCACCAAATTGGTTTAAATCTTTCTTCTTCTGTAGGAAAGAAAGAATTCTGTCCATATTTGGTCAGAAGCATCCTTGTGTAAAGGGGAACCATTTTGTATAAACTGTGAGTCTGGCCTGCCAGTGGCCTGAGGGTCGGGGCCCAATGTGGCAAAAATAGCACATTCTTTAAAATTCTTCTAAGAGAAGTAAATCAGGAGTCAACTGACATATCCAATGGTTTAAGGTCAGTGTCAGGTTAAGTATTTTTTCACTGATGAACATTTTGTTATGACACTATGAAGCAAAATTAGTCTGACGATCAAGGTCACTAGATATAGTTTGTTTGCTGGGTTTATCACCTTGGGAACAGAGGTGAGGTCTCCTTGTATTAGTTAGTGGCTACCTCACTGAACAACATAAGGAGGCCTGTCACATACCCTCCAGAGCAGTTGAAGTGTAAAGGTAAAGTGTCTTTCTAAAGTGTTCTTTCTTAACTTCTCAAAAAACACTAACTGTCACTGGTAGGTAGTGCTCACGTCACCTCAGATCTTCACCGGAGATTATGTGGCCAATGCTCTAAGAAAGTGGGCTATTGCAGCCCTTTACTGGATTAAAGGTTATAAGGTCATTTAGGTCCAAAGGTCAAAGACAAGGTGGATCTCTGACTACAACCCTGGCACTTAATAGGGAGGTTTCTGGTCAAGTATTTACATTTCTGTTACCGCAGCAAATTGGGAGCTGGAAGCAAACAAGAGTCACATCATATTCATACTAAATGTTAAATGCATATTTTGCTTTGTTGCAATTGTTTTTGAAGTCGAAATGTCAAACCTCAACCTAAATGGGCAGATGTTGACAATAATTTGGATATATTGCCACAAGATAGGGCTCCTGTTGACCTGTCTCTGTTCTAGTTGGTATTGTCCTATAGCCATCTGTCAACATTTTTGTAAAGATCTGTAAAGTTCTGATCTGACAACTTAGGTTTATGACATCTGGTGTACCCCCTCAGTCTAACAATAACCTCTCTGATCCAAAAGTTCTAATCTGACATTTTAGTTTTATGACATCTGGTTTACCCCCTCAGTCTAACAATAACCTCTCTGATCTATAAAGTTCTGATCTGACATCTTGTGACATCTTAGGTTTGACATCTGGTGTACCCCCTCAGTTTAACAATATCAACTTAGATCTGTAAACGTAAGACTTATTTGGTTCATTAAGAATTAAGCAGATCAGTGATGAATTGGCACAGCCACAATGCTTTCCAACAAGAAGTGTAATTAGCATAATCATTATTAATCGTGATAAGGCCTAAAATATTTACCTACAGTTACTGTATAATGTGACCTTTATAGTGCCAGCTTAGACAGATACAACCTGAGGCACGTTATCAGTACAATTTGTGTTTGTTTTCCAGCATCACTCAGAACATAGACAATCCTGATAGGTTTATAACTGCCTCCGAGTGGTCGGATTTAGATTCCATCCCACTGGAAAACTACATATCAAGTTCTTCCATGAATTGTGATGACAGCAGTTCTCAGGGCGTCTTTGGGGCTTCAAGACGGGCACCTTTCTACCAGCCCTTGTGTGCCAGTCTTTTACCCGATCCTCCTGATTCACTGGATGAACTGCTGTGTGGGAGACAGAAACCTCTTACCACGTACGTACATTGTAACATCTTGTGACAGTTTAGTAACTCACAGGGCATTCTTTGTTAGTTCTTTCTCCTTGTATAGTTCTCATGTCCCAACTTTTTCGGGGGGTGGGGGCATATAGTGTTACTATTTCTGGCAGTCCCATTGTGTCATTGTAACAGAGTGTACCATTTCTTAAATTTAACTTACTGCCTCTGGTAGGGATCGGGCCTGGGACCTCTGGTTAACTAGTCTTACGCTCAACCGATCGAGCTACAGAGATCTTTGAAGCGGAGTGGTACATTGCAGTTAGTATTTTGCAGGGTTACATACTCCCCCTCCAGGAAAGAATTCTTCCTCCAGTTATCCAGAAGTAACATCGATGCTTTCGTAAGCAGCAATGAGTATAATTCCCGAGGCCCTACATTGGCGCCGATGCAACAGAGCTCATGAGTGATTAAATTTGAAATCACTGCCTCCGCTAGGGATCGAACCCGGAACCACTGGCTTACTAGTCTACCCTCAACCGATCGAAGTGAAGATCTCTGTAGTTGAGTGGTATACTGCGGCTAGTATTTTCCAGGATTACATCATGTTGTCCCATTCTGAATCAGTGTCATACCATCTCAGATTTGGTCCATATTTACACCATACTATCACAACATTGTTTTCTACACCTGATCAAGATTAACAAGGACATAGTCGTCAAGATCCCCTGCCCATGAAAATTTGGTATTACATGAAATAAAAGTGGGCAACATACATAAAAACATGAAACACATGAAATATCATTTAGAATCATTACATGTATTTGTGTTCAGTCATCAAATTCCTGTGAAAGTATTCAACATAACCAGTAAGATTCAATAACATATACTGTACAGTGAACTATCAAAATGGGCTGACCATGTTTGCATTTTCCTTTTTCTTTCTACTAGATAGTTCTAACTAAATATGGTTTAAAGTGTATACACAGATCACTGTTTGGGAAGGAATAATACTATCTAACACAAAAGTCTACCGAGCAAGTTTCATCAAAATTGATTATTCCATCAAAAGATATCGTATGGAAAGCAATCAGCCAATCAGGTCACAGTAGCCTCATTAAATATCTGCAATATGCCGATAATCGAACTTGAAAATCTAGAAGGAAGGACATAACCCATTTGTATATCCCCCTCCAACTTTGTTGGGCGGGGGATATAAGTTGTATGACAGATGCATTGTTGTATATAGATTATGGGCATTTATGTCTTGCAGACATTTTCTAGTCTAACCTAGTCCAACCTGAAGAAAATGTTTCAGTGTGAAGATTTGATTTGAATATACTGTCCTATGTCAGTAAGAAAGTGTAACTTATTGAATTTTAACTTGGGCAATTATGATACATTTACACAATGCCTGTTTCAGATCTTATGAGGAACAGCTTCCTGTGATGTTGTTGAGGTTTGAGACATTGATGCATTTCGGAATGATGAAAATAGACAAAAAACTGTACAATTTAGGGGTGGTCATATTGAGGAAACTGTTGAGATTGTCAATAAAGGTATGTGTTCTTTCTTTTTCGTGGTTTGGTGTTTTCAAATTATTTTTTAGGTACAAACTTTGGTGGCTACTCCATACAACAATAATAACAGCTACAACAATATAAGTTGTATTTGTATTGGTAGTTCTATAGCGTGGTTGTATTTATATTGGTAGTTCCATAGCATGGTTGTATTTATATTGGTAGTTCCATAGCATGGTTGTATTTATATCGGTAGTTCCATAGCATGGTTGTATTTATATTGGTAGTTCCATAACACGGTTGTATTTATATTGGTAGTTCCATAGCATGGTTGTATTTATATTGGTAGTTCCATAGCATGGTTGTGTTTATATTGGTAGTTCCATAGCATGGTTGTGTTTATATTGGTAATTCCATAGCATGGTTGTATTTATATTGGTAGTTCCATAGCATGGTTGTATTTATATTGGTAGTTCCATAGCATGGTTGTATTTATATTGGTAGTTCCATAGCATGGTTGTGTTTATATTGGAAATTCCATAGCACGGTTGTATTTATATTGGTAGTTCCATAGCATGGTTGTATTTATATTGGTAGTTCCATAGCATGGTTGTATTTATATTGGTAGTTCCATAGCATGGTTGTATTTATATTGGTAGTTCCATAGCATGGTTGTATTTATATTGGTAGTTCCATAGCCCTAAGCATGGTTGTATTTATATTGGTAGTTCCATAGCCCTAAGCATGGTTGTATTTATATTGGTAGTTCCATAGCCCTAAGCATGGTTGTATTTATATTGGTAGTTCCATAGCATGGTTGTATTTATATTGGTAGTTCCATAGCATGGTTGTATTTATATTGGTAGTTCCATAGCATGGTTGTATTTATATTGGTAGTTCCATAGCCCTAAGCATGGTTGTATTTATATTGGTAGTTCCATAGCATGGTTGTATTTATATTGGTAGTTCCATAGCATGGTTGTGTTTATATTGGTAGTTCCATAGCATGGTTGTATTTATATTGGTAGTTCCATAGCATGGTTGTATTTATATCGGTAGTTCCATAACACGGTTGTATTTATATTGGTAGTTCCATAGCATGGTTGTATTTATATTATTAGTTCCATAGCATGGTTGTGTTTATATTGGTAGTTCCATAGCATGGTTGTGTTTATATTGGTAGTTCCATAGCATGGTTGTATTTATATTGGTAGTTCCATAGCATGGTTGTGTTTATATTGGTAGTTCCATAGCATGGTTGTATTTATATTGGTAGTTCCATAGCATGGTTGTATTTATATTGGTAGTTCCATAGCATGGTTGTATTTATATCGGTAGTTCCATAGCATGGTTGTATTTATATTGGTAGTTCCATAGCATGGTTGTATTTATATTGGTAGTTCCATAGCATGGTTGTATTTATATTGGTAGTTCCATAGCCCTAAGCATGGTTGTATTTATATTGGTAGTTCCATAGCATGGTTGTATTTATATTGGTAGTTCCATAGCCCTAAGCATGGTTGTATTTATATTGGTAGTTCCATAGCCCTAAGCATGGTTGTATTTATATTGGTAGTTCCATAGCCCTAAGCATGGTTGTATTTATATTGGTAGTTCCATAGCCCTAAGCATGGTTGTATTTATATTGGTAGTTCCATAGCATGGTTGTATTTATATCGGTAGTTCCATAGCATGGTTGTGTTTATATTGGTAGTTCCATAGCATGGTTGTGTTTATATTGGTAATTCCATAGCATGGTTGTATTTATATCGGTAGTTCCATAGCATGGCTGTATTTATATTGGTAGTTCCATAGCATGGTTGTATTTATATTGGTAGTTCCATAGCATGGTTGTATTTATATTGGTAGTTCCATAGCATGGTTGTATTTATATTGGTAGTTCCATAGCCCTAAGCATGGTTGTATTTATATTGGTAGTTCCATAGCATGGTTGTATTTATATTGGTAATTCCATAGCCCTAAGCATGGTTGTATTTATATTGGTAGTTCCATAGCCCTAAGCATGGTTGTATTTATATTGGTAGTTCCATAGCATGGTTGTGTTTATATTGGTAGTTCCATAGCATGGTTGTATTTATATTGGTAGTTCCATAGCAACCATGAAAACAATGAAAGTTAATACACAAGGAATGTTTCATGATAAACGGTAGTGTGTTATCAGCTGCAGTAGGATTGGTGTGGCTTGTTATCAAATATAGGGTTATAGATACCAGTAGGATTGGTGTGGCTTGTTATCAAATATAGGGTTATAGATACCAGTAGGATTGGTGTGGCTTGTTATCAAATATAGGGTTATAGATACCAGTAGGATTGGTGTGGCTTGTCATCAAATATAGGGTTATAGATATCAGTAGGATTGGTGTGGCTTGTTATCAGATATAGGGTTATAGATATCAGTAGGATTGGTGTGGCTTGTTATCAAATATAGGGTTATATATATCAGTAGGATTGGTGTGGCTTGTTATCAAATACAGGGTTATAGATATCAGTAGGATTGGGGTGGCTTGTTATCAAATATAGGGTTATAGATATCAGTAGGATTGGTGTGGCTTGTTATCAAATATATGGTTATATATATCAGTAGGATTGGTGTGGCTTGTTATCAAATATAGGGTTATATATATCAGTAGGATTGGGGTGGCTTGTTATCAAATATAGGGTTATATATATCAGTAGGATTGGGGTGGCTTGTTATCAAATATGGGGTTATAGATATCAGTAGGATTGGAGTGGCTTGTTATCAAATATAGGGTTATAGATATCAGTAGGATTGGTGTGGCTTGTTATCAAATATAGGGTTATAGATATCAGTAGGATTGGTGTGGCTTGTTATCAAATATAGGGTTATAGATATCAGTAGGATTGGTGTGGCTTGTTATCAAATATAGGGTTATAGATATCAGTAGGATTGGTGTGGCTTGTTATCAAATATAGGGTTATATATATCAGTAGGATTGGTGTGGCTTGTTATCAAATATAGGGTTATAGATATCAGTAGGATTGGGGTGGCTTGTTATCAAATATATGGTTATATATATAAGTAGGATTGGTGTGGCTTGTTATCAAATATATGGTTATAGATATCAGTAGGATTGGTGTGGCTTGTTATCAAATATAGGGTTATAGATATCAGTAGGATTGGAGTGGCTTGTTATCAAATATAGGGTTATAGATATCAGTAGGATTGGTGTGGCTTGTTATCAAATATAGGGTTATAGATATCAGTAGGATTGGTGTGGCTTGTTATCAAATATAAGGTTATAGATATCAGTAGGATTGGTGTGGCTTGTTATCAAATATAGGGTTATAGATATCAGTAGGATTAAGATAAATGTTGGTGTGGCTTATTTGTTATCAAAGAGAAGGTTATATATATCAGATAAAGAATAAATTCACAATGTGGCTAGGTGAATACTGCCTTTAAGATTTAAACAGTATTAAGAGATGATTCTTAAATAAATTGTAACATTTTAATACAGAGATCTACAAATTGTTGTTTCAGTACTCCGTCATTGGTTGTAACAAGGTCCTGGACAGTGAAGGTAGCTATGTGTTTTATTGTTCTATGTGTTTTATTGTTCTATGTGTTTTATTGTTCTATGTGTTTTATTGTTTTTATTATGCCTCAAAATATGTATGTTTTTGTGTGCGAGTTTTCAGCATACTTTTACTTTTGAGTATCTTATGAGAGTCTTTGCAATGGGCCGTTATCATTTATCACAGTCCAAACAGTTGGTTCCGTTAGACCCAGGTTGTTCCCGACATAAGGACAGACCTGGTGATGGTATGTTGTTTTCAGATGAACTTTGACAAAGATTTTCAATTCCTATGTTATCATCGACAGGTACATCAAGATCTTTGCCTGAAATAATACACTTTAAGGAAGATAAAAAAATTAATCCACATCAGCAAAAAGGCCTACAGTTTAGCTTTTTTTCACATATAATTTAATGGATTCAATGTAAATGAAATATTCTATTTCAATGTCACAAACCACATATACAATAAGAAAATAGTAATGTTCTTTTTGTAAAATATTTTAGTAGATACCATCACCTTGTAAAAAGAGAAACAAGAGGACCATGGCCCCTAATGATCATTTGAATCATTACACATGTATATTGAAAGCAAAGTCTCAGCAAAGTTTTCCTTTTAGGACCCAGTTCCTTTGTCCCCAGGTGTTGGACCAGCCTTATTTACATAAATATGATTGAGTAGGAATAGAGTTTTAAAGCAAGCATTCAGCAAAGTTCCCGTTTTGGAGCCCGCCCGTCTGTCCCTAGTGGTTAAACCAGCCTCATATATATAAAATTTGATTGCCCTCCCCAAATGATGTTTCACAACAAATTTGGTTGTAATTCACCCAAGGGTTAATAAAGAGTAGAGTTTTAAAGCAAAATATCCAGTATTCTCCAATTAAAGCCCCGCACGTCAGGCCCCATGGGTCACACCAGTATCATTTATATAAAATATGATTGCCCTTCCTAAAGGATGTTTCACACCAAATTTAGATGTAATCCACTCCAAAGTGAAAAGTGAAAGCAAAATGACACCACTCAGGCCCCATGGGTCACACCAACCTCTTTTATAGAAAATATGATTCTTATGAAATATGAATGGATGTTTCACACCAAATTTGGTTGTGATCTACTCAAAAGTGTAGGAAGAATAGGGTTTTAAAGCAAAAATTCAGTAAAGTTTTCATTTTGGAGCCTTTCCCTTCTATCCACAGGGGTCAGATCAGCCTCATTTATATAATATATGATTGCTCTCCCCCAATGATGTTTTACACCAAATTTGGTAGTAATCTGTTTTGGAGTTAAGGAGGAGTAGCATTTTGAAAGTAAAAGTTTAATGGTGCATAGCGCACGGCGCATGACAGATAGTGCACGACAGACAGAGCATGACAGACAGAGCATGACAGATAGTGCATGACAGACAGAGCATGACAGACAGAGCACGACAGACAGAGCATGACAGACAGAGCATGACAGATAGTGCATGACAGACAAAGCACGACAGACAGAGCACGACAGACAGAGCACGACAGACAGGGCACGACAGATAGTGCATGACAGATAGTGCATGACAGACAGAGCATGACAGATAGTGCACGACAAATAGTGCACGACAGGCAGAGCATGACAGACAGAGCATGACAGACAGAGCATGACAGACACAGCATGACAGACAGAGCACGACAGACAGAGCACGACAGACAGGGCACGACAGACAGAGCATGACAGACAGAGCATGACAGATAGTGCATGACAGACAGAGCATGACAGACAGAGCACGACAGACAGAGCACGACAGACAGAGGATGACAGAGCATGACAGACAGAGCATGACAGATAGTGCATGACAGACAGAGCATGACAGACAGAGCACGACAGACAGAGCATGACAGACAGAGCATGACAGACAGAGCACGATAAACAGAGCATGACAGACAGAGCATGACAGACAGAGCACGACAGACAGAGCACGACAGACAGAGCACGACAGACAGAGCATGACAGACAAAGCATGACAGACAGAGCACGACAGACAGAGCACGACAGACAGAGCACGACAGACAGAGCACGATAAACAGAGCATGACAGACAGAGCATGACAGACAGAGCACGACAGACAGAGCACGACAGACAGAGCACGACAGACAGAGCATGACAGACAGAGCATGACAGACAAAGCATGACAGACAGAGCACGACAGACAGAGCACGACAGACAGAGCATGACAGACAGAGCATGACAGAGCATGACAGACAGAGCACGACAGATAGTGCATGACAGACAGAGCATGAGAGACATAGCATGACAGACAGAGCATGACAGATAGTGCATGACAGACAGAGCATGACAGAGCACGACAGACAGAGCATGACAGACAGAGCACGACAGACAGAGCACGACAGACAGAGCACGACAGACAGAGCATGACAGATAGTGCATGACAGAGCACGACAGACAGAGCATGACAGTCAGAGCATGACAGAGCACGACAGA
The DNA here is from genome assembly GCF_902652985.1 of Pecten maximus. Classification (NCBI taxonomy): domain Eukaryota; kingdom Metazoa; phylum Mollusca; class Bivalvia; order Pectinida; family Pectinidae; genus Pecten; species Pecten maximus. Next base: position 3,124,864 of record NC_047018.1, on the reverse strand, counting down.
CAGAGCACGACAGACAGAGCATGACAGACAGAGCATGACAGACAGAGCACGACAGACAGAGCACGACAGACAGAGCATGACAGATAGTGCATGACAGACAGAGCATGACAGAGCACGACAGACAGAGCACGACAGACAGAGCACGACAGACAGAGCACGACAGACAGAGCACGATAGACAGAGCACGACAGACAGAGCATAGCAGACAGAGCATGACAGACAGAGCATGACAGATAGTGCACGACAGGCAGAGCATGACAGACAGAGCATGACAGACAGTGCATGACAGACAGTACATGACAGATAGTGATTGACAGACAGAGCATGACAGACAGAGCATGACAGACAGAGCACGATAGACAGAGGATGACAGATAGTGCATGACAGACAAAGCATGACAGACAGAGCACGACAGACAGAGCATGACAGACAGAGCATGACAGACAGTGCATGACAAAGCACGACAGACAGAGCACGACAGACAGAGCATGACAGACAGAGCATGACAGACAGAGCATGACAGACAGAGCACGACAGACAGAGCACGACAGACAGAGCATGACAGAGCATGACAGACAGAGCATGACAGATAGTGCATGACAGACAGAGCATGACAAACAGAGCATGATAGACAGAGCATGACAGACAGAGCATGACAGACAGAGCATGACAGACAGGGCACGACAGACAGAGCATGACAGATAGTGCATGACAGACAGAGCATGACAGAGCACGACAGACAGAGCATGACAGACAGAGCATGACAGACAGAGCACGACAGACAGAGCATGACAGACAGAGCACGACAGACAGCATGACAGATAGTGCATGACAGACAGAGCACGACAGACAGAGCACGATAGACAGAGCATGACAGACAGAGCATGACAGACAGTGCATGACAGACAGAGCATGACAGACAGAGCACGACAGACAGAGCACGATAGACAGAGCATGACAGACAGAGCATGACAGACAGTGCATGACAGACAGAGCATGACAGAGCACACAGACAGAGCATGACAGTCAGAGCATGACAGACAGAGCATGACAGACAGAGCACGACAGACGGCGCACGACAGACAGAGCACGACAGACAGAGCATGACAGATAGTGCATGACAGACAGAGCACGATAGACAGAGCATGACAGACAGAGCATGACAGATAGTGCATGACAGACAGAGCATGATGCCTATAGATCATCCAGACCCTTTGGGTCAGATGACCTAAAATATGAATGATTCAATGAGATGAATTCAGACCTTGTTAAGATTCCTCGATTACGCATTTCGCAATTACATGAGTTTTATAAAAATCTAAATTTGTTTTTCAATTTTCTTGTTAATGATTGTTTTTATAAAAACAAATGCACATGGAATGATTGTTTTTTCCTTAGAAGTGTTGATGTACAAAAATAAATCACTTCAATTGATTTATTCTAATCTTAATGCTGAATTACTACTGTTGGTTTCAGCCTCATCCTTAGAAAGTGATGAATCAGAGAATGACTGTGTTTCCAGTGCAGTGCCCATGAAGCGATCACGTAAACAGAAAAACAGACCAAAGAAGAAACCCTGCTCTGTGCCTCGACTAGAAACCATAGAGGTCGATATGGAGGGCATGTCTAAGGTGGTGTTCTAGGTTTAATATGTCAGGTCAAAGGTCATGTAAGATTTCTCACTGTTAAAAATTATCAACATAGCATATTGGAATACTGTAAATCATGATACTTTAATTTTGGTCTAATTTTGGCGTTTTTGTCATCCTTTAATTTTGGCGTTTCTGTCATCCTTGTGTCATTTTTGAAGCCATGTTTATGTAAGTATCCACTCGGAGATCTACAAGAACTAAGACACGTACAATGGATCAACTCCTTTTGTATAAACTACTAAGAAGTGATTACTTTTCACCTTTATTCGACACCGTCATACTGGTAGATGTAGATACCAGACATACCTACGTCTGTATCGAACAAGGAATCAATACTGGGGCAGGTGAAGTTACCTGGATTTCCAATATACTCTATAACTTTGGTTAGTTGCATTTTCCAGACAAGTTTTTGCTTCACCTCTGACAAAGCAGTGAAAGTTTTAGTGTTACTTTTCTTTTAGCAGCAGTGATGTTGTTGTCATCAACATTTCACTTTTTATCTCACCTGCTTGAAGGGCAAGTGAGCTTATGCCGTGGTCTGTCTTCCTAAAATATTTAAACGGCTTTTTCTCAATAATCAAGGAGCCCAGGAAGTTGATATTAGGTGTGTAACATGCTCCATTGAAGGGTGATCAAGTTTGTTCAAATGAATGACCTTGACCCACATTCAAGGTCACATGGGTCTAATAGGCTAAAATCTTTTAAACGACTTCCTCTCAATAACCAAGAGTCTCATGGAGTTAATATTGGGCCTGTAGCCGTCAGCCATTAAACTTTTATTTTCAAAATGCTACTCCTTTATCATTAACGCTATTACTTTAACATTAAAGGAGACTTCAACAGAATTTGGTGTGAAGCATTCTTAGAGGGAGGGAAATCATATTTTATATAAATGACTGGTGTGACCCATGGGGCTCGAGTGGCAGGGAACTTTGGTGACCTCTTACATTGCCCCAACCCCCAACCCCCAACCCCCCTCCCCCCAACCCTTGGTCAGACTACAACTAAATTTATTTTGAAACACCATTTGGGGAGGACAATCATATTTCATATAAAGAAGGCTGGTGTGCCCCATGGGGCCCGAGTGGCAGGGGCCCAAAAAGGGAACTTAACTGTGAATTTGCTTTCAAACCCTACTTATCCTAAACCTTTGAGTGAATTTCTACCAAATTTGGGGTGAAACATCATAAGATGAGGGCACTGATATATCTAATATAAATGAGGCAGGTCTGACCCTCGGGACAGAGGGAAAGGGTCCCAAAAGAGGAACTTTGATGTAATATTTGTAAGTGAGGCGTCACCAACCTTGATTTAAAATTCCCCCAAAAAGTCTATACAAGATTGCTTATTAGACACGCAGAATAGTTCGATCATTTTAATATCTTTTAATGTGTCAATGTTTTTACCTCTTGTTCAAAGTTCTTGTTTGGTCACACTTGAAGTATGCCAGCAAGGGTAAGGAATCCATGTGGTGGAATGTACATGGTGACTTCATAAATCAATGACGATGATGTCATAGATAAATGACGATGATGTCATAGATAAATGACGATGATGTCATAGATAAATGACAGTGACATCATGTCATAGATCAATGACATATCATTATAAATGATGTCACACTAGAGTCTATGTAGGGAAAAGTGTGTTTTCCACCAATCAGATTTATATAGAGGAGAAATATCGAAAGCATATCTGTAGTAGTGTTCCACAAATGATATGATAGATAGAATCTAACATGTCATATTGAATTATAACACTTGTTCATTAATTTCATATAAACTTGCCGAAGGCTCATATTACATTTGTGGTTAGGTCCTCTATATATAATGGTTCAATTGTCACATTACCATATTTATGGGACATGGCCCTTTTGTTAAAGATCTGTGCTCAAAAAGTATTTAACGTTTTTCTAACCAAACCTAGATATAAAATATTTATTACTTCTCCAATAGATTCACAAATTATTTTATAGCCAAATTGGAATGAATTTTTTAGTAAATAGTGTGTATTTTCTTCTCACTTTTCAGAAAGCGTGATTTTGGGGTAAACATACAATGTATTCTAGTTGGTGAATTTTGAGAATAAGTGATTTTGTGAAATTTGATATTGTTTTTCAATACATCATTATTTACACATGTCTATAATGTATTTAGGGTGTTTCAATATTATCAATCAGAGATTTTTGTTGATTTTGGAAAAAAAAATTAAATTTTTGTGAGTTTTGGAGTTTGCTCAATATATATAGACAATTAAAGCAGGACAGGCAAGACATATAATTATGTGTAGTTCTAGTGTATAGATTTCCTCTTGTGTTGGAAATTTGGTATTTAGATCGTCCATCACTCGAGCACCCTTCTGATGGATATATAGTGTCAGTAGAAAGGAATAAGGTGGTACTTGGTAGAGTGGAATTATTATCTCCTTGATCAGGATATTGAAATGCCGGCCAGTACCATTCCATCAACATCACGCTTTCCAGACAATAACTTAAGTTCAAATGGACCAATCAAAATCAAACTTAGCACACAGCTTCCTTATTGGGAGTGCCTGTTTGGGAACTCTTTTCAGTTAAAAGGTCAAAGTCACTGTTCCTGTTAATACTTTGTTTCAGCTCATTTACTTGAGTTACCTTGAGCAAATCTCCTTGTTCTGATCACCATTTCAGCGCAATAGCGTAAGTTCAAATGGACCGATCATCCTCACACTTCACACACTGCTTTTGTATCAGAAGTGTGTGTAATTAGAGCCCGCACAGGTGCCCTATAGTAATCAATATGTCCGTCTGTTGGTCCGCCCACCCGCCCTGACCTGTCAGTTTTCTAGTTTTCTTTTCAAATCAAAAGTTCTAAGTCAGATAGACATCATCTGTAGTCTCAATCAACACCTGCTCTAGTACATGATGTAATGGAGGATACTGATTTCCTATGTTGTGTTCTACAGGCCCAGATTTCCTATGGTCTACTGTACGTCTGCTACACACTCTACAAGATAGAAGACCTAGTCAGTTTAGGGCTTGAGGGATTTCCAGTAATCTTGGAGGCTACTCTCCGTGCCATGGAGCTTGGCAGGTTCAGAGCAATTGCCCCAGAAGACACAATTGGGCAGGTTGGGGAAAGAGCAATTGGCCCAAAATCATTTTAGTGTTTTTTTTTTAAAAAAAAGGGAATTTTTTTTCTTCTTTTTTTTAAAAATTTTTTTGGGTATTTAGGGTGTTTTCCCAAAAAACTCGGGGGGGGGGGGGGGGGGGGGGGGGGGGGGGGGGGGGGGGGGGGGGGGGGGGGGAGGGATTTTTTTTGGGGAGGGATTTTATATAGGTAAAAGAAAAATTTTAAGGTGGTTTTTTTGGTGGGGTTTTGAGAAAATCCTCCCCTTACCCTTTTTTTGAAATTGCCCGGGGTTTTCCCCAAATTTTTCCCATCCAACAAATCCCCCTTTCCAGAAAATCTTAATTTAAAGGAAATTAAAAGAAAGCTTTTTTGGGGAGGGGAAGGGGGATTTTTTTAAAAAAAATTTTTCCAATTATTTTTTTCCCCTTTTGGTTTCCCGGGGGGTTTCCCCTTTTTGTCAATTTTAAAAAAGGGTAAAAAAAACCACAAAATTTTTAAAATGGACAAAGGTGGAATTTGGATTTAGAATTAGGTTTTGTGGCCCCCCCCCTACCCATTTTTAGTTTTCTTTTAAATCAAAAGTTTGCAAATAAATACGTGTTAACCAAAACCCCCTACATTTGGGGGTTGCCTATTTTTTTTCGCCCAAATTTTCCTATTTTTCTGTGTCCTCCACCTCGTGGCCATTTTTTTGGGGATATTTCCAAAAGCATTGTGGGGGGAGTTCCCTGAAATTTTGGAAACAATTTGGGGGGGTTAAAAATTTGGGTTAAAAAAAAAGGGGTGGACAGGTTTCAAAAATCCAAAAACCCCAAGGGTCATTCAAATACCCCCCAAAAAGGACTCTGTTTTTTTGTTAATTAATTTTTTGTAGCCCTTTTTCTTTTAAAATAAAAGTTTTTCCATTCTTTTTTCAGATTCCAAGAACCCAAAATCCAAAAATAAGTAAAACTTTGCATTCCCAACAATTAAATTTTTGGTTTGTTTTGTTTAAAAGTAAACCCCCCAACGATATAAATTTTCCAAAGGAAATTTTTTTTCCCCCAACCTTTGTTACAAAAAAAATCCAATAACCTTTTTTTTAAATTAAGAAAATTTTTTTTTAAAAACACTAAATTTATAAAAAATTTAACCCCGGCCCCTTTTTTCCCTTAATAAAAAAAGTAAAAAAACAAAAAACTGAAAATCAAAGGTAATTAAAAAATGATTTGGTCTAAACCACTTTGGTTCCCTTTCCCAAAGGTCCCAAATTTATAATAAAGGTAAGCTTCAACCTCAATTTTTGGGGGTCCCTATAATTACTACCCCATTCCCTTTTTGGTTTTTTCCCACCTTTTTGTCCCCTTTTTTCAAGTTTACAAAACAGTAAATAAGTTCCTAAAAAAAACATTATTTTTTCAAAGGAAAAAAAAAAATTTCCCAATTTTCAAAAGGGTAAAAAAACAAACCCTGTCCAATTTTTTCAAGGGGGGAATTTTTTAAAACACATTCTTTTTTTCAATCCAAAAAAAGTCAAAAAGTAATTAAATTGCATAAAAAAAATTTCCCATTTTTTGTAAAAAAAAAAACCCCAACATTCAAAAGGTAACTAACACCAACACTGTCATATCAAAGGTAACTAACACCAACACTGTCATATCAAAGGTAACTACACCAACACTGTCATATCAAAGGTAACTAACACCAACACTGTCATATCAAAGGTAACTAACACCAACACTGTCATATCAAAGGTAACTACACCAACACTGTCATATCAAAGGTAACTAACACCAACACTGTCATATCAAAGGTAACTAACACCAACACTGTCATATCAAAGGTAACTAACACCAACACTGTCATATCAAAGGTAACACCAACACTGTCATATCAAAGGTAACTAACACCAACACTGTCATATCAAAGGTAACTAACACCAACACTGTCATATCAAAGGTAACTAACCAACACTGTCATATCAAAGGTAACTAACACCAACACTGTCATATCAAAGGTAACTAACACCAACACTGTCATATCAAAGGTAACTAACACCAACACTGTCATATCAAAGGTAACTAACACCAACACTGTCATATCAAAGGTAACTAACACCAACACTGTCATATCAAAGGTAACTAACACCAACACTGTCATATCAAAGGTAACTAACACCAACACTGTCATATCAAAGGTAACTAACCAACACTGTCATATCAAAGGTAACTAACACCAACACTGTCATATCAAAGGTAACACCAACACTGTCATATCAAAGGTAACTAACACCAACACTGTCATATCAAAGGTAACTAACACAGACACTGTCATGTCAAAGGTAACACCAACACTGTCATATCAAAGGTAACTAACACCAACACTGTCGTATCAAAGGTAACTAACACCAACACGTCGATATCAAAGGTAACTAACACCAACACTGTCATATCAAAGGTAACTAACACCAACACTGTCATATCAAAGGTAACTAACACCAACACTGTCATATCAAAGGTAACTAACACCAACACTGTCATATCAAAGGTAACTAACACCAACACTGTCATATCAAAGGTAACTAACACAGACACTGTCATATCAAAGGTAACTAACACCAACACTGTCATATCAAAGGTAACTAACACCAACACTGTCATATCAAAGGTAACTAACACCAACACTGTCATATCAAAGGTAACTAACACCAACACTGTCATATCAAAGGTAACTAACACCAACACTGTCATATCAAAGGTAACTAACACCAACACTGTCATATCAAAGGTAACTAACACCAACACGTCGTATCAAAGGTAACTAACACCAACACTGTCATATCAAAGGTAACACCAACACTGTCATATCAAAGGTAACTAACAACACTGTCATATCAAAGGTAACTAACAACACTGTCATATCAAAGGTAACTGACACCAACACTGTCATATCAAAGGTAACTGACACCAACACTGTCATATCAAAGGTAACTAACACCAACACTGTCATATCAAGGTAAACACACCAACACTGTCATATCAAAGGTAACTAACACCAACACTGTCATATCAAAGGTAACTAACCAGACACTGTCATATCAAAGGTAAACTAACACCACACTGTCATTAACAAAGGTAACTAACCAACACTGTCATATCAAAAGGTAACTAACAACCAACACTGTTCATATCAAAGGTAACTAACACCAACACTGTCATATCAAAGGTAACTAACACCAACACTGTCATATTCAAAGGTAACTAACACCAACACTGTCATATCAAAGGTAACTAACACCAACACTGTCATATCAAAGGTAACTAACACCAACACGTCATATCAAAGGTAACTACACCAACACTGTCATATCAAAGGTAACTAACCAACACTGTCATATCAAAGGTAACTAACAACACTGTCATATCAAAGGTAACTAACACCAACACTGTCATATCAAAGGTAACTAACACCAACACTGTCATATCAAAGGTAACAAACCAACACTGTCATATCAAAGGTAACTAACACCAACACTGTCATATCAAAGGTAACTAACACCAACACTGTCATATCAAAGGTAACTAACACCAACACTGTCATATCAAAGGTAACTAACACAGACACTGTCATATCAAAGGTAACTACCAACACTGTCATATCAAAGGTAACTAACACCAACACTGTCATATCAAGGTAACTAACACCAAACACTGTCATATCAAAGGTAACTAACACCAACACTGTCCATATCAAAGGTAACTAACACCAACACTGTCATATCAAAGGTAACTAACACCAACACTGTCATATCAAAGGTAACTAACACCAACACTGTCATATCAAAGGTAACTAACACCAACACTGTCAATATCAAAGGTAACTAACACCAACACTGTCATATCAAAGGTAACTAACACCAACACTGTCATATCAAAGGTAACTAACACCAACACTGTCATATCAAAGGTAACTAACACCAACACTGTCATATCAAAGGTAACTAACACCAAACACTGTCATATCAAAGGTAACTAACACCAACACTGTCATATCAAAGGTAACTAACACCAACACTGTCATATCAAAGGTAACTAACACCAACACTGTCATATCAAAGGTAACTAACACCAACACTGTCATATCAAAGGTAACTAACACAACACTGTCATATCAAAGGTAACTAACACCAACACTGTCATATCAAAGGTAACTAACACCAACACTGTCATATCAAAGGTAACTAACACAAACACTGTCATATCAAAGGTAACTAACACCAACACTGTCATATCAAAGGTAACTAACACCAACACTGTCATATCAAAGGTAACTAACACCAACACTGTCATATCAAAGGTAACTAACACCAACACTGTCATATCAAAGGTAACTAACACCACACTGTCTATCAAAGGTAACTAACACCAACACTGTCATATCAAAGGTAACTAACACCAACACTGTCATATCAAAGGTAACTAACACCAACACTGTCATATCAAAGGTAACTAACACCAACACTGTCATATCAAAGGTAACTAACACCAACACTGTCATATCAAAGGTAACTAACACCAACACTGTCATATCAAAGGTAACTAACACCAACACTGTCATATCAAAGGTACTAACACCAACACTGTCATATCAAAGGTAACTAACACCAACACTGGTCATATCAAAGGTAACTAACACCAACACTGTCATATCAAAGGTAACTAACACCAACACTGTCATATCAAAGGTAACTAACACCAACACTGTCATATCAAAGGTAACTAACACCAACACTGTCATATCAAAGGTAACTAACACCAACACTGTCATATCAAAGGTAACTAACACCAACACTGTCATATCAAAGGTAACTAACACCAACACTGTCATATCAAAGGTAACTAACACCAACACTGTCATATCAAAGGTAACTAACACCAACACTGTCATATCAAAGGTAACTAACACCAACACTGTCATATCAAAGGTAACTAACACCAACACTGTCATATCAAAGGTAACTAACACCAACACTGTCATATCAAAGGTAACTAACACCAACACTGTCATATCAAAGGTAACTAACACCAACACTGTCATATCAAAGGTAACTAACACCAACACTGTCATATCAAAGGTAACTAACACCAACACTGTCATATCAAAGGTAACTAACACCAACACTGTCATATCAAAGGTAACTAACACCAACACTGTCATATCAAAGGTAACTAACACCAACACTGTCATATCAAAGGTAACTAACACAACCACTGTCATATCAAAGGTAACTAACACCAACACTGTCATATCAAAGGTAACTAACACCAACACTGTCATATCAAAGGTAACTAACACCAACACTGTCATATCAAAGGTAACTAACACCAACACTGTCATATCAAAGGTAACTAACACCAACACTGTCATATCAAAGGTAACTAACACCAACACTGTCATATCAAAGGTAACTAACACAACACTGTCATATCAAAGGTAACTAACCAACACTGTCATATCAAAGGTAAACTAACACCAACACTGTCATATCAAAGGTAACTAACACCAACACTGTCATATCAAAGGTAACTAACACCAACACTGTCATATCAAAGGTAACTAACACCAACACTGTCATATCAAAGGTAACTAACACCAACACTGTCATATCAAAGGTAACTAACACCAACACTGTCATATCAAAGGTAACTAACACCAACACTGTCATATCAAAGGTAACTAACACCAACACTGTCATATCAAAGGTAACTAACACCAACACTGTCATATCAAAGGTAACTAACACAACACTGTCATATCAAAGGTAACGAACACCAACACTGTCATATCAAAGGTAACTAACACCAACACTGTCATATCAAAGGTAACTAACACCAACACTGTCATATCAAAGGTAACTAACACCAACACTGTCATATCAAGGTAACTACACCACACTGTCATATCAAAGGTAACTAACACCAACACTGTCATATCAAAGGTAACAACACCAACACTGTCATATCAAAGGTAACAACACCAACACTGTCATATCAAAGGTAACTAACCCACACACTGTCATATCAAAGGTAACTAACACCAACACTGTCATATCAAAAGGTAACTAACACCAACACTGTCATATCAAAGGTAACTAACACCAACACTGTCATATCAAAGGTAACTAACACCAACACTGTCATATCAAGGTACTAACACCAACACTGTCATATCAAAGGTACCTAACACCAACACTGTCATATCAAAGGTAACTAACCAACACTGTCATATCAAAGGTAACTACACCAATACTGTCATATCAAAGGTAACTAACACCAACAACTGTCATATCAAAGGTAACTAACACAACACTGTCATATCAAAGGTAACTAACACCAACACTGTCATATCAAAGGTAACTAACACCAACACTGTCATATCAAAGGTAACTAACACCAACACTGTCATATCAGAGGTAACTAACACCAACACTGTCATATCAAAGGTAACTAACACCAACACTGTCATATCAAAGGTAACTAAACACAACACTGTCATATCAAAGGTAACTACCTACTCTACTGTCAATCAAAGGGTAACAACACACCACTGTCATATCAAAGGTAACTAACCCAAACACTTTCATATCAAAGGTAACTAACACCAACACTGTCTATCAAAGGTAACACGAACACCAACACTGTCCATATCAAAGGTACTAAACACCAACACTGTATATCAAAGGTAACTAACACACACCACTGTCATATCAAAGGTAACTAACACCAACACTGTCTATCAAAAGGTAACTAACACCAACACTGTCATATCAAAGGTAACTAACACCAACACTGTCCTATCAAAGGTAACTAACACCAACACTGTCATATCAAAGGTAACTAAACCAACACTGTCATCAAAGGTAACTAACACAACAATGTTCATATCAAAGGTAACTACACCAACACTGTCATATCAAAGGTAACTAACACCAACACTGTCATATCAAAGGTAACTAACACCAACACTGTCATATCAAAGGTAACTAACACCAACACTGTCATATCAAAGGTAACTAACACCAACACTGTCATATCAAAGGTAACTAACACCAACACTGTCATATCAAAGGTAACTAACACCAACACTGTCATATCAAAGGTAACTAAACACCAACACTGTCATATCAAAGGTAACTAACACCAACACTGTCATATCAAAGGTAACTAAACCAACACTGTCATATCAAAGGTAACTAACACCAACACTGTCATATCAAAGGTAACTAACCAACACTGTCATATCAAAGGTAACTAACACCAACACTGTCATATCAAAGGTAACTAACACCAACACTGTCGTATCAAAGGTAACTAACACCAACACTGTCATATCAAAGGTAACACCAACACTGTCATATCAAAGGTAACTAACACCAACACTGTCATATCAAAGGTAACTAACACCAACACTGTCATATCAAAGGTAACTAACACCAACACTGTCATATCAAAGGTAACTAACACCAACACTGTCATATCAAAGGTAACTAACACCAACACTGTCATATCAAAGGTAACTAACACCAAACACTGTCATATCAAAGGTAACTAACACCAAACACGTCATATCAAAGGTAACTAACACCAACACTGTCATATCAAAGGTAACTACACCAACAACTGTCATATCAAAGGTAACTAACACCAACACTGTCATATCAAAGGTAACGAACACACACACTGTCATATCAAAGGTAACTAACACCAATTACATATCAATAGGTAACTAACACCAACACTGTCATATCAAAGGTAACTAACACAGACACTGTCATATCAAAGGTATACTGACACCCAAACACTGTCATATCAGGTAACTAACACCAACACGGTCATATCAAAGGTAACTACACCAACACTGTCATATCAAAGGTAACTAAACCACAACAATGTCATATCAAAGGTAACTAACACAACACTGTCATATCAAAGGTAACGTAACACAAACACTGTCATATCAAAGGTAACTAACACCAACACTGTCATATCAAAGGTAACTAACAACACACTGTCATATCAAAGGTAACGAACACCAACACTGTCATATCAAAGGTAACTAACACCAACACTGTCATATCAAAGGTAACTACACCAACACTGTCATATCAAAGGTAACTAACACCAACACTGTCATATCAAAGGTAACTAACACCAACACTGTCATATCAAAGGTAACTAACACCAACACTGTCATATCAAAGGTAACTAACACCAACACTGTCATATCAAAGGTAACTAACACCAACACTGTCATATCAAAGGTAACTAACACCAACACTGTCATATCAAGGTAACTTACACCAACACTGTCATATCAAAGGTAACTAACACCAACACTGTCATATCAAAGGTAACTAACACCAACACTGTCATATCAAAGGTAACTAACACCAACACTGTCATATCAAAGGTAACTAACACCAACACTGTCATATCAAAGGTAACTAACACAACACTGTCATATCAAAGGTAACTAACACCAACAACACTGTCATATCAAAGGTAACTAACACCAACACTGTCATATCAAAGGTAACAACACCAACACTGTCATATCAAAGGTAACTAACACCAACACTGTCATATCAAAGGTAACTAACACCAACACTGTCATATCAAAGGTAACTAACACCAACACTGTCGTATCAAAGGTAACTAACACCAACACTGTCGTATCAAAGGTAACTAACACCAACACTGTCATATCAAAGGTAACTAACACCAACACTGTCATATCAAAGGTAACTAACACCAACACTGTCATATCAAAGGTAACTAACACCAACACTGTCATATCAAAGGTAACTAACACCAACACTGTCATATCAAAGGTAACACCAACACTGTCATATCAAAGGTAACAACACAACACTGTCATATCAAAGGTAACTAACACCAACACTGTCATATCAAAGGTAACTAACACCAACACTGTCATATCAAAGGTAACTAACACCAACACTGTCATATCAAAGGTAACTAACCAACACTGTCATATCAAAGGTAACTAACACCAACACTGTCATATCAAAGGTAATACAAACACTGTCATATCAAAGGAACTAACACCAACACTGTCATATCAAAGGTAACTAACACAGACACTGTCATATCAAAGGTAACTAACACCAACACTGTCATATCAAAGGTAACTAACACCAACACTGTCATATCAAAGGTAACTAACACCAACACTGTCATATCAAAGGTAACTACACCAACACTGTCATATCAAAGGTAACTACACCAACACTGTCATATCAAAGGTAACTAACACCAACACTGTCATATCAAAGGTAACTACACCCAACACTGTCATATCAAAGGTAACTAACACCAACACTGTCATATCAAAGGTAACTACACCAACACTGTCATATCAAAGGTAACTAACACCAACACTGTCATATCAAAGGTAACTAACACCAACACTGTCATATCAAAGGTAACTAACACCAACACTGTCATATCAAAGGTAACTAACACCAGACACTGTCATATCAAAGGTAACTAACACCAACACTGTCATATCAAAGGTAACTAACACCACACTGTCATATCAAAGGATAACTAACACCAACACTGTCATATCAAAGGTAACTACACAGACACTGTCATATCAAAGGTAACTAACACCAACACTGTCATATCAAAGGTAACTAACACCAACACTGTCATATCAAAGGTAACTAACACCAACACTGTCATATCAAAGGTAACTTACACCAACACTGTCATATCAAAGGTAACTAACACCAACACTGTCATATCAAAGGTAACTACACCAACACTGTCATATCAAAGGTAACTAACACCAACACTGTCATATCAAAGGTAACTAACACCAACACTGTCATATCAAAGGTAACTAACACCAACACTGTCATATCAAAGGTAACTAACACCAACACTGTCATATCAAAGGTAACTAACACCAACACTGTCATATCAAAGGTAACTAACACTATCACTGTCATATCAAAGGTAACACCAACACTGTCATATCAAAGGTAACTAACACCAACACTGTCATATCAAAGGTAACACCAACACTGTCGTATCAAAGGTAACTAACACCAATAGTATCATATCAAAGGTAACTAACCAACACTGTCATATCAAAGGTAACTAACACCAACACTGTCATATCAAAGGTAACTAACACCAACACTGTCATATCAAAGGTAACTAACACCAACACTGTCATATCAAAGGTAACTAACACCAACACTGTCATATCAAGGTACCCACTGCATATCAAAGGTAACTAACACCAACACTGTCATATCAAAGGTAACTACCCCAACACTGTCATATCAAAGGTAACTAACACCAACACTGTCATATCAAAGGTAACTACACCAACACTGTCATATCAAAGGTAACTAACACCAACACCGTCATATCAAAAGGTAACTACACCAACACTGTCATATCAAAGGTAACTAACACCAACACTGTCATATCAAAGGTAACTAACACCAACACTGTCATATCAAAGGTAACTAACACAACACTGTCATATCAAAGGTAACTAACACCAACACTGTCATATCAAAGGTAACTAACACCAACACTGTCATATCAAAGGTAACTAACACCAACACTGTCATATCAAAGGACGAACACCAATACTGTCATATCAAAGGTACTAACACCAACACTGTCATATCAAAGGTAACTAACACCAACACTGTCATATCAAAGGTAACGAACACCAACACTGTCATATCAAAGGTAACAAACACCAACACTGTCATATCAAAGGTAACTAACACCAACACTGTCATATCAAGGTAACTAAACCAACACTGTCATATCAAAGGTAACTAACACAGACACTGTCATATCAAAGGTAACTAACACCAACACTGTCATATCAAAGGTAACTAACACCAACACTGTCGTATCAAAGGTAACAAACACCAACACTGTCATATCAAAGGTAACTAACACCAACACTGTCATATCAAAGGTAACTTACACCAATACTGTCATATCAAAGGTAACTAACACCAACACTGTCATATCAAAGGTAACAAACCAACACTGTCATATCAAAGGTAACTAACACCAATAGTATCATATCAAAGGTAACTAACACCAACACTGTCATATCAAAGGTAACAAACCAACACTGTCGTATCAAAGGTAACTAACACCAATAGTATCATATCAAAGGTAACTAACACCAACACTGTCATATCAAAGGTAACTAACACCAACACTGTCATATCAAAGGTAACTAACACCAACACTGTCATATCAAAGGTAACGAACACAGACACTGTCATATCAAAGGTAACTAACACCAATAGTATCATATCAAAGGTAACTAACACCAACACTGTCATATCAAAGGTAACTTACACTGACACTGTCATATCAAAGGTAACTGACACCAACACTGTCATATCAAAGGTAACTAACACCAACACTGTCATATCAAAGGTAACTTACACTGACACTGTCATATCAAAGGTAACTAACACCAACACTGTCATATCAAAGGTAACTTACACTGACACTGTCATATCAAAGGTAACTTACACCAACACTGTCATATCAAAGGTAACTAACACCAACACTGTCATATCAAAGGTAACTAACACCAACACTGTCATATCAAAGGTAACGAACACCAACACTGTCATATCAAAGGTAACTAACACCAACACTGTCATATCAAAGGTAACTAACACAAACACTGTCATATCAAAGGTAACTAACACCAACACTGTCATATCAAAGGTAACTTACACCAATACTGTCATATCAAAGGTAACTAACACCAACACTGTCATATCAAAGGTAACGAACACCAACACTGTCATATCAAAGGTAACTTACACCAACACTGTCATATCAAAGGTAACGAACACCAACACTGTCATATCAAAGGTAACTAACACCAACACTGTCATATCAAAGGTAACTAACACAAACACTGTCATATCAAAGGTAACTTACACCAATACTGTCATATCAAAGGTAACTAACACCAACACTGTCATATCAAAGGTAACGAACACCAACACTGTCATATCAAAGGTAACTAACACCAACACTGTCATATCAAAGGTAACTTACACTGACACTGTCATATCAAAGGTAACTTACACCAACACTGTCATATCAAAGGTAACTAACACCAACACTGTCATATCAAAGGTAACTAACACCAACACTGTCGTATCAAAGGTAACTAACACCAACACTGTCATATCAAAGGTAACTAACACCAACACTGTCATATCAAAGGTAACTAACCAACACTGTCATATCAAAGGTAACTTACACCAACACTGTCATATCAAAGGTAACTAACACCAACACTGTCATATCAAAGGTAACTAACACAGACACTGTCATATCAAAGGTAACTAACACCAACACTGTCATATCAAAGGTAACACCAACACTGTCATATCAAAGGTAATACAAACACTGTCATATCAAAAGTAACTAACACCAACACTGTCATATCAAAGGTAACACCAACACTGTCATATCAAAGGTAACACCAACACTGTCATATCAAAGGTAACACCAACACTGTCATATCAAAGGTAATACAAACACTGTCATATCAAAAGTAACTAACACCAACACTGTCATATCAAAGGTAACTAACACCAACACTGTCATATCAAAGGTAACTAATACCAACACTGTCATATCAAAGGTAACTAACACCAACACTGTCATATCAAAGGTAACTAACACCAACACTGTCATATCAAAGGTAACTAACACCAACACTGTCATATCAAAGGTAACTAACACCAACACTGTCATATCAAAGGTAACTAACACCAACACTGTCATATCAAAGGTAACTAACACCAACACTGTCATATCAAAGGTAACTAACACCAATACTGTCATATCAAAGGTAACTAACACCAACACTGTCATATCAAAGGTAACTAACACCAACACTGTCATATCAAAGGTAACTAACACCAACACTGTCATATCAAAGATAACTAACATCAACACTGTCATATCAAAGGTAACTAACACAGACACTGTCATATCAAAGGTAACTAACACCAACACTGTCATATCAAAGGTAACTAACACCAACACTGTCATATCAAAGGTAACTAACACCAACACTGTCATATCAAAGGTAACTTACACCAACACTGTCATATCAAAGGTAACTAACACCAACACTGTCATATCAAAGGTAACTAACACCAACACTGTCATATCAAAGGTAACTTACACCAACACTGTCATATCAAAGGTAACTTACACCAACACTGTCATATCAAAGGTAACTAACACCAACACTGTCATATCAAAGGTAACTAACACCAATACTGTCATATTAAAGGTAACTAACACCAACACTGTCATATCAAAGGTAACTAACACTATCACTGTCATATCAAAGGTAACTTACACCAACACTGTCATATCAAAGGTAGCTAACACCAACACTGTCATATCAAAGGTAACTAACACTATCACTGTCATATCAAAGGTAACTAACACCAACACTGTCGTATCAAAGGTAACTAACACAGACACTGTCATATCAAAGGTAACTTACACCAACACTGTCATATCAAAGGTAACTAACACAGACACTGTCATATCAAAGGTAACTAACACCAACACTGTCATATCAAAGGTAACTAACCAACACTGTCATATCAAAGGTAACTAACCAACACTGTCATATCAAAGGTAACTAACACCACCACTGTCGTATCAAAGGTAACTAACACCAACACTGTCGTATCAAAGGTAACTAACACCAACACTGTCATATCAAAGGTAACACCAACACTGTCGTATCAAAGGTAACTAACACAGACACTGTCATATCAAAGGTAACTAACACCAACACTGTCATATCAAAGGTAACTAACACCAACACTGTCATATCAAAGGTAACTAACACAGACACTGTCATATCAAAGGTAACTAACACCAACACTGTCATATCAAAGGTAACTAACCAACACTGTCATATCAAAGGTAACTAACCAACACTGTCATATCAAAGGTAACTAACACCACCACTGTCGTATCAAAGGTAACTAACACCACCACTGTCGTATCAAAGGTAACTAACACCAACACTG
The DNA here is from genome assembly GCF_902652985.1 of Pecten maximus. Classification (NCBI taxonomy): domain Eukaryota; kingdom Metazoa; phylum Mollusca; class Bivalvia; order Pectinida; family Pectinidae; genus Pecten; species Pecten maximus. The sequence continues at coordinate 3,105,962 of NC_047018.1, read as the reverse complement.
TCATATCAAAGGTAACTAACACTAACACTGTCATATCAAAGGTAACTAACACAGACACTGTCATATCAAAGGTAACTAAAACCAACACTGTCATATCAAAGGTAACTATGATTAGCTAAGTTGTCTGAGAAGCTATTGATTAGCCCAACTGCCCGAAGGCCAAGTGGGCTTGTGCTGTGGTTTGGCGTCGGTTGTCCAGCCAGCCGTGTGTTCGGTGCTATGCTTAATATGTACCCCCCTACCAAAAGGTACCAAAAGGTATTTGGATACTTTTTATTTCTGCATAAAATGTTCCATGCTGCACCAAATTCAATGAATTTGGCAGGAAGCTTCCATGGCCAAAGGTCAAATACAAAATTTCAAATATCTTCTCAGATATGGTAGAATCAAATACTCTTCACAGGTAGAAAGGTCTTAAGGTGTTTTACCAAAATTGTGAATTTCAAATGTCTCACTTTTACCCTTGGGGATGGGGTAAAATGCACATGTTGGCCCTGACAGACCCCCTGGGCTGATGGGCGGGGCCAAAACGTGTCAATTAAATTAACTTAAATATTACAAAACTCAGGTGATCGTTAAGGCCCATGGGCCTCTTGCTATAAGCCATAACTCAACAACTGTTTCTGGAATCTCAACAAACTTGATATTCATTTCAGACATAACACTTAACTTCAATAGTCTATAATTTACTGTGATTAGAAATGCTTGTCAACAAATTAAACAACTCTCACAGCATATTAATCCCAGGAATTGATTTGTTGCAGTTTCTGACCTACACAGAAAGGATAGACGATGTGGAGTATGCCTTTCTCGTCTACGATGTACTGAAGCAATATCAGAAAGAATTTACCTTACTTAAGCAAAATGTCTCCTGCATCAAATTTCTAATGCAGTTGGTCAAGCTTGCCAACAACTCATCCAATGTCATGAAGGTAAAGGACATGCTCTGTACGTCATTTGTAGAAATAGGCCTGCAAATTCAGATGGAGTTTCTTGGCTTGATTCTTCCAAACTGGCAGGAATTGTGCCTCTTCTTCAACACGATGTACCTCACAAGAATCATAAAGGTAATTAAAGCTCTTTATGTGAATGCAGCCCCACAATACATATATATATATATATGTAGTAGTTACCTTATATCCATCCATTAATCCACATGATAACTTTTAAATTGATTAAAATTGATTTCCTTCAAACCATTGTAAGCATACTTATATTGGGGCACTTAAATTTTAGAGCATTCCCAAACATTAACAGATTAGCACGATGATAAAATTAAAGTGACCAAATTAACTTTGATGTAAATATAAGTATTGCATGTATATAGTCATAATGTGATATGAAACACGACTCATAATGCCAAGAAAAAGACTTCCAATGGAACATCAGAACTATGTTTGAGTACAGTTTGTAAGAGATATCACCCTGTGATCACTGATAAATATATGCTCAAGTAGAAAAGGGTCATTATGGTTAGTGACACCAGAAAAACGTCAAAACAATGTGATGAAATATAAAGGGGAGATAACTCAACTTTACGCGATAAAAGAAAAATGACAATAATGAGTTGTTTTATTTTAATGGTCAGGTAGTTTTCTTTGCTCTTCCATGATCTAATCATTGCAAGAAACTGTATATGATTCCATTCATGACAAAATAGTTTTATGAAAAAATGTTTTTGGTATAACAAATTCTCCTTGTAAATGGTAAATATTTACAGAGAATTGTGGCGGTTTTTTTTTTCATTTATTTTAAAATAATCACTTTTGTGAAAAATTACATGTTTCCTCCAAAAAGTCAAGATATTGAGAAAATTAGCATGGACGGCCATAATATTTTTTTGCAACAAAGCAAATTTTGGCACAAAGAGCTTTTGTGTCAGATTTTAAGACAATAAGTTCATTATTTCCTGACCTTGTCATATCCTCATAAATGTTTCTGGCAAGAAAAGTGTTAAAAAAAATATATTGTTAAAATTCATTCTGTTACATGATGTCATTATATTTAGCATGTGATGATCCTACCTTTTTATACACCATCAAATTGGGAGTTGTATGGAATCATCTGTCCATCAGGTGTAAACTTTTGTTTGTCCAGAGATCTCCTACACTTATAGACTGATCTCTTTGAAACTTGTTACACATTATAATCATGATATATGGGTGTGTTTCCCATAGAGGCATTGTGATTCAGCTGTACACCACAAAAGTTATTAACCTTTGTTTACTTCAATATTTCATTTTTTGCCTGTAGATCGGATTCTACATTTTTTAAACCAATTTCTTTGAAACTTGTTAGGAATTTTAACCATAATATATAGCTGTTAGGCAATTTGATTTGACTTTTTTTTGTAAAAGTTATTGCCCTTAGTTTATATTGGTATTTGATTTTTGTTTGGTGATCTATATTTTTCAACTGCTTTCTTTGAAACTTGATAGGCTTTATAACCATGATATATAGTTGTGTTTCCCTGAATGACATTTTTATTTTACTTTTTTTTGTAAAAGTTATTGCCCTGTGTTTATTTGTTTATTTCAGTATTTTTGTATAGAGATCCTTAATTCATTTTTATTTCTTCTTTTGATTATTTTTATTATTTTATTTGGTAGGCTTTATAATTTTCAAACCTGCATTTATTGGACATATATTGATCCACCATGAAGTATTCTTGTTAGAAATATTGTTACGGGTGGGTTATGGTTCCTGATCATTAGGATAATCAGATACCATTGTGGCGGTTTTGTATCGACACCTTGGACCAAAGTTCGATTCATATGGTTGATTTTATGAATATCAACTTGTATTGCAAGTTTATTTCTATTGTCGTTTAATAAATAAACGGCCAATTTCAATTCAATCTATGGTTTTAGTTGTTTGTCTTCTTTGGTCAACAAGCTTGTCATGTCCGAAGTCATGTATAATGTTATATTTATCATGCACAGTCTATTGTGTAGTATCTTTTATACAGATTGAATGCTTTACACTGTAACACAAACTGTGTAAAGATACGAACCTGTGATCATGTATTTGTTCTGTGTGTTTTAAGGTCATGGAAGACTATATGAAGCGTCTTGTCACTTTACCAAAGGAGACGACTGACATGTTACTCAAGTACTTTGAGGACCCCTTCAAGCATGGTGAGGAGTGCAGTGAATTCCTTAAATTTGTCCATGTTGGTGTGCTAAGGCATGAGGCCCTACAGAAGGTCATCCACAACAACGAGAACTACACTACTGCTGCCCTCTTACTGTTGGCCAAAATCGAACATGACCAAATGGACTCATCCACATTACCATTGGGAGATATATTTTCCAAAAACGTATTCCAGTTGATACACCAGGCTTTCGAGAGGCTCAGAGAATCAAATAACGATGCCAACGAGGAGACGGAGTCAATTTCAGCTGACCTAAGGGTCCATTTGCTATGGTTTTTTGAAAAAATTTCTGATTGTGACAAATGTGGTAACTATGGGAACGATATTGTCACAGGCTCACAATTCTCCACTGTCATGGATGACTTAGCAGCTACTATCAGACATGACTCCCAGCTACTGGTTTCTTTCTTCAGTGAAATGCAAAAATCTGAACCACTTTTTGCTTGTGCAAAACAAAAGCTTGGCAAGCACTTGATTGGTAGCTACCTGAGAACATTTCAGACACGCCTACGGACTTGTGGCAGAGGTTCATATCTATATGTTCTCCAAGAAATGAAAGAGGCAAGAAACCACTGCATGCAATATGTTGACAATGGAAGTGCTTTGTTTAAAAAGAATGTAACTGACCCCATCAGACGGCTTAATCGTGGCAAAAAGAAATTTCTAAGCTTGATGGATTCTAAATTCTCAGAGCCACGCCAGGATACTAGTACATAAAGTAACACGGATGTATAGGACGGTATGAAAGTGATGGTGCTTCATCCAACTAATCCAGGACAATATGATCTAATGCGGGACGATATGATCTAATATGGGATGATATGATCTAATATGGGATGATATGATCTAATATGGGATGATATCCTCTATATATATACACCATCCAACTAATACAGGATGATATGATCTATATACACCATCCAACTAATACGGGATGATATGATATATATACACCATCCAACTAATACGGGATGATATGATATATATACACCATCCAACTAATACGGGATGATATGATATATATACACCATCCAACTAATATGGGATGATATGATATATATACACCATCCAACTAATACGGGATGATATGTTCTAACACGTTATGATATGATGTTCCTAATACAGGAGTTGCCACTGGATGGCACTATAATTAATTCTTTCTGGTAGAATGAAATTATTTACACATGTGAATAAAGAACTCAGCAAAACAAAATCTTTACCAAAGAAATCCTGAGCTTTCAACAAATTATACATTCTGGTAAAATTTAATCTAATCTCAAATAAATCATATCTTGTAAACTTTCAATTTAATATTTCCACACAGTACCGAAATATCATCATGTTGTATATTAATTAGTGGCATTTCACTGCATATCACAGCCTTACACCTCAACTGATGTTCTGATAAGAAAACATATTGATACAAACAGGTCAATTTGTCATCAGAATAGCTTTCTGTTGTGGTAGAAATAGGTCACACAAACTCATGGTTGTGCTTCAAAATAAGCGCTGCAAGCTTCACCCCTTCTTATACAGTATATTGACATGAAGGTTTAAAATGTGCCATATTTGTACTTTGATATCATAATTGTTTTCCTTTGATTTATTAATAAGTATACTACTAGTAATTGATCACATAGAAAATATTCATTTATTGATGTTTGTTTACCAGTGAAATATAACATGACATTGAGCATGTCTATTTTCATGTCCAAACTGTGCTGACATTTTTAGCTCACCTGGCTTAAAGGGCCGGTGAGCCTATGCCATGGTACGTCATCCACATTACTTTGTTTACCACGTTTGGTCAGAAAGGTCCTTGGGGAAAGAGGAATAGGTTTTGTATTAAAGACGATTCTGATCCCCAATGGGGCCATAGGGGCAGGCCTATTTGCGGAAATTTCTTTTAATCGCTACTAGTCATAAAATTATTGATGGATTTCAACCATGTCAGAGACATCCTAGGGGGAAGGGAAACAGATTTCGCATAAATGATGACACTGGCCCCAAGGAGCCAGAGGGTATGGGCCCGATAGGGGAAATAAATGTTAGTCTTAAATCACACGTAGTCATAAAGTACTGAATTGATTTTAACCAAATATAGTCAGAAATATCCTTGATGGAAAGGGAACAGATTTTGCATAAATGATGACTGAACCCCATAATGATATGAATATGATTCTTACTTCTATGTCATGATGATTTATTTGATATGGTACAGTCTGATGTTTTTATAATAATTTATCACTTTAATAATATTAATACATTTTAGATATTATTGTATTGATGTGTATGCATGCACTGTTATTATTGTAGGGAGAGGGCTTGTATAGGCTATGCCTATTGCCTAATTCCCATTGTAGCAAAGATCTACACAATAAAATATTCTGAAATGAAAAAAGTGGTACATTAGTTATACGTAGCTTGACTTGATTTGGTGGGAGAATTATTTCAATGAACTGAGATTTTGTGGCATGAGAGAGGTCTTCGTGGAAGAAAACTTTAAATATTGTCAGTCTCCTACCAAGGACGTGAAAGGTGGCAACCTGCTAGTATTGAATAGCACCATACATGTCGGAGTGTTGAAATTGAGGCAATCGCTTTCTTAAGGGCATTGAGCATACCCAGAACTTTCAACATAAATAACAATTAATGATGGACTTGTTCTATCCTATCAAAGTCATAAATGAATTATCAAAGTACTCATTTAACTTTTTCAGAATTTCAAACATGATTGTGGGAGGCTGTACTGTTTAATATTCCCTATATAAGGGAGAAAATTGTAATTTATTTCACAATGAATGTAAGCCACCTTTTAACTTTTGTTTTGGAAATATTAGACTTAAAATCATACTCTCATTATTTTCTAATTGAATGTTAAATTATTGTGAATATATCTGAAAAAAAACTCAGGTAACTTATGATATAAATATCTTCTTATAAATTTAGAAATAAAATACATTGTATATGCATTAAAACCTTACCTTATCCTAACTGTAGTTTTGGGACACAATAGAAATACTTACGTCTTGTAGCATTATTCAAATAGAAAAGTTCCACAATGAAAACAGAGGATGTCAGCCGATATACACTGTCTGAAGTAGATACAAGAAATGTGAATTTGTTCAAAACAGCCGATCTTAAATCTACAATATTTTATCTATTTTAACCACTCAAAACAATATATATCATTACCTGCTCTTGCCACTAAGATTACCAAGCATAAAGTCCATGGCTCATAATAAGCCAAACCATCATGTAATGTCAATTAGACCACCAGAATAAATACACTGAGAATCATCTGAGTTTTTTTTCAATGGATACATCTCCTATGAAAAAAACAGCAAAACACTGCCGGAATTTACCAATTATTTAACTCCGATATATAATAGTTATTTTTGCACACATCTAGGCTGTCACCTATCTCTCTGAATCACCATGCTATGTTCTAATGATTAATATTTCAAGCCATAACATTCCTTTTTAGGTTGTCGTGCGCTGTGCGCCGTCCGTAAACTTTTCACATTTCAAACTTCTCAAGTTCAACTTTGGGGATTGAGCTTAAACTTTCCTGGAATGATCAAGAGATGGTCCCGACCAAGTGTTATTTTGTTGATTGGTCCAAAATCCAAGATGACCGCCATGGCAACCATCTTGAAAAACACACTTAAAACTTCTGCTGCAAAGTGGTGAGGATATTAAGGAAGGGCAGCCAACATTTTATAAAAAAAAAAATAGCTTCCATGTCCATGTCCTTATTATAAAATCGCGTTTGACGGATTCTTTAAACGACTAATAATAAAGCATCATTCTCATAATGAGAGATAGGTGTGTAGGTGCGTGTTGTAAAGTTATCTTTAGGAGAGACATTAAAACCAAGAAATTTGCTAGAAACATAAGACTTCCCAAACACAATTGGTTACTTGATGTTTTTACAGCAGATGGCAATTACTTTGCCTATGATCAAGAGGTTGGCATTTGTCCGAGGTGTTTCAAGAACACCAAATTATTATCCATAGAGGATCTTGTTTGTGGCCGGTTTTCCCACGCCAAATGCATACTATGTATGAAGAGTTTCAATCAAAACTCGACCATTTGGCCTAAGCGCGCAAAACACCAACTCATCTTTCCTCACAAGCTGTGATATCATTGGTCCTGGCGTATTTGTTCACATCATCTCACTGGGAAAGATCTTTACCCTGACGTGGAATTTCGCACCGATGAAAGAGAAATGTTGACTTCCCGGCTACCTTGCGGTTCAAAGGAAATCATCAATGATCTTTTGGAGATATCACATATGCTATCAAAGCAAGCGTCATCGTTTACTCTGCCTCTCTGGATGATGTGGATTGTAAAGCCCGGACAGGTTGGGCTAGTACACTACTTTTAGAAATTCTTTCACACTGTTCGTCCTCTATTGACACTGGTATATACTCTCAAAACCATCAGAATTCACTTCTGATGTTCTGGGTAAAAATGAAGGCGGAAATATTATCGAAAGTGTTTAACTTTTTTTAACATGTCATCTTCCAGTATATCAATAACATTTCATTCCATAGTGAAAACATTACACATATATATTGTTCCATTGTTCCTTGGGCGTGAACATCTTACAAAAACAATGTTACACAGTGTTCTCCGAAGCATTTTAGGCAAGCGGGCGACTGTCATACTTTGCGCTACATACATGTATATCTTTATTCCTGAGAGTTCTGAACACAAGCTCCAGAGAATCTCCTCCTTTTACCATATGAAAGTAAACTATTTGAAGTTCATGGGCATAGCCCTGCCTGGTGGTTACATGCTTGACACAGTAGGACCTTTTCCTTGAAGCGAATAATGATGCGAAAATTACAAAAGCCATTATTGATAGTCTCTCCCTAGCTGAAGAAAAATGACAATGTCGTTGATGATCGAGGGTTTAGGGGTGGTTTGACAACAAAGATGTCATCTTGTCATCTTATCTAAGAGCTGGACAGGCTCAACATGACGACCTGCAACCTAATATTGATAGATATATAACTAAATCCGGATGGGTAGTGGAGCAAGGATGAAGACTAAAGCAGAGGCAGCTAAAGCAAGGCTTGTTTTTGTCCAGAAAGAGGGCGGAACTCAAACGAAAAAAGCTCTCTGAGAGAGATTCCTAGGCTCGTGCCAAAACAGAAGAGAAGAAATCGATGTAAATTTTTTTATTTATTTTTTTGTTTTAATTAAAATCTTTTTATTCAGGCAAAACAAGTTGATATTACAAATATGTCTTCTCACAGGAGGGTTTGCACACGTCATTCATATATTTCCACGCTACTTTTTTCACATTCATTCTACTTGCATATTATGTCATTAAATCTGAAGCAGAAGCCACTGTATATGGTAACTTGATAATCAAGGATGAAAGGAGGGCGTCAAGAGAATCTCTCAAGGTACCAGAGGGAGATCCAGTTGAAAGGATTAGACAATATGTGATTGAGAACAATGGCAACTTCGAGACTTATAAACTAGAAAACTCTCTTAATGATAATAATATCCCACCAGATAAATGGTCGAAGATAGCAAAATCCATCACTAACTTTACGAACAAATCCTCTTCCATTCCCCCTCTTGAATCTGATAATCAGATATTCCATCATCCAATTGAAAAAGCTGAAATTTTAAATAGTCATTTCACTAGAATATCTACATCATCCACTGACCTAGAATTACCTCAAACAGCACAACCCTTCACACCATTTTCACTAACAAATATGTCCATATCACCGAACAGAATGTATCTGACCAACTAAACATTCTTAACACTAACAAACCACCAGATCCTGATGGTGTTATTCCCAAAGTTGTTAACAAACTTAGTTCTTCTCTAAAAATTCCGCTAACATTACTATTTAACAAATCTCTGGAATCAGGCACAGTACCAAACAGCCGGAAACAAGCAAACATTAATGCTATATACAAACCGAGAAATGGATCAACTAATGATGTCTTCAATTATATAGACCCATCTCAATTACATCCTGCTTCAGCAAAATAATGGGAAAAAATGTTTTCAGGTATCTTTATAACTACCTTGTTGAGAATTTCATTTTAACAGATCATCAGTCTGGTTTTATACCTGGTGATTCTACAGTAAAACAATTATTATTTATTTATAATGAAATTGTTAGTAACATGGATCAGGGTAAGGAGTTAAGATTCGTATTTTGTGATGTTAGTAAGGCCTTTGATCGTGTATGGCATCAAGGCCTACTCTATAAACTTAAGGGTCATCTATATAGCAGAATAGTGTTGAATTTCAAACACGAATAAATACCTAAAGATTTGCACAAAAAATATCATGTAATATACCAAAATGTTTGTTTGGACATGTAGCTTCTTACAATCACCAATAATATGCTATAGATGCTACCAGTTTCTTCTGTAGAGTAAGTTTGTGGTAAGATTTGGCATGGAATAATTCTAAGTCACGCAAATGATCAAACCTGAAAAATAGCCATGCTGTTATGTTCACAAGTGTCTATAGCACAGGGTAGGAGCATTTGTTTGACCGGATTTTACTGTATGTACGTATAAACACTTATTTTGTTTTGACCTTGAAATGCAAATGGCGGCTGAGAATAATATTACACAAATATGGCTTAAAGGAGGCATTTCAGTTGATAACAAAACTCCTATATCGTACTTTTAAGACATCTCATCATAGTAACATGAACATTTGAATGTCAATTTGTTAAAATGGTGAGTTTGCAGCCTTTTTCAGAAATAGGCATATTTTACCCCAAACTCAACGGTTGAACATTTTTTCATAAAAGCAGTCTTCTTGCCACTTCAAGAATACTTTATATTGTCTAATAAGAGCATTTTTGATGTTTTAAATACCTCCTTATATGCCATATTTGTGTGATATCGTTCACGACCGCCATTTGCAATTCAAGGTCAAAATAAAAACAGCGTTTATACATTATAATAACGTCAAAGCTGGTCAAACCAATGCTCCTATTTTGTGCTTTAGACACTTGTGAGCAAAACGACATGGCAAGTTTGTGTAATATATGGGATACAAATGAGTTAATTATGTCCCCCTGAAACATGCATTTTTCTTACGTTTTGTTGAAATTTACAAACAGCTTAACAAATTACATGTCAACAGCGAGACCCAGGGTTTGCCATGATACATACTAAAAGTTCATCATGTTACTTCTGTGACATTGCACCATAATAGGGATTTATAGGCCTGTAAAATATCAATGTTTTGACTGGATTTGCTGTTTAGATGCCCCTTAACAAACATGGTATCAAAGGTAATCTACTTAATTGGTTTCAAAATTATCTAACCGATAGGTTTCAAAGAGTAAATACTAAGGGTTACTTTTCACAATTCAAGGTTGTTAATGCTGGTGTACCCCAGGCATCTGTTCTTGGGCCTTCTCTTTTTCTTCTTTACATTAATGACATAACTGAAAATATTTCTACTAATATCAAGCTGTTTGCAGATGACACCTCACTTTATGTAATCCTAGATGAAGACCAAGCACTAGCAGCAAAAGCACTAACAACTGATCTTACCAACATGAGTGAATGGGCAAACACTTGGGATATTAAATTCAACCCAAATAAAACTAAATCAGTTATATTCTCGAGGAAACAAAACACAAACCATCCTACTATAACATTTGAAAACAGCCAAATTACTGACACTACATCACACACACATTTAGGACTTACCCTAACAGAAGATGCATCATGTAGACAACATATCCAAAATATTTACAAAAAGGTCTACAATAGACTTAACATCCTTCGCTACATTAAAACTAAAGTCAATCGCAAAGCACTAATATCAATCTATACTGCATTTATCAGACCTATACTAGAATGTGCTGACATTGTTTGGGACAACTGCACACAATCCAAAGATCTATTAGAATCTGTCCAACTTGAAGCAGCAAGAATCATTACAGGCCTTCGTTCAGGAACTACACACAACAAACTTTACATCGAACTTGGTTGGGAAACTCTGGCTGCCAGACGAGAAAAACACAAATATATGATGTTGTACAAATTGACACATGAACTAGCACCGCAATACTTAAAAGACATATTAAATCCCCTTATTAACAATCCTGATGACAACCCTTATCCTCTTCGACAAACTAGACTTTTTAATCCACCTATATGCAGAACAAATAACTACTTCGATAGCTTCATCCCATCTATGTGCCGCACTGCTAATACTAATGATAAAACTCTCCTAGAATCGAATACACTTCAAAATTTCATGCTACAGTTAGACAAAAACAAAATCCATGAAATAGAACCGGTAAATTTTTTTAAGTGAAGGCGATAGACGAGCAAATATAGTTCTAACACAATAAAGAAATAAATGGAGCGATCTAAATTTTGATTTGCATAATGACCACCTAAAAGACAGCCCAAAATGTACATGTACAAACCATTTAGAAACAGTATCCCATTTTTTTCAAGAATGCCCACTATACAATGACTTGCGTAATAATCTTTTTAACTTTCTTGATAACTGTGCTGCTAACCATAATCATACTTCTATGGAAACCCTAGTAAATGGATGCTCGAACTGTGATGGAAATACAAATAAACTGATGCTACACCAGATTCATTATTATATAGGTAAATCAAATCGTTTCAACTTATACAAAATATAAAATTACATGATGCCATTATATCAAATATATTTAGAAATTGATTCTGTTATACATATTAAATGGACAGTCTAGTAATTAAACTATTATAACCCCTGTTAGAGTCTGAATTCAGTTGAACACTGCTGTGAAAATTTAACTTGCGATTACGGGCCACACTAAAATACGCCATAGGGAAATATACGCCATAGGTACGCCATAGGAGTTTTTCGCACGCCATAGCAAAATGTAACCGATATATACACAAAATAACTTGTTTTTTTCATTGATATACCTATTTTACAGGTTCTGATAAAGTTTCATTTCAAACAAATGTGTACTTTGTAAGAAAATCGGTCTTATTTGCGTAGTCAGTTTCAAGCACTATACGCCATACGTGTTTATGCACGCCATAGCAAAGTTCAAGGGTTGTTTCTGCAAAATCAAAGAATTTTTCACATTGTATGTGTATTATACATGATTTAGTAAAGATTCATGAAATAAAAATGTGTACTTTGTAAGAAAATCGGTCTTATTTGCGTAGTCAGTTTCAAGCACTTTACACTACTAGATCCTCTACAGTACGCCATACGTGTTTATGCACGCCATAGCAAAGTTCAAGGGTTGTTTCTGCAAAATCAATGAATGTTTCACATTGTATGTGTATTATACATGATTTAGTAAATATTCGTGAAATAAAAATGTGTATTTTGTAAGAAAATTGATGTTTTTGTCTATCGCAATTTCAGGTCGATTTCAAGGGAAGTAACTCTTGCAAAATGATTAGAAGGACACTATTAATTGGTATATATATGAAACCAAAGATATATGTTGACATCTCTGAAATGATATATATATTATATATATATATAAATTATGTAATTTAATACAGAAAATATTCTGAAATTTTCAGAAGATGAAAGATGGAAGCATGGAAGATATTAATCTATATATCTTAAATCATGTTTACTTATATATAATGAGCACTAAAAGATTTCAACTATTATGATTATGTTGCTCATCATTATTTTTCATGTCTTCCCTTTATGAAATTGTGTGTAAGTGAGTGTGAAAGGTGTGCTGTTTAGACTATGTATAATTATTATACCTATCTGCAACCGGTCTATGGAAAAGACTTATATAGGGTAATCCTTTTGTCTGATCCTATTATTTCATATATATAAATATTTAAAATAAAACTTAACAAATGATAATAATATACATAAATAACATTTAAATTTCTAATATAATTATGTTTATTGATTGTATGTATATTGAACATGTATTTGTATATATTTGGAATAATAAAATAATTTTTTAATTGAAATGGAAGCATGTATTGTACAGACATTATTACACTACACCAGAGACATATATATATACATCTGTATATATGTCTCTGACTACACATAATATCATACATGTATTAAAACAACTTCAATTTCAAAAGGAATCACACAATAAAAGTTTTATTTTCAACATTTTATTTTGTGTGTATTTTTTTTTTTTTTTTTTCATTGATTTCATAAAATCTTTTAATGTATACAACTTATTAAATAGTGACACACTTAAAGTATGCATGTTTCATAACATTGTAACAATTTTTCCACTGGCAGCAATGTTTCCATCATCAAGGTACACTAGTATTTGTTGTTACAAGAATACTGAACACTTTTCATTACCTTTACCTGTACAGTTAACATCAGTCCAAATACTTAATTCATGTGTTAATGAACTTAGTGATTCAATGCTGTTCACATATACACATAATCCCAAACCATTAAACAATTTGTGAACAGTGTTTTTCATTATTAATGAGAGTGGTCAAATAATGTGTTGTTTACTTAATGAATTAATATTTTCTAATAAGTGTTCACAATTACATCACATTGAATAGTGTGTAAACATAGATACTCATAAACAGGTTGATGAAGGATGTTGATAAATGAACTTAAAATCAGGACATTCCATGAGCAATTAAAGAAAATAAGTTTTTAAAGGTAATTAAGCTGTCCCTGCATTGTGTCAGATGGTATAAATAAGACCCTTTTCATTTTCTGTTCATTCTATTACCTTCCCCCTACAAAGAAACATTCATACTCATCTATTACCCAGCAATGGCCAAGTTTGCAGTATTTGGGAGCAGCTATGTTACTCGTCTTGAGAGATATTGTCATGGTGATCTTAAGGTAAATAATGATAGCAAATGTGTTTGAGAATAGAATAAATATCAAAAACTCTATTTGTTGGGTAATTCCCAAAATGCAAGTAATATTAAAAAAAAAACAATAATAATAACTGTCAAAGTTGGTATTTGAATTTAATTTTTCAATCTTGTTCACTAATATGAAATATTATGCTTATTCATACTATTGTTTCTTATGCAGGTTCCTGGCACCGTCAGATTCTTCGGGAAGGGTGGCATGCGTTCTGATTCGATTCCAAGACAACTACTTAGAGACCTGATAGAGTACAACCCTGATGTTGTACTCATCCAACTAGGAGGAAATGACATCTCAGCGACATCATCCCCCAACGACATTTTCCAGAGACTTCTGACACTGCAGGTGGACCTACATCATGCTGGAATTCAGCAGGTGTACTTTACAGAGATTGTGCGACGTGGTAACTTTGACAAGTCCCCAGGCCTGACAGCGACGTCTTTTGAGAAACAACGGAAGAAGATAAATCGACTACTGCTGACTAGACTGAGATACATCAAGATTAGAGTTAACTTTCCAGAGGACTATGACCGTGACCAAGTGCATTTCAACGACTCAGGACTCAGGACCCAGTTCCATGCTTTGAGACGACCATTTTTTGCATAATTGATTGAAATTGATAAACACCTTTTATTATGTCATGTTACGCTTTGTAATTTATAATATGTTTCAAGCATTTAATCTTAAAAATGATTGATTTATTGATAATGGGTAATAGAGACAATGTTATAAAACATATACTTTAAGTGTGTCACTATTCGCTAGATTTGAAAATTTATGACATTGTAAAATAAATAAAAAGGTTGTATTAAATTTATGTAATTCATTTTGAAATAGAAGCTGTTTTGATATATATTATGTATATTGTTATAATGTATGTCATATGTTTCAATATTTAATCTGTTGAAAATGAAAATACACATGCATCATAATTCTATGTGTACAATAATGATTTCTTTAAATATATCATTTGTAGATTTGATAGTAACATGAATTTGAAAAATTAATATTTTTATTTTACTACAAAAAATAAATAAGTTTTCAGTATTTAATTGCAACTGGTCATTTCTAATAATATATGATTATATCACAATTTATATTTGTTTATGTTATTTGTATTACTAAATACAAATTGTTTTACAAATGTTGTATATATTACATTATGATTTGTGTTTTCATAAATAAATAGGCCAGTGTTTCATAGTGAGTCAAATATTGTGTTGTTCATTTTGTAAGTGTAAGAGTTACTTCCCTTGGGATTGACTCGGAAATCGTGATGGACAAAATCATCGTTTTTCATACAAAATACACATTTTTATTTAAAGACACTTTTACATATCATGTATAATACATATACAACGATGAAAAAACATTGATTTTGCAGAAATAACACTTTGATTGTTCTATGGCGTGAATATACACGTATGGCGTATTTTAGTGTAAAGTGCTCTCACCTGGCTGCGCAAACAAGATCGATTTTCTTACAAAGTACACATTTTTTTTCAATGAAACGTCATCAGAACCTGTAAAAGGGACATACCAACGCAAAAAACAATTCATTTTGTGAATATATCGTTTCTATTTTGCTATGGCGTGCGGAAAACCCCTATGGCGTACCTATGGCGTATAATTCCCTATGGCGTATTTTAGTGTGGCCGGCGATTACTTCATATTATTCCAATTTTCCCTATGTACATTTCAATGTATCATTCATGCAGTTGTTACGAGCCTGATAGAAGCTCGAATTACAATCTAACATAGTAATAAATAAATCATTACCGGGAGTTATCGAGAAGACAGAAGATAACTACAGAGGAAAGCAGAAGGAATTAAACCCTGTGATCGAACTCGAGGACCGTCATCTTTGTAACGTGGTTGAATCATATATACCAATATCGTCTATTTACGGAGGGATTTCACGATTAACATGCATGATAGAGTATTTACCTTGTTCATATAGATCCTAAAGACTTCGATCGTATCAGTTTTAAGTAGCATCTAATGTTATTTACGCTAGAAATGACTATTTTACACTCCTCTGACGGCATGGTGGAATGCTTTCGTCTGTCGGCAATAACAAAGCATTGGATTTGTAAGGACGGCGCTGATTGGTCAATAAACCGAAGACGAATACAAGCGGAGCGCAGATTAACTGTCAGCAGAAACTTCTGCACGCGCTACTATTCCAAGTACTATATAAACCCCGAAAATCGGAGGAATGTTGTCATTCGTTTTATTAAAACGCTGAAGGTATCTTTACATTGACCCTTCAACCCGATTGGAGAAATGGAAACTTTGGTAAGCTTTAAAGCAATGTAAAAGTGGGACGGATGACCCAGTGTTCACTTTGGAAACCAATGGGGAAATATTTTGTATAGAAAACCCCCCGGAGAAAACTTTCCCCAGGGTGGGAACACCAAAACTCCAAGTGACACTGACAGCAGAGATATTGAGATCTCGGGGAAAATAACATTTACACCAGTTCATATATAGTTGTAATAGTTGGACAATACTATCCTTATGTATTGATATACATAATTTAGTCAAATGAACTTAAGTGAAATAATTTATTACCAAAGTTAAACAATATTTTCCCATATCTGGGAACGGATAGTTCCCATATTTGGGAACGGATATTTTCCCCATATCTGGGAACGGATAGTTTTCCCATATCTGGGAACAGGGAGTTTTTCCCATATTTGGGAACAAGTAATGTTTTCCCATATCGGGGAACAAATAATCTATAGAAGTATCATGTCTAATAAGTTATGAAAACTCATTCTCTGTACTTAACTAGAACATTTTGAGCTGTAATGAAATGTGTTTATGTACAAATATCTTTATTGAAGTATTAATAAAATGCTGAATTTTATCATGTGTGTTGCTGGTTTTACTTTTGGTCACGAGTGCTAGGCTGGGAACGGACCTTATAAATTTTATGATAACCAAATCTCTCCCACAGGATAAGCTGGGTCAGAGAAGCGTTACACAGTATTTCCCTATTTCTTTTATGATTACAGGTACATGTAGTGAAATGTTTACTCTAAAAAAAACACAGCTTGGTAGATAAGACTTATGCAAAATTTTGCATACGGACATTTGGTCTATCTACCAAACTGTTTACTGAATAACTGTGCTACTATTACATACATATAAGTATGTTGATATGTGCTAATTTAATCTGTCATACCTTATAAATACAAATGTATGTTTTGTTTGTATGTGTGTCTGTATGTTTATCTGTATGTGTATGTCCAAAATTAATTAGATATATGTATAACAGTTATCTCCCTCTCAATATGTGTAAAACTGTTTGTTAATTGTAAGTATATATAATTCCATTTCAATTATCCGAATTAAATTTTCCACTTTTTCACTAATTGTCCACCTATAATATGGAGAATATGCTTGTTATTCAATCCAATTGACCTTGTAAATAACACCTGTACATATATATCAATAAAATTTGTTGAAATGAAATAAAAATGAGACTTATATAGATCAAGCGAAAGATTTTCAGCCCCCTGGTCGGAATCATAGTCACGCACATTCTCATCCGTCGATAGCGGAACAATCAGATTATACAGCTCCTCCTACCACCACTCACCCGCAAACTCCACCTATAAATCCCACCTCAGCTAATGCTATGTTTGGAGATTTCACGAACTACCTTCTTAAGAAAGAACTCATATCATCTCGTTTCCCTAAGTTTGCTGATGATCCTGGTATATATGGTGTATGGAAAACCTCGTTCAAGAAAGTCTTTTCTGAACGAAAGGCCACGCCAGATGAGGAGATGGCTGTGTTAACTAACTGGCGGGGGCCAGACCCTTCAAGACAAACTATGAATATGAGAGCAGCAAACGCGCACAATCCTGCTGGTGGTCTTCGGAGGATATGAAGTCGTCTTGATGAGCGGTATGGAGGTCCTGAGTTAGTTGAAAGTACACTACGTAAGAAAATTTTCCTGCCATAGGTCCCAAGGATTCTAAAAAATTGAACGACCTTGGGGATATTCTTTCAGGGATTGAAAGCGTCAAGGAAGATGAGAAATACAAACAGATGTTATCCTTTTACGACTTGTCTTGGGGAGTGAATCCTGTTGTATCTAAGCTTCCATCCTATCTGCAGAACAAGTGGTTTACTAGAGCTTCAAGATACAAAATTAAAAACAAGGAACTTTTCCCTCCATTTTCTTACTTTGTAAGATTTATCCAGGAAATGATTTCTACTTTAAACGACCCAAGTTTCGACATCCATGCTACTACAGGGGAAGTTAAGCCTTCTGGAACACAAATTAAGAGTCAAGTGCCCCCCTTCATGAATCAAATTCTCACTCGCTAAATGAATGTAGAGATTTCCTTAGAAAGAACATTACAGAGAGGAGACAACTTTTGAAGGATTATAAGATGTGTTTTAAATGCTGTAAGTCTACTTCGCATATGGCACGGAAATGTACTGCGACTATAAACTTTAATGAATGTGGCAGCACAAGACATTATATAGCTCTTTATGATCCTACCAACACATCTTATAAACCTAGAAGTCAAAAACCTCAAGGCGGGGAGCAGGCTGACAAAAATCACCATTAAATGTACAGCTATCTGTGGAGAAGGGGTCAGCGGTAGATCATGCGCCAAGACGCTCTTAGTCGACGTATATCCTGAAGGACAACCTTGAAAGTCAATTACTGTGTACGCTGTTTTGGACGATCAAAGCAACCGCAAATTAGCGAGTTCGGAACTTCTCGATGCCTTGGGTATTGCTGGAGACGAGATACGCTATACCATTTCGTTGTGTTCTTGCACTTATCAGACGTCAGGAAGAAGAGTTGACGGTTTGGTGGTTCGTGCTATGGATGGTTCTTTTCGGCATGTTCTTCCGACAGTGGTTGAGTGCGATATACCTCAAGATATCACAGAGACGGCTACGTCCACCAGGAACATCTCAGAGTGTTAAAAGATGACATTCCACCCTACAGACCGGAATGCTTCATGGGACGTCTGATTGGTAGAGATGTACCTGATGTTCATCAAGTTCATGAACAGATAGTGGGACCTAGAGGATCAGCCTTTGAACAGAAATTAAGCCTTGGATGGGTCGTCGTAGGCGATGTTTGTCTGGGAAAAGTATCCCCCCCCCCCCCCCCCCCCCGACTCATTGACAGTGTATAAATCATCAATAGTAAGCAGAAGAGGAACTATATTCCAACCTTGTCTTCGCCAAGACTAAAGACGACGAAAAAATTGGGTATTCAGTAGAGGACAGGGAACTTATCAACATCATGAAAGAGGAATGTCACATGGACGACAACTGTTTCTTGACTGCCCCTTTACCCTTTCGTAACCCTAGGCTTAAGATGCCCAATAACAGGAAATTAGCATGGAAAAGGGCAACTTTCTAGATGCTAACCTGAAAAGGAATCTTACCAAGTGTGAGCATTTTGTTAAGTTTATGGAAAAAGTCCTGGACTTCGGAGCGGCAGAAGTGGCCCCACCTTCATCGGGAGAGATGTGGTATTTACCCATATTTGGGGTATACCATCCCAAGAAGCCGGAGAAGATCCGTGGTGTGTTCGACTCTTCGACTATCTATTGAGGTGTTTCGCTCAACAGTATGTTTATGTCTGGACCGAACCTCACTAACAGTTTGCTATCGATATTGATTCGCTTCAGGAAGGATGCCTACGCCATCACTGCAGATATAGAACATATGTTCTATCGTTTTCTGGTCAAGGAAGAGCATAGGGACTATCTAAGATTTCTGTGGTATCAAAATAACAACCCTACGCAAGAGCTGATCGACTACCACATGAAAGCACATGTGTTTGGAAACAGCCCGTCGCCCGCTGTTGCCATGTTTCCTTGTGCAAATCTGCAGATGGAGCTGATGACAACGCCAAGGACTTTATTAAACGTGACTTTTATGTGGATAACGCTATTCTATCTCGTCCTACAGCTGATGAAGCTATTGACTTATTAAAAGAATCCAGAAGGTTTTACAAGATAACGGTAATATTCGGTTACACAAGATTACTTCCAACAGTCCTGAGGTGATGAATTCTATTCCGGAGGAAGATAGGTGTCAAGGTTTGAAATCGTTGGATCTGGAGGAAGACGTTCTTCCCATACAGCAAAGTTTGGGCATGTCGTGGGATCTTAACAAGGACATATTTAAGTTTGATGTCAATGTCATAGAAAAACTGGAACGCGCCGCAACATGTTGTCAATAGCATATTTGACCCTATCGGCTTTATTTGACCAGTTACTATTCATGGACGTATTTTGTTAAGGGAACTTACAACTGGTACTGCGTGGGACGAAATCATTTCCGACGAACAGCAAGAGAAATGGAACGCTTGGACTTCTTCACTTCAACACTTCAGAGACGTGCAAATCCCTCGTATGTGTGTTCCTATATCTCTGACTACGGCGAAATCAATACAACTTCATATCTATTCAGACGCATCCGAGAAAGCCATAGCGGCCGTAGCCTACGTCACATCTAAGGACGACAATGAAACTCATACGGATTTGTTATGGGCGAGGCAAAGTTAGCGCCCTCTCAAGGACACTCAATTCCCCGACTAGAATTGTGTGCTGCTGTTTTGGCTGTAGAGGTTGGTGAAACGCTTAGTGACGCGCTTGATATTCCTCTAGAAACCATTAGATATCATAGTGACAGCAAAGTAGTGTTAGGGTACATTTATAACAAGACCCGCAGATTCTACAATTACGTCGCAAATCGTGTCGAGAGAATTCTACAAAGCACTCGATCTTACCAATGGTCGTACGTTTCTACAAATAAAAATCCAGCAGATCAAGCTACTAGAACTTCTGTTACGGCCCATAAACTTGACCTCAGTATGTGGCTTCAAGGACCAAGCCCTGTGTGCGAAGGTACTGAAACAGACAAAACGTTGATAGACCCCGCCAATGATCAAGAAATCAGGCCGGAGGTTGTGATGACATCGCGAAAGACTTCTGTAGAGAAGAACTTTTCCTAAAGATTAAACAAGATCTCGTCATGGCAAAGACTTAGTAGTGGTATAGCAGCTCTCAAGAGAGCTATTCGTACCTCACCTACAAAACCGCAAATCTTATGTGACAAGATAGACATGCTAAGACAATCTCGGGAATTCATCATTGGACAAGTTCAACGGGAATCTTATCGTGAGGAGATGTCCTGTCTTAAAGATGGAAAACATATCAATACAAATAGCTCTATCAGGAATCTCAATCCTTTCTCGACTCAAAAGGACTTTTAAGGGTCGGAGGTCGTTTAAACAAAGCCGACCCTCCAGTAGAAGAGACTAGTCCTTTGATTCTCCCAGGCAAGAGTCACGTGTCAAGGTTAATTGTGCTTCATTACCATGAATCCGTTTGTCATCAGGGTCGCAATATTACAGAGGGTGCTCTTAGGAGTAATGGTTCCTGGATTATGGGAGCCAAAAGGCTCGTATCGAGCATCATTCATCATTGTGTCAAATGTAGAAAACTTCGAGGAAGTGCAGAAATTCAACAGATGGCTGATTTACCAGCGAACCGTCTTCAACCTGGACTGCCTTTTACATCCGTCGGAGTGGACGCCTTTGGTCCTTGGTCCGTTGTCACCAGGGAAACGCGGGGAGGCGCAGCAAATTCTAAACGATGGGGTACACTGTTCACATCTTTGACATCTCGAGCGATTCATGTCGAAGTTGTAGAGATGAGTAGCTCGTCGTTTATCAACGCCCTTCGTCGTTCCGTGGCCCTCAGAGGCAATGTCCATGAATTCAGATCTGACCGTGGAACTAATTTCATTGGAGCAACGGACAGCCTTCATATAGATGCGATCAATGTCACCGATGGCCTCGTGAACAAATTTTTATACAATTCCGGATTGGTGTGGAAATTCAATGCTCCCCATTCCTCCTACATGGGAGGGGTGTGGGAAAGAATGATTGGACTTGTGCGTCAATGTTGTTAGGTGCCGTATCTAAGTGCCTCACACGCGAGGTGTTAGTTACATTCATGGCTGAGGTGTGTGCAATTTTAAATTCTCGACCGGTCGGACCGATATCTACCGATCCAGATCCGCCAGAAAGTCTTGGTCCGGCTGTCCTACTAAATCAGAAAGTAGGCCAAAGTAATCAAATATCATCTGTTTCCGTTTGTGAAAAAGATATCTACAAGTCTCATTGGAGAAGGTTACAACTGCTATCAGACGTGTTCTGGAAAAGTGGCATGACGGTTATCTCCAATCTTTACAACAAAGAAGGAAATGGACAAACGCTCGTCCCAACTTTCCTGTCGGAGACGTCATTCTTCTAAAGGACAAAGGACTACCGCGCAATGAGTGGTCTCTCGGTTTGGTACAAAATGCTATACCCAGCGAATGCGATGGGAAAGTTAGAAAGGCTGAAGTGCGTGTTGTGAGGAACGGAAAATCAACTGTGTTCATGCGACCGATCACCGAGATGGTCATTCTTGTTGAGAACAGTAACTAAGTGCGTTATAAGTCGAACTGTGTTTTAATTTATGTGTATAAGGTTTATAAACTTATTGATTATAATATAAAAATGTTTGTATGGTAATATTATATGATATCTATAATATCAGACGGGGAGTGTGCCGGAACGGCATTCTAATTATTATTATAATTTGAATTTTAGGGGTGCGCATCCTTGAACCCCATGTCGGCGCTAAATTCACTACCTCCCTTTGATGACGTCACCATTTCTTGCGTAGAATTTTACGCAGCGTTGTATTTTTTAGCAGACGACACGATTTTACGCTCTTGGTAAGTTTCTGGTGTTAGGCCTAAATTCCTCAAATTTATTATTAGTATTGTATTTGAAAGATAATCGTAAATCGAGGATATTGTATATACGCGAATTAGATGAAAAAAGTTGATAAATGAAGTTTGTTTGCTTGGAAAGTGTCCGGTAATCGGATAAATTCAATGTCCAGTGATTGGCGAGTTATTCTTGCATGTTAAGTTAGGCTAAATATCACCTAATCCGAAGGGTTCTGATGTTAATATCGCCTTTCAAGTAAGACCGTCAGAAAATTCGGACTTAATATCACCAAGCTGTCACCAAGTTAATTGTTCATGAGGTGTGTGTACATGTATAAAATTACATTGATTAACGTCAGTTGTGTCATCAGAATACCATAAATATTATTTTACATGCTTGTTAGTCATTTTTATTGTGAAATGTTGTTCATAAGTTTTTCATGATTGAAATATATATTTACAACTGTGTCAGACACCCGGTACAATAACAACAATGCGATTTGTATGGTATAAACCCAGTACTGTTATTTCGTGCAGAATATGGTTCCATCGTTCTGTATGGTAACAAATCTAGCACTGTCAGGTTATAGAGAATATGGTGTTATCGTTCTGTACGTAACTGATAGTAGGTTTTTGTTGCAGTGAATCTTGTTGAGAATATATCCGATCTTATGTCACATGTGTCGTGAGATCGTGTCTGCCCTTGCTGTCCCTACAGCGTAAGTTTATACAGTAAATTCTGTTTAAATGCATATGCTAATATGCTGTTCATGAATTTCATTGAAGTAAGTCTGTATTATTAAGTTTGGACAGTTTGGTGTTAGTGTCAGGTTATTCAACAGTATTTCATGCATTTGGGCAGAATTAACTGTAACGACCGGTTAAAGAAAGAATAGTGCAGACACTTTTTACATTTTGAAATAATTCTAATAATTGAATGTCGATAATTTCATGATGATCTTGATGTATGAAATTATATCGACACCAATAGTCCATGTTGATTGGTTACATATTACACACTAGGTTTTTTGAAAATTAGATACTAAATACCATAATGTATTACCTACGGAAGCCAGTTAGGGTCACAGTGAAAAAATATATTATGTCGTAATAACGACTTAGTATCTCGTAATAACGACTTAGTATCACGTGATAACGACTTAGCTATGTCGTAATAACGACTTAGTATCTCGTAATAACGACTTAGCTATGTCGTAATAACGACTTAGCTATGTCGTATGACGTAATAACGACTTAGTATCTCGTAATAACGACTTAGTATCACGTGATAACGACTTAGCTATGTCGTAATAACGACTTAGTATCTCGTAATAACGACTTAGCTATGTCGTAATAACGACTTAGCTATGTCGTATGACGTAATAACGAC
This sequence comes from Pecten maximus, assembly GCF_902652985.1. NCBI lineage: Eukaryota > Metazoa > Mollusca > Bivalvia > Pectinida > Pectinidae > Pecten > Pecten maximus. The sequence goes on along the minus strand of NC_047018.1, from coordinate 3,081,770 downwards.
TTAGTATCTCGTAATAACGACTTAGCTATGTCTTAACTTGGAGCAAGTCATCTGTTGGGACAAGTCATGTGACTTCATTGGATTAATCAGTTTCAGTCATCTGTGTGGTATTATTGCGTGCTGGGGTTCAGTTCGCTTAACAATTTCAAAATGTACATTTTTACTTTGTTCACTTTGGTTAATCCATTATTTATTTGTAATTTGCTTCAATTAACAGATTTTTATCAGTAATTTCTTTATATGATGCGTCACTCACTTTTTGTAGCACGAATTCCAACATAACTAGATTTGATCGAGATCAAAACGCGGGATTTCCATCTAGGAAAAGATTGCAGACATGTTTTCGTTCTGACGGACGCTTTTGTACGTTCAGTACCGACGTTTTCTCTTCGTTGTCTCTTCGCTTCCATTCGTTAACCGATCATTTGACTTTTAACCGTGTCTGTGACCTTAAACTTCGAAGGTCAAGGACAAAGATTTGTATACCTTTTGTAGCCAGTCAGTCATGTAATATATATGCCAATTATCAAGTCTGTAGGTTTCAGAGTATTGGAAGAAAAACTATTTGAAGATTAATTTTGAGGATAATTGGAATTTTGACGGGGAAAGGGTTTTTCAAAGTGCCGTTTCTGCGTTATTTTTTTTACTATTTGCCCTTTAAATGTTGCAAACAACTTCAGAAGATACTTTTCTTCTATAAATGATCAAATCAACCGTTTATAAGAGAATTTGGAATTCTCGATTTTTATCATTTGACCTCCGTGACCTTGAACGAAGGTCAAGGTCAATGAAAAGCAATCTGCTTTGTAGGCGCTCATTCGTGCTATCGACGTGCCAAATATCAAATTTGTATGTGTAAATATAAACGAGTAGAATGGAATAAAGCGCTTTTGGGGGGATTTTTGAATTTTGGCAGGAAAATGAACATTTTTCAAAGCTATTTTTCATCGCACGACCATACAACTTGCATGTTTCGTTTCAGTGAATCATGCTCTTTGATATACAATGAAAATATATCTCATTTCGAATTTTTAATTTTTGACCTTGATTTGACATCGTGCTTAGACCTTGACCTTGACATATTTTCTGATAACATGAAACAGCGAAACGGTAGCTCGAACCATGACCTACAAGATACACTGAACGTGCAAGGAATGAAACGAACGGACAAAGAACCTGATTCAAAAAGAATGTTTTATTTTTTTATTGTTTGACCTTGAATGAAGGTCAAGATCAATGAAAAGTAATAAGCTATGTAGCCACTCGTTTATGTCATATATCATTTAAGGTTTTGCCTGATTTTTTCAATTTTGGCGGGGGAAAAAGTGCCATATCTCCGTCATTTTTATCCAATTATCACAAAATTTGCACACTCCGTCTCAGTGGTTCATGCTCTTTCATACGCGATGAAAAAATATTTAGTTTCAGAAATTGTTTTCCGACATTTTATTTACCCCATAGCGAGGTCGTGACCTTGACATATTCTCTGATAACATGGCATGGAGAACAGTTAGCCCTGACTATGATTTACAAGACGCACTGGGTTCGAACGGAATCGAACAAACTTTCATTAAGTTATGGTCGTTCTTAAATCGTTTTTTTTTAATCTATTTTTAGACATGTGACCTTGACCTTTGAACTTATGATCACCAAAATGCTAGTGTAATGATAGGCTTGAAGTTTTCTATCATGTCCTTTTATTCGTTTTCGAACAAACGTGTTAAGAAGAAGAAGAAGAAGAAGAAGAAGAAGAAGAAGAAGAAGAAGAAGAATAGGGATTTCCATCCGAAACGGAAATCTCTAATTATCGGTTACTTAGTTTAGATACAAAAACTGTGACGTATATATTCACACAGTTCTTGTAGAGTAGAGTACTGAAGTAACGAGCCAGCTACGAAATCCTAATGGAATGGTCATTAAACAAAAGACGAGTTTAAAAACAAAAAACGTAGCTTAATCGGGCGACTGTGTTGAATAAGTAACATACTTAACCGAAATTCATGCACGTTATATATCATTTTGACCTTTTCTGACCTCGGACTCCCGGGTGGTGGGGACCACATATTTCACAATTTTGGATGAACATTCATCAAATTTCGTCGCAGGTAAATTGTTTACAAACACACGAAGGAAAACGACGGACAAAAGACACGTAGAACACGTTACTTAAGACTACTTAAAATCATGTCTGAAAGTGGCACTGTGACAAAGATCTCCACCTTTACCTCTCACCAATGAAGATCGTCCAAGTTTTTCCTTGCCAAAATGCCAACAGCGTATATCATATTTAGATACTAAATGACTAACTAAGCCATATTTTACACTGCGCTCCACAATTCCAAGATGAACCTTTAATGTATGTATATAATGTACCAAACTTATAGAGTCCAGTTAACATAACCAGTTGTGGTGTACTCTCAAAATCTGAGATGGCCACTTGGTGGCGATATTGTGATCCTGGTTAGTCCCAAACAGTAAAATGCAAAAGGACTACTAAATTGGAATGTACAACTAAATTAAAATGGGATTTGAAAAAAGTATGTGCAATATTTTCTGATAATAAGCAATCAAAAACTGAAACTGATTAATCCAATGAAGTCACATGACATGTCCCAACAGATGACTTGCTCCAAGTTAAGACATAGCTAAGTCGTTATTACGAGATACTAAGTCGTTATTACGACATAGCTTAGTCGTTATATTAAAGCTTATGCATTAGCGAAAGATGTACATATCTCATATGTAAAGTTGCTGAAACAACGTGAAGGCTTCTCTGGAGTTACGTACACTCTACAACAAATGTTCAAACTATTAATGTAATAGGAGTTCTGCTCCCATCAACTAATGTATCAATCAATACATATAGGGACATAGTCTGTGAAGTCTTTGAAACACACGACAAAATTTGTAAAACTGGACTAACAAGTATATGTGGAGATATCAATGTTGACTTATCACAAAAAAAAATAACTATAAAAATAAGTCGTTATTACGACATAATATATGTTTTCGCTGTGACCCTAACTGGCTTCCGTATGATTCATATACAGTTCATACAATAAAAACTGTCAGACTATCTGCTTGTGCATAGTAAAAAAAAAAAAAACTTTCATTTTCCCTTCCAGTTCAATTATCCCGTAACGTTACGTTGTTTTGAAAGACCCGCGCTAGCCAGTTTCAACAATGTCATCCATTAGGAATTTAAAGGCTCTCAGAAATCTAAGGAAAACCTCTAGTTATTCCGAAGGGAGTATTCTGTGTGATAGAATCGATTGAATGACAAGACAACGCTTCTTACGACTTTTATCAAGCTTTAATAAGACAAATGGTCGATAATACCCCAGTGTGCTCTACATATAAACCTTATATATCCTGTATATATATGTATGTATATTTACGACAAATGGATATATATATTTGTTGTTGGGAGCCTAAGTAAGTCGACCAAGGAAAGCCAGCAATGCGTCTCTACCGACAGAATGTTAGTTTCGTACTTTTGTGGTTGACTGCTCAGAGAATATAATTTGGTGTCGTTTACGACGTTTTACAACTAGCATGTCAGATATTTTGTAAATATAAGAAATATGAAAGAAAAAGTGTCCATTGGTTTTTAACTTCTACATAACGTAACACATTATTTTATACAATTTATACTTGGCGCCATATGACGTCACTCAATCGATGTAAACAAGAAAATGGCAGGCCTGTCACGTTTTACCGAAAAGACCAACAGGCGGCATCGGAGAGTGTGTCACAGCCATATTCAGATCCACAACGTAGTGTCAGACAGTGGTATGTGTCTTTATGCATAACTTCGTTATCCCCGACTCTTCAAATAGGCTTTAATTATCTCAACATAGACATCCCAAAAATGTTAGGAAATGTTGTTATCATGTATATATATACAATACTGCTGTATATGGAATTCTGTCTAAATAAAACTTCCCTGTTGTTTTCCGAGAAACTGTTTCCGGGAACTGACGCAAGATTTTAATTTAGGGTTTTGCCGGAGACTCCATTACAACACATACAACACATCTAGCACATACCTATACGATAACACAGTTTGTATTTCAGTTTTCGAAACATGATCGTGATCTGCCTACTCATCAACCGATGCTGATTGTTCATACTTTCTGTTTCCTAAGGACAGAGACGTAGGGTACATTATATATGATATCTACGTCTCTGCTAAGGATTACTTGGATGTATTTATAGACATGGATGGTGAGTGAATTATGAAGAAATAACGTTACAAGAAGAATCTATGTTTTTTGGTCATTTTTATATGCTCTGAAATTATTTAATGATGGATCTTCACCAGATCAAATTCATCACTTTAGAACAGGTTTACTAGGTGTGAATGAAATTATTACAAATGAAGATATAAACCTTTATTTAATGCTTTAATTTACAAGTGATCATGACATTTACAGTTCACACCGCTACATAAAATTGGCTCTATTTTTTAAGATAGTGTGGTTTTAACATATATATAGAGTCAATTAAATCATTACTGACAATTACATGAGTCTTAAAGTGTACCCAGAATGGACAAATCCGATGCTAATCCGGGAAGTAATCAATTCACCACGCCCGTGGCAGTAATCGTCTCTCCGGCTCTCGTTCATGTTTATTGCCCCTGTCAGAGAAGTATTAATCGCCTCTCATCCCTATTACCCATGGCCACTACAAATGGCTGGACCTGTCTGGGAGCTCCAGCGACGCCCCATCTATATTACACATGGTCAACATTTACTCGCGGCTAATTGTTTTTGTAAGTGTTATGTACATTGTTATTTACACATTTAAGTGACCGGAGCGGAAGGCTCCGGTACATGTGTGCACCGCTCTAGCACCGCTCCGGTAGGTTTTGGTATAAAAGGGGTGAAAGCGAGAGCTGAGGGGGAGTTCGAGGGAGTTCAGTTCGGGGAGTTCGTGGAGTTCAGGTAGTTAGTTGAAGTTCGAGGGAGAGTCCGAGTTGGAGTGCCTAGGTGTTACTTTGCTGGATGTTGCTACGTATGCTGATGAAAGCGAGAGTACTAGTGGTGTTGCCATTTATATATGCTCTGTACACTACTGATGTTGCTGAATATATAGACTGAAACTTTACGACGGTGTTGAATTGTGTTTCTCGACGACCCACACTATTTATTTCTAAACTCGGGTATTGTGGCGGGTGTCTGACGCTACCTCGAGGACACCTACCGAGGGCTGCGGGACTTTGATTATAGTTCCCCGGCTATTTCGCTACAGTACTATATATAGTACTGTAAAAAAGTGATGTAAAAATATTGTATTGTTTTCGAAAGATTCATGATAATGATTTTGGGGAATGTACAAGTGTAAGCAAATGTCATTCTTCCTTGATAGTGACCTATAGCTACCTTAAATACTAGCTGTGACGATGCTAAAAGTGAGTGTCCACCATAAATATATTTACAAAGGAGACAGATATAGCATGAAAACAAATATCACCGTGTAATAAAATGCAATGTCACTGTATTTGAACTATATATATATATATGTTATATTATACTGAATAGCTTTGTTGTTGGATCATTGTGTTTTAATATGAAATAATGGTTTTGAAGATCATGAAATATTTATTTGACAATTGCGAGTACATCAGGTTGTACTGCTTGGCTTTTCGAGCAAGACTACTTGTAAATTGTGTAGATTAATGAGACTACAGTACTTGTAAATTGTGTAGATTAATGACCAAATTTGTGTAGACCAAGAGATAAAGTAGCAGTTATTAAACATTTATCACAAATGTTTTGATATAATTAAATTTATTTCACAATTAAGAGGATGATAAAACTACATGTACACATGCCCATGATATGAGATATGTAGGTCTCTAATTGATCTGAAAGTTATGATGCATTGTTGGGGCATTATACATGACTGATTGGTGAGGCATTACGACATGATGTAATGTTGGGCATTACGACATGATGTACTGTTGGGCATTACGACATGATGTACTGTTGGGGCATTACGACATGATGTACTGTTGGGGCATTACGACATGATGTACTGTTGGGCATTACGACATGATGTACTGTTGGGCATTACGACATGATGTACTGTTGGGGCATTACGACATGATGTACTGTTGGGCAATCCCCGGCATTACGACATGATGTACTGTTGGGGCATCACAACATAATGTACTGTTGGGGCATCACAACATGATGTACTGTTGGGGCATCACAACCTGATGTACTGTTGAGGCATTACAACATGATGTACTGTTGGGGCATCACAACATGATGGATTGTTGGGGCATCACAACATGATGGATTGTTGGGGCATCACAACATGATGGATTGCTGGGGCATCACAACATGATGTACTGTTGGGGCATCACAACATATGTACTGTTGGGGCATCACAACATGATGGATTGTTGGGGCATCACAACATGATGGATTGTTGGGGCATCACAACATGATGGATTGTTGGGGCATCACAACATGATGTACTGTTGGGGCATCACAACATGATGTACTGTTGGGGCATCACAACATGATGGACTGTTGGAGCATCACAACATGATGTACTGTTGGGGCATCACAACATGATGTACTGTTGGGGCATCGCAACATGATGTACTGTTGGGGCATCACAACATGATGTACTGTTGATGCATCACAACATGATGTACTGTTGGGGTATCACAACATGATGTACTGTTGGGGCATCACAACATGATGTATTGTTGGGGCATCGCAACATGATGTACTGTTGGGGCATCACAACATGATGTACTGTTGGGGCATCGCAACATGATGTACTGTTGGGGCATCACAGCATGATGTACTGTTGGGGCATCACAACATGATGGATTGTTGGGGCATCACAACTTGACATATTATCAGGACATCACAACATGACAGATCGTTGGGGCATCACAATATTACTGACTGGTAAGGCATCACAACATGATGGATTGTTTGGGATAGCTATATAGAGAAACAGCAAAAAGACATTACAACAAGAAGATAATTGTTACCACTGATCATCAATCAGGAAGGTCACTGTCTTTAAATCTATATGGTGATGAACCTCTGATGATCATCTGATGAATCTCTGATGAACCTCTGATGATCTCTGATGAACCTCTAATGATCCTCTGATGACCCTCTGATGATCCTCTAATGAACCTCTGATGAATCTCTGATGATCCTCTGATGAACCTCTGATGATCCTCTGATGAACCTATGATGAACCTCGGATGATCCTCTGATGAACCTCTGATGAACCTATGATGATCTCTGATGAACCTCTGATGAACCTCTGATGATCTCTGATGAACCTCTGATGATCCTCTGATGAACCTCTGATGAACCTCTGGTGAATCTCTGATGAACCTCTGATGATCCTCTGATGATCTCTGATGAACCTCTGATGATCCTCTGATGATCTATGATGAACCTCTGATGAACCTCTGGTGAACCTCTTATTAACCTCTGATGATCATCTGATGAATCTCTGATGAATCTGATAAACTCTTGATGATCCTCTGTTGAACCTCTGATAAACCCCTGATGATCCTCTGATGATCCTCTGATGAACCTCTGATGAATCTCTGATGATCCTCTGATGATTCTCTGATGAACTTCTGATGATCATCTGGTAAATCTCTGATGATCCTCTGACGTATCTCTGATGATCCGCTGACGTATCTCTGATGAACCTCTGATGAATCTCTGATGATCCTCTGATGATCCTCTGATGATCCTCTGATGAACCTCTGATGATCCTCTGATGATCCTCTGATGATCCTCTGATGAACTTCTGATGATCCTCTGATGAACCTCTGGTGAATCTCTGATGATCCTCTGATGATCCTCTGATGAATCTCTGATGAATCTGATAAACCCCTGATGATCCTCTGTTGAACCTCTGATAAACCCCTGATGATCCTCTGATGAACCTCTGATGAACCTCTGATGAATTTGTGATGATCCAGCTGTATTTTAACATACCTAGCCTTACTGTCAGTTGACACAAATGCTATAAGAAATGCCAGCTAGACTTGTACATACATTTGTACATAGAATAAAATGCATTTTACTAGATACTTATATTTTGTCAATAATTCAGCAGACATAGCCCTGCTCGTTTGTTTAGTGAAATAAAGCATAGAAATCAATGTAAGTTTGACTGCCTACCTAGACCACATCAGAACATAAAGATTCTACCATCAGTTCAGTCATGCTAATGTTACGGGAATTCGGTTTCTTTTTGTCTAATTTTGGGAAGAAAATTGGTGAATTGGGAAAGATTTTTTCAGGAGTAAACTGAAATTTTTTTGGAATTTGGCTTTAAAATGAAATAATTCCAATTGGAAATGGGGCCCATTAACGGCCCCAGAAAGCCCTCAGAAAAAGCCCTGCGGTTTCCAATTTGAAAACATAATCAACAGGTACATAACTAACAACAGATATTCCAATGTACATTTGTAATTGAAATAGTAAGCTTTCAGAAAAGACAATGACATTTAATTGTATTGTTTTTTTCACATTTTTGTTTGTTACAGATCATGAATCTGAATCAGAAGACTATCTGGACAGTCTAGATCTGTATGGCAGTGACTGTGACGATTGCTCAGATAGGTCCTTTCAGCAGGCTGTCAACCGATCTAACTCCACCTCGCCTGTCCCACCATGTGGGGTGCAACCTCTTTCATCTCTAGCTGCCCAAGTCACTGGGGAACATTATTCTTGCCAGTTTCTGGAAAATCATAATCCTCCTTTAGAAGAAATGATGGTTAAAAAAGTATGTTCAACTATATATACATATATAATTTAAAACCATAGCTACATGCATATGAGTTCATGTTTTTAATAGTCAAAGGATAATGCTGCAGTTTGAAAGATTTCTAGCATGATTTAGATATTAATTATTGCCATATTGCAATATATAGTAGTATTTTATTTTCATTGGATATAAAAAAACCATGATCAGGGATATCGATGAGATCCTTTTCGATCACTAATTATAATTTCCTCTAGGCCATATATTAGGATATGTTCTCCATGCTGTTACGGAGTTGATGGGCCCGAACAACTACATGTCTACATCAGTGTTTCATGTTGTACAATTTTTGTCTGCCTAGGTTGCCTTTTGGGCATTTCCCCAGAGTGAGAGTCGGGTGAAGATCTATGCCAAACTAATGCATTACAAAGAGGATGACTGGAGGGACGGAGAGACACTGGTAGAGGAAAAACGAATCATGGAAATCACACAAGTTGGTGAGTCAGTGAGTGCCTCAGTGAAACCCACAGTTATATTATGTTGAAGTTTCAGTCACTTATCAGACCCAAAAACTGTTGGGTAATTGGTGGAATGGAGATAATTTGTAAGCTGACTCAAATAAACCATTACTCAGGTAATAAACCCATGCTTGGTAGTAAGCCAAATGATATTTTTTGCAGTTTCCTACACTGCCTTGTAATAACCCACTTTCTTTAGGATAGATACGGTTTTGATCTTCATATTAATGCCCCTTTTTTGGTTTTATCCTGTTTCAATTGAATGTGAGAAAATATCAACAATTATTTTTAGCCCAGGCCACCATCATCATGGTGGGCTGTTCAAATTGCTGCCGTTCCTCCATAAACAATTCTTGGTCTTGCTATTTCTCAGAGAGTCCTAAAGAGACCTAGCTTTCTCATATTTCATTTGTAATTTCCCATTGGTCCCTAGTTGTGCATATTGCATTTTGGGACCGATCGGAAAAATTAAATGGCCGACACGAAGCCATCTTGAATTTTGACAATTAAAGTTTGTTATCACTAAATCTCAGAAAGCCCTAAAGGGATCTTTCTCATATATCATTTGTAAGTTCCCCTTGGTCCCTAGTTGTGCTTATTGCATTTTGGGACCAATCAGAAACAACATGGTTGACATGCTGCCATCTTGGATTTTGACAATTGCAGGTTGCTTCTGCTATATGGTGTTATGACAAGTTATTAAATGTTCTGAAGGAAGAGTATAAGAAGGGAAAGGAGATAAAAGATAAGTCTTTAATTTCACTGATATGGATCATTCAATGGTGGGTGCCGAGATCCCACTGGGATCTCTTGTTAAAATTTGTGACATAATTTGGCAATCTAATATTGAAAATATTGTGATTCTGGTTATGTAGTTATAAATGCATCTGTATGTTTATGATTTGACTTTTTAGCCCACCATCATCAGATGGTGGGCTATTCAAATCGCCCTGCGTCCGTGGTCCGTGGTCCGTCCGTCCGTCCCTCCGTAAAAAATTCTTGTTATCGCTATTTCTCAGAAAGTACAGAAGGGCTCTTTCTCAAATTTCATATGTAGGTTCCCCTTGGTGCCTAGTTATGCATATTGCATTTTGAGACTAATCGGAAAACAACATGGCCGACAGGCAGCCATCTTGGATTTTGACAATTGAAGTTTGTTATCGCTATTTCTCAGAAAGTACTGAAGGGATCTTTCTGAAATTTCATATGTAGGTTCCCCTCGGTGCCTAGTTATGCATATTACATTTTGAGACTAATCGGAAAACAACATGGCCGACAGGCAGCCATCTTGGATTTTGACAATTGAAGTTTGTTATCGCTATTTCTGAGAAAGTACTGAAGGGATCTTTCTCAAATTTCTTTTATAGGTTCCCATTGGTGCCTAGTTATGCATATTGCATTTTGAGACCAATCGGGGAAATAACATGGCCGACAGGCAGCCATCTTGGATTTTGACAATCAAAGTTTGTTATCGCTATTTCTCAGAAAGTGCTGAAGGGATCTTTCTCAAATTTCATATGTAGGTTCCCCTCGGTGCCTAGTTATGCACATTGCATTTTGAGACCAATAGGAAAACAACATGGCCGACAGGCAGCCATCTTTGATTTTGACAATTGAAGTTTGTTATCACTATTTGTCAGAAATTGCTGAAAGGATCTTTCTGAAATTTTATTTGTAGGTTGCCCTCTGTGCCTATAGTTATGCATATTGGATTTTGAGACAAGTCAGAAAACAACCTGGCTGACAGGCAGCCATCTTGTATTTTAACAATTGAAGTTTGTTATCGCTATTTTACAGAAGGTACTGAAAGGATCTTTCTCAAATTTCATATGTACGTTCCCCTTGGTCCCTGGTGTTGCATTTTGGGACCAATCCGAAAACAACATGGCTGACAGACAGCCATTATCGCTAAATCTTAAATTTTATATATAGGTTCCCCTTGTTTGAAAAGTACTAGAGGGCTGTTTCTGAATTTACACAGATTAGTAAGACTTAGAGGAAGGGAAAAGTAGAGAAAAGATCAATCTGACATGAAACCTATAAAGATCATTCAATGGTGGGCGCCAAGATCCCTCTGGGATCTCTTGTTACTTGTTACTATAACAACAAAATAACCAGTATTTTATTTACATGAATTGACACTTCTCCCCTCCTCAAATGTCCAGGGTTTATGGTGTCAGCTATCTTATCCAAGCCTGTGTTTTTGAGGCAAGAGGCAAGCGACTCTACTACCATAACTACTAAATCCAACATGGAGGATGCCAAAGTCACGCTCTCATTTGAAAAACGCAAGGTGACCTCGTCTACATGTAGCCTCTGTCCTCAGGTTATCTGGTGTCGACACATTGTGGCCGTGATAATATACAGGATACGAAACGCTGACAAGGTATGAACGTGATGTGATAATATACAGGATACGTAACGCTGACAAGGTACGAACGCGATGTGATAATATACAGGATACGTAACGCTCACAAGGTATGAACAAGATGTGATAATATACAGGATACGTAACGCTGACAAGGTATGAACGTGATGTGATAATATACAGGATACGTAACGCTGACAAGGTATGAACGAGACATGATAATATATAGGATACGTAACGCTGACAAGGTATGAACGAGACATGATAATATACAGGATACGTAACACTGACGAGGTATGAACGAGATGTGATAATATACAGGATACGTAACGCTGACGAGGTATGAACGCGATGTGATAATATACAGGATACGAAACGCTGACAAGGTATGAACGAGATGTGATAATATACAGGATACGTAACACTGACAAGGTATGAACGAGATGTGATAATATACAGGATACGTAACACTGACGAGGTATGAACGAGATGTGATAATATACAGGATACGTAACACCGACAAAGTATGAACGAGACATGATAATATACAGGATATGTAACACCGACAAGGTATGAACGAGATGTGATAATATACAGGATACGTAACACTGACAAGGTATGAACGAGACATGATAATATACAGGATACGTAACGCTGACGAGGTATGAACGTGATGTGATAATATACAGGATACGTAACACTGACAAGGTATGAACGAGACATGATAATATATAGGATACGTAACGCTGACAAGGTATGAACGAGACATGATAATATACAGGATACGTAACGCTCACAAGGTATGAACAAGATGTGATAATATACAGGATACGTAACGCTGACAAGGTATGAACAAGATGTGATAATATACAGGATACGTAACGCTGACAAGGTATGAACGAGACATGATAATATACAGGATACGTAACGCGGACAAGGTATGAACGAGACATGATAATATACAGGATACGTAACGCTGACAAGGTATGAACAAGATGTGATAATATACAGGATACGTAACGCTGACAAGGTATGAACGAGATGTGATAATATACAGGATACGTAACACTGACAAGGTATGAACGAGATGTGATAATATACAGGATACGTAACACTGACAAGGTATGAACGTGATGTGATAATATACAGGATACGTAACACTGACGAGGTATGAACGAGACATGATAATATACAGGATACGTAACACTGACAAGGTATGAACGAGATGTGATAATATACAGGATATGTAACACCGACAAAGTATGAACGAGATGTGATAATATACAGGATACGTAACACTGACGAGGTATGAACGAGATGTGATAATATACAGGATACGTAACACTGACAAGGTATGAACGAGATGTGATAATATACAGGATACGTAACACTGACGAGGTATGGACGAGATGTGATAATATACAGGATACGTAACACCGACAAAGTATGAACGAGATGTGATAATATACAGGATACGTAACACTGACGAGGTATGAACGAGATGTAATAATATACAGGATACGTAACACTGACGAGGTATGAACGAGATGTGATAATATACACGATACGTAACGCTGACAAGGTATGAACGAGATGTGATAATATACACGATACGTAACACCGACAAAGTATGAACGAGATGTGATAATATACAGGATACGTAACACTGACGAGGTATGAACGAGATGTGATAATATACAGGATACGTAACACTGACAAGGTATGAACGAGATGTGATAATATACAGGATACGTAACACTGACGAGGTATGGACGAGATGTGATAATATACAGGATACGTAACACCGACAAAGTATGAACGAGATGTGATAATATACAGGATACGTAATGCTGACAAGGTATGAACGAGATGTGATAATATACAGGATACGTAACACTGACGAGGTATGAACGAGATGTGATAATATACACGATACGTAACGCTGACAAGGTATGAACGAGATGTAATAATATACAGGATACGTAACGCTCACAAGGTACGAACGAGATGTGATAATATACAAAATGTCCTAGTCTACCCAGTACCTATCTGGAATGAAGTGAGAACTAAATGTAGTTTCTTTGTTAGAATGAGTTTGATATACAGTACCCTAAAGATCCCAAGGGTGACATGAAATACATTTGTATGTTAAAATCTAGAGCTGTAATGCTTTATTATGTTACACAAAAAGCATTTTCTCACCACTTTCTTGACATTTTTAGCCAAATCGCCTTGCGTCCGTGGTCCGTCCGTCCCTCCGGCTGTCCCTCCGGCTGTCCCTCCGTCCGTCCCTCCGTCCGTCCGTAAACAGTTCTTGTTATCGCTATTTCTGAGTAAGTACTGAAGGAATCTTTCTCAAATTACATATGTAGGTTTCCCTTGGTCCCTAGTTATGCATATTGCATTTTGGGACTGATCGGAAAACAACATGGCTGACAGGCAGCCATTTTGGATTTTGACAATTGAAGTTTGTTATCGCCATTTCTGAGAAAGTCCTGAAGGGATCTTTCTCAAATTTCATATGTAGGTTCCCCTTGGTCATTAGTTATACATATTGCATTTTGGGACTGATTGGAAAACAAAATGGCCGACAGGCAGCCATCTTGGATTTTGAACATTAAAGTTTGTTATCGCTATTTCTCAGAAAGTACTGAAGGGATCATTCTCAAATTTCATATGTAGGTTTCCCTAGGTCCCTAGTTATGCATATTGCACTTTGGGACCGATTGGAAAACAGCATGGCCAACAGGCAGCCATCTTGGATATTGACAGTTGAAGTTTGTTATTGCTATTTCTCAGAAAGAAATGAAGGGATCTTTTTGAAATTTGATGTATAGGTTGCCCTAGGTCCCTAGTTATGTATATTTTATTTTGGGACAGGTTGGATAACAACATGGCCGACAGGCAGCCATCTTGGATTTTTACAACTGAAGTTTGCTATCGCTATTTCTCAGAAAGAAGTGAAGGGATCTTTCTCAAATTGTATAATTGTCCTTGGTCCCTAGTTATGCATATTTCATTTTGGGACCAGTCGGATAACAACATGGCCAACAGACAGCCATCTTCGATTTTGACAACTGAAGTTTGTTATCGCTATTTTACAGAAGATGCTGAAGGGATCTTTCTCAAATTTCATATGTAGGTTCCCGTTGGTCCGTGGTATTGCATTTTTGGACCAATCTGAAAACATTGTCGACAGACAGCCATTATAGCTTAATCTCAAATTTCATATATAAGTTCCCTTTGTTTGAAAAGTACTGGAGGGATGTTTCTCAATTTACACAGATTAGTAAGAGGAAGGGAAAAGTAGAGAAAAGATCAATCTGACATGGAACCTATAAAGATCATTCAATGGTGGGCGCCAAGATCCCTCTGGGATCTCTTTGTTTCTGAAGAACTAAATAGGATAAAGTCATGATAGGTGTTTTGTAAGTAAATGATCATGACCTGTTTTGAAGAACTATTCAAATAGCATGAAGTTATGATGTCTTGACCGTAGTTTAGTGACGTGGAATAAACCTGGTACTAGTGCTAGTCTTAGAATGAATTACCATTTAAACCTGTCAGGAAGTTAAAAAATTTGTTAAAATGCACTAGCACTTCCTGAAAAATCATAAGCTTAATTATATTAAGAGTCATGACATTTCCTGATTTTTGTCAGCTGTGTGTGTGTGTGTATATCTGAGAGTTATATTAGCAGCAACATCTTGTGTTATTATTTCTAGATCACAGTACATGCACCTGTCACAGAGGTGCTGTGCACTCTCAACAGAGACCAGATGCAGAAGTTACTGCAGTATACCATCAGTGAGGACCCAGGTGGGGTAACCTGTCGTGTCTTCAAACACATAGGTAGGTCAAAAGTTGTGCATTTTTGTGACGATGTTGAGCCTTTGACGTCTCTAAAAATTTGTATTGATAGTTGCAAACTTTATTGTTTGCAAGCATTATCTGGTAGTGATGAGCCAGAAACAGATCTGTCTAGAAGTTGAAAATTTGATAAGTGTGTAGTGGTTGAGATAAAACAATAAGACTGGTAAAACAATACATGTACCTGTTAAGTTGTCATTAAGAGACAAACATTGTCATGCTATCAGGAATTGCCTTGTCATAATTATATGCTGCAAAAGTTAGCCCGAGATCCAGTTCAAGATGCCAAAACTGACTTGTAATTAGTTCACAGGATATCTAATGGAAACAACAGAGACCTTCTCCCTAAAACTAATCGTACACATTTACAGTTAGGATTACAGCAGCTGTATCTGGAAATCAACAGTTGTTAAAGTGAGCAGTACTAGTGTTCCAGGGATAATTTCCTCTTAACCAATCGATCTTAATATTGCAGTCATATTTGGTTAGATGTATGTTTGGGGCGATGGATTCAAAATGTTATATAAGTCAAAAGGGTGATGAACCTGAACCCAAAATGAGCATATAACATGTCAATGTTTTCCATTTGATACACCATGCCAGGTAGTGTTAACAAGTATGACCACATAAAACATTGTTTGCTCACTTGCCCGAAGGTGCACCCACATTCAAGGTCACAGAGGGGTCAAATAGGCCAAAATCTTTAATGATTTCTTCTGAATAACCAAGCGGCCCTGGGTCTTGATATTGGGTCTGTAGCACGCAAGGGTGAAGGGCTACCAAGTTGAATGATTTTTTCAAATGAATGACCTTTAATGACATTGATCTTGAATGACATTCAAGGTTACAGGGGTCAAATTTATTAAAATCTTAAAACAATGAAGGCTTACAAAATTTATTTACATGAATACACATAGCTAGCCTACTCTGATAATTCAATAAAGTGGTAATCAGCATTAGTAAGTATCTACATATAAATGACCAGATCAACTAAAAAGTTGCTCTACTGGCAGATATGGGCCTCTTGTATTAAAAGATATTTTTTGTTGTTGTACTAATTAATTTATATTATGGAATCAATGCCGGGAAAATTAAAACTGCAAAAAACAGATATAACAGTTGTGAAATGAGGTTTATAGGTATTTAAACAAAAATTCAATCTGATATGTGTTTTGTTATAATGTCACATATCTAGACAAAAGTTGTTTTTTTCCACATGGTTAAACAAAATTCTTCTTTTCCTAGACACAATCAGGGACTCTAGATCAGAGGTCAACAAAACTCAGGGTGCACCTGATCCAACATTTGGTGTCTGCCCTGACCAGAAGTCATGTATCGATTTGTCACTAGAGCAGCTCAACCAGGACTTCAGAGACGATGTACAGAGAGTCAGGTATATCCATATCATTATACACAGAGTCAGGTATCCATATCATTATACACAGGGAGAGTCAGGTATCCATATCATTATACACACAGAGTCAGGTATCCATATCATTATATATACACAGAGTCAGGTATCCATATCATTATACACAGGGAGAGTCAGGTATCCATATCATTATACACAGAGTCAGGTATCCATATCATTATATATACACAGAGTCAGGTATCCATATCATTATATCTACACAGAGTCAGGTATCCATATCATTATATACACAGAGTCCGGTATCCATATCATTATACACACAGAGTCAGGTATCCATATCATTATACATACAGAGTCAGGTATCCATATCATTATACATGTACACACAGAGAGCCAGGTATCCATATCATTATACACAGGGAGCCAGCTGGTATCCATATCATTATACACACGGGGAGTTAGGTATCCATATCATTATATACACAGAGTCAGGTATCCATATCATTATACATGTACACACAGAGAGCCAGGTATCCATATCATTATACACAGGGAGCCAGCTGGTATCCATATCATTATACACACGGGGAGTTAGGTATCCATATCATTATATACACAGAGTCAGGTATCCATATCATTATATACACAGAGTCAGGTATCCATATCATTATATACACAGAGTCAGGTATCCATATCATTATATACACACAGAGTCAGGTATCCATATCATTATATACACAGAGAGTCAGGTATCCATATCATTATATACACAGGGAGTCAGGTATCCATATCATTATATACACAGAGTCAGGTATCCATAGCATTATACACAGAGGTATCCATATCATTATACACAGGGAGCCCATACTTGCCAACTTTTTAAAATTCTCATGGGGGAAAAAGTGTGTAAGCGACATTTTTGACTGGAAAACACATTTCACGTGCGACACATTTAGCAAACAAAAACTAAGGGGAGATAATTTGCTATTGGAAAATAAATTCCTTGCATGAACACTTGCTTCCCTCACTTAAATAAAGAAAAGGGGGAAAAAACTTATTTCAAGCTTAGCAAATGATTTTTTTTATTCAAGATTGGAAAGATAATTATATAAGCAACAAGTTACAAAAAAATAGATGCAAAATTACATCATTTTTGATTATTTCTGGAAATTATTTAACTCACTGTTCACTCTAAATAAAAGTATTTACTTAGATATGTTATGAAATCTATGTTGTAAAATAGATGTCAGTCAATGAATGCAAATTATCACAATGATCTCACTTTCTAGCAACAATAAAACAATATAATACCTGAATGAAATTTCAAATGTTTCCTTTGGTTTAAAACAAAGACAATGATACAAAAAATAAATAAAAAGGGCTGTACTAGCAGTTGTACTCACTATATAGGCCTACAACTAAGTGCTTTGTAGGTGGGGACTGATACTTAAATTCTTAGTTTTTAACAAGACAGTATTTAGTTTAAGAAAGTGAGTATTTGTGGACATGTTTTTGTCTTTCAAAACGTGAATTGGGAAAGTTTCTGCCAAAATAAGTCTCTGCTAATTGATACTAAGTATGCTGATGATACGGTGATTGAAACGACGTTACCTACCGGCAACTAGGCAAATGGTCGTTATTGTGAATTTATTTCCTTGTGCTAATTATTTAAAGATCAGCCAATGTTTAAATGTAGTTAACATTTCAATAAGTAATCTGCCACATTCGATACTCCGTTGATAACATTGTCAGTGTTATTTTCACTTTTTCTGTCCGAGATATTACGGTGTCTATTTACTGTCAAGTAGAGGTCGTTTATGTGCTTAACATCAAAGGCAGTATACGAAGCCATTTGCAAGCATTTAATCAACCATGATCGACCTGCGTCCTCAGCTTAATTGGTTTTAATTAATTGTTTATTTATCGGGGTATTGTCACCCTTGCAGTCAGTGAAGTGTCAGAATTTCGTTACGGTCTGTGGGCAGGTCAAAACTGACCAATGCCCCACACATATGTCTTTCACCAGCCAGCAAGCGTTACCTGTCATAGGGCTAAGTGAAACTAACAAGATGAATAGGGGCTCCATATGGGGTTATCAAGATATATTCTCCAAAACCGGCAAGTATGCATGGGAGCCAGGTATCCATATCATTATACACACAGAGTCAGGTATCCATATCATTATATACACACAGAGTCAGGTATCCATATCATTATACACAGGGAGCCAGGTATCCATATCATTATACACACAGAGTCAGGTATCCATATCATTATATACACACAGAGTCAGGTATCCATATCATTATATACACACAGAGTCAGGTATCCATATCATTATATACACACAGAGTCAGGTATCCATATCATTATATACACACAGAGTCAGGTATCCATATCATTATACACAGGGAGCCAGGTATCCATATCATTATATACACAGAGTCAGGTATCCATATCATTATATACACAGAGTCAGGTATCCATATCATTATACACAGGGAGCCAGGTATCCATATCATTATACACAGGGAGCCAGGTATCCATATCATTATACACAGGAAGCCAGGTATCCATATCATTATATACACAGAGTCAGGTATCCATATCATTATACACAGGGAGCCAGGTATCCATATCATTATATACACAGAGAGCCAGGTATCCATATCATTATACACAGGAAGCCAGGTATCCATATCATTATATACACAGAGTCAGGTATCCATATCATTATACACAGGGAGCCAGGTATCCATATCATTATATACACAGAGAGCCAGGTATCCATATCATTATACACAGGGAGCCAGGTATCCATATCATTATATACACAGAGAGTCAGGTATCCATATCATTATATACACACAGAGTCAGGTATCCATATCATTCTATACACAGAGTCAGGTATCCATATCATTATACACAGGGAGCCAGGTATCCATATCATTATACACAGGGAGCCAGGTATCCATATCATTATACACAGGGAGCCAGGTATCCCTATCATTATGAAGCAGAACTATTACCTGCAGGCAGTAGGATTTTACACATTACATACACTGTATATGTAATTTACATGTGGAAGCTTAAAATCTATTATTTGCTTAATATTTTCTTTTGTTTGATATAATATGTATAAATATATATTGACTCATGATTATATAGAGGCTACACAACCAGTGATCGATGTATAAATATATGGTATTCCTTTCACTCAAGTAAGTTATTTTTCAAAAGAGCTTTAGCGAGTGTTTTGTGCTGTACATTTGTCTTTGTTCCAGTTTGCCCTCTCACTATGCTGTGAATCCTGTGCCAATTCAATGTTATTTGTTGAAACCATTCTCTCCCAAACAATGGCCTCCCACCATTCTCGACGATAATTAAGTCCAGTAACCTTGACTGACCATTATATTCGACCTTGACCTTGGCAACACCTTTCATGGTTAGTCGTTCCCCTGAGTATGTTTTCAACATCGGTTGGAGATAGATTCTTAATCTTACCATTGAGTCTTTTCCTGTAAACTTCTGTGACTATGGAAACTACAGAGCCTGTGTCTAATTCCATATCCAACTTCATGAAATTTGCTTTCCCATCACGAACTTTCCCTCTACAGGCCTCTATGTGCCCTCTTTTTCCACACTTATAGCACGTCTCACCTTTATATTTGCAGTCTTTTTGATCATGATTACACTACATCTGTAGCATTTCTTAGCATAGTTGCTCTGATCCTTGCCTCGTAATGAAAAATTCTTCAACTTTGGCTTGCCACCACTCTGTTTGTGTATCTTGTGTACAGTTGTGTCCCTAGCAGCTGTTTCCATGGCAACCGCCAAATCTACTTCTTTATCATATGTTAATTTGACCTCCCACAATAGTTTTTAGCCCACCATCATCAGCTGGTGGGCTGTTCAAATCGCCCTGCGTCCGTGGTCCGTCCGTCCGTCCGTCCCTCCGTCCGTAAACAATTCTTGTTATCGCTAATCCTCAGAAAGTAATGAAGGGATCTTTCTCAAATTTCATATGTAGGTTTCCCTCGGTGCCTAGTTATGCATATTGTATTTTGAGACCAATCAGAAAACAACATGGCCAATAGGCAGCCATCTTGGATTTTGACAATTGAAGTTTGTTATCGCTATTTCTCAGAAAGTAATGAAGGGATCTTTCTCAAATTTCTTATGTAGGTTCCCCTCAGTGCCTTGTTATGCATATTGCATTTTGAGACCAATCGGAAAACAACTTGGCCGACAGGCAGCCATCTTGGATTTTGACAATTGAAGTTTGTTATCGCTATTTCTCATAAAGTACTGAAGGGATCTTTCTCAAATTTCATATGTAGGTTCCCTTTGGTGCCTAGTTATGCATATTGCATTTTGAGAACAATCGGAAAACAACATGGCCGACAGGCAGCCATCTTGGATTTTGACAATTGAAGTTTGTTATCGCTATTTCTCAGAAAGTACTGAAGGGATCTTTCTCAAATTTCATATGTAGGTTCCCCTCAGTGCCTAGCTATATATAGTTTTGCATATTGGGACCAATCGGAAAACAACATGGACAACAGACAGCCATTATCACTAAATCTTAAATTTTATATATAGGTTCCCCTTGTTGGAAAAGTACTAGCTATAGAGGGCTGTTTCTGAATTTACACAGATTAGTAAGACTTAGAGGAAGGGAAAAGTAGAGAAAAGGTCAATCTGACATGGAACCTTTAAAGATCATTCAATGGTGGGCGCCAAGATCCCTCTGGTTGTTTTATATGTTCATTCTTCAAACCACATACGAGCCTATCAGGTTGAGAGTCTGACAAAGCTTCACCAAATTCACAGTGTCTAGTTAATTTTCTTATCGCAGCTAAGTATTCAGCTATGTTTTCGCCGTCTTTCTTCTCAACCTTGATGTCGTTACAAATGAAATATTGCACTAGTCTTTCACTGTAAGAGTCCCAGCTCTCCAGACTATGATCAAATGTGTCTAAATAATCCATTATGCCTGACATGTTGATATCCTAAAATCATATAAAAGTCTTGACAAAATCTTGACTGATATTTCAAACAAACTTGACTGTCTGGGTTCCACGTGTTTCAAACCTGTGTGTCATGTGGTTGTAGAAACAATAATTTGCCGTCACCTTTGCCAACTTTCCAAACTCAATTCAATAAATTGGACTGTTCATTAGTGTCACTACTAATTGTAGAACGTACTTGCATCAGGCTTTTACTCTGACAAGTCGTCCTTGTCTCCATAATGTTGTGTTTGTAGTTCGCCTGACAGAGACTTTGGAAGTGAAC
This sequence comes from Pecten maximus, assembly GCF_902652985.1. Taxonomy (NCBI): domain Eukaryota; kingdom Metazoa; phylum Mollusca; class Bivalvia; order Pectinida; family Pectinidae; genus Pecten; species Pecten maximus. The sequence goes on along the minus strand of NC_047018.1, from coordinate 3,059,578 downwards.
TTTATTACCTTATTGATTGAAGAGCTTCAATGCAAGGTGTGATTAATATCAAACTCTATGAAACCAGACAAGGACTAGAGAAATACATCTAGTTTTCTTTTTCTGTACTCAGCAGCATACGGTACCCTGATACATGTAACTTTGACGAGAAAGCCAAGTCACAGATCTACCGCGGTTACATCCAGAAGGTAGCAGAGTTAGTCGGCAGTGATGAGGTCAGCTCTGCAGGGAGGGTGTTGATCAATATGGCCAACACAACACTGAACGGTAAAGTCTCAGCACTGTTTCATCACAAACCCTAACAATGGCATACAATGATTTACAAAAGACCCATACAAGTATATACTGCATTACATAATTGGACAACCAAACCTAAAAATTGTTTTAAAGTGATTGTACAACCAAACCTATTGTTTTAGAGTGATTGGACAACCAAACCTATTGTTTTAGAATGATCAGACAACCAAACCTATTGTTCTTAATTGATTGGATAATCAAACTTAATCTTTTAGTATGATTGGTTCTATGTTCATGTACGAATGACCTTGACCTTCATTTAAGGTCACAGGGGTAAAATATGCTTAAATCATCAAACAACTTCTCATTAACCAAGATGCCAAGAGATCTGATTAAAGACCTATAGCATGCTGGGGTAAAGGAGCATGACCTTTACCTTCATTTGAGGCCACCAGACTCACAAAAAATGCTTAAATCTTCAAACAACATCTTCTGGAGGACCAACACATAGAAATGATATATTTTGCCTGCAGCATGCTGAAGTGCACACATTGACTTCATATTCAAGGTCACAGGAATCAAATCTACTAAAATATGTTAAAATTCAGGTGACTGTTAAGGCCCATGGGCCTCTTGTTTGAATTGCTCCCTTGCATATTCATTTTCCCTGTAACCTCTGTATATAGTATTTACACTGGTGATAAAATAAAAGTATCTCTAAGGTCATTGACAGTTAAAAATATGTTTTCTTTTGTAATTTGATAAAGCGTCCTTAACATTTATTTGTGTGTACAGAAATCAGCACCCAGAGACCTTCAGCGTGTTTGAACAGACTGTTCCATGACATAGAGCGACTCTTTACCTGTTTTATCCCCAGTTTTAAAGGGCAGATCAGGGAGGAACTGATCCAAACTGCCGTTGATATTAACAGGTCTGTATATAAACCAAACACTTTTGTCATTTTATAGATTGATTAACACCTTACCACTTGTTTTACACCCATCAAATTTCATTGAACATATTATGATAACTCACCTGTGTCCATCCTTCTGTCCATTCATTGGTCATTAATAATTGATTGAAGTTTTGCTGCAAGTTTCATCAGTGGTCAGTTAAATCAGATAATGTTTTGTTAGGTTTTATGTCTCAAGTGACCTATTATAATCGCCTTTTGTCCATCGTCGTTCGTCCGTAAACAATTTACATTTTTGACTTCTTCTCCAAAACCACTTAACCAAATTAAATAAAATTTAGCAGAAAGCTTCTATGGCTGAAGGTCAACCAAAACTGTGAATTATATGGTCCACACCCCCCAGGGGCCTGACGGGTTGGGGCTTATAAAAAGGGTCAAATTGACTGAGATTTCAAAAATCTTCTTCTCTAAACACTCTTCATAGATGGAAGGGTCTTATGGTGCTTTACTTAAATTATAAATTTCATGACCCTGGGATCTCACGTTTGCCTCTGGGGAGGGGGTAAACTTTACTATAGTTTATATAGGGAAATCACATTTTTGACTATATTTTGTTGGATTTGTATTAGAATTCATTTTAATCTGGTTAACATTATCAGCCTGGGATAACAGTTTAATGATATGCACATGGTGGCCCTGAATGACCCCCAGGGGCTGATGGGTGGGGCTAAAAAGGGTCAAATTGACTGAAATTTCAAAAATCTTCTTCTCTACTCTAAGATATGGTAGAATCAAATACTTTTCATAGATGGAAGGGTCTTATGGTGCTTTACTTAAATTATAAATTTCATGACCCTGGGGTCGCACGTTTGCCCCTGGGGAGGGGGTAAACTTTACTATAGTTTATATAGGGAAATCACATTTTTGACAATTGTTTGTTTTATTTCTATTGGAATTCATTCTAACTTTCTTAAAATTATCAGCATGGGATGACAGCTTAATGATATGCACATGTTGGCCCTGACCGGCCCCTTGGACTGATGGGTTGGGCCAAAAGGGTTAATTAGATTAACTGAAATATTTCAAATCTCCGGTGACCATTAAGGCCCATGGGCCTCTTGTTGTCTCAAGTTTTGTCCTGAATGTTCTTATCGGGCCTACCTATGATAATTTGAGGATAAGAGGCCTACCTATGATAATTTGAGGATAAGAGGCCTACCTATGATAATTTGAGGATAAGAGGCCTACCTATGGTAATTTGAGGATAGGAAGATCACAGTGTGGATTCAATGTCTGAAAATGATTTCTATTTTTAGCTTGTCTCTTCGGAGAAGAGGAAGAGCTTATGTTGTCACCCCAGCGTCGGCGTTGGGTTTTATAATGTTAAGTTTTTGGTGCAAGTGTTGAAATGCATAGTAATTTATCATAATATGGTCCCTGCTGGAGTCAAACTAAAAGATTTTTTCGGGAAAAAAACAGATTTTTGAAAAAAATTTAAGTTAAGTTTTTGGTGCAAGTGTTGGAAGGTATTTATGCATCATCTTATAATTGTACTTGGGTGCTGATATTTGGTAATAGGGTCCCTCTGGAGTCACATGCTGATATTTGGTAATAGGGTCCCTCTGGAGTCACATGCTGATATTTGGTAATAGGGTCCCTCTGGAGTCACATGCTGATATTTGGTAATAGGGTCCCTCTGGAGTCACATGCTGATATTTGGTAATAGGGTCCCTCTGGAGTCACATGCTGATATTTGGTAATAGGGTCCCTCTGGAGTCACACTAGTGAAAATGCTCACATGAGACAATTTATACGGTTCCACATTTTTCAAGGGAGACTACTCTCATTAGGATCTGGTCTGCCAGTGGCCTGAGGGATGAGGCCCAATAAGGCATATAGCGTTATCTTTAAAACCCCTCTAAGAGAACTAAACAAGGCATCAACTGACCGAAGGTCAAGGTCACAGGGTCCAATGGTTCAAAGTCAATGACAGGTTCAGTATTTTTTCACTGATGAACATTTTCTTATGACACTTTGAGACAAGATAAGTCTGCTTTAAAGGATAAGTCACCTGACCAAAGATCAATGTCATTAGATATACCCGGGTAGTTTGTTTGTTGGGTTTATTGTCCTGGGAACAGTTAGGGGTATGTTGTGGCGGGGTCTCCTTGTAATAGATTGTTGCTAACTCACTACACAGCATAAGTGAGGCCCTTGAGAAGGCCTAGGGTATGAGCACCTATATAGTTACTGTATAATGTGACCTTTATAGTGCCAGCTTAGACAGATACAACCTGAGGCACGTTATCAGTACAATTTGTGTTTGTTTTCCAGCATCACTCAGAACATAGACAATCCTGATAGGTTTATAACTGCCTCCGAGTGGTCGGATTTAGATTCCATCCCACTGGAAAACTACATATCAAGTTCTTCCATGAATTGTGATGACAGCAGTTCTCAGGGCATCTTGGGGGCTTCAAGACGGGCACCTTTCTACCAGTCTTTGTGTGCCAGTCTTTTACCCGATCCTCCTGATTCACTGGATGAACTGCTGTGTGGGAGACAGAAACCTCTTACCACGTACGTACATTGTAACATCTTGTGACAGTTTAGTAACTTAAGAAGCTGATGACCTATCAGATATCTGGTATTCCATCGTACAGTAGTCATGTTTTTGTTTGTGGTATTTCCAGAATATTTGAGTCTTTGTCTACATTTGTTCGTTTCCCACAAACTTACATTTTCATTAGCCTAGCAACAAATTAAGGAGGGGGAAAGAAACAAGATTCATATCAAAGTAATGTATGTTTTGCTTCCTTGCGATTGTATTTGAAGTCCAAATGTCAAACATCAGCCTTTGGATAGGGGAAGATGGCTAAATGATTATGGGGGATATATAGCCACATTACAAGGCTGATCTGTCAGTACTCTAGTTGTTTTTGTCTTATGATGAGAAATGGTTAAGACCAATTAATGGGCATAATTATCTACATACCGTAAATATTAGGGTATAGTGCGCACTCGCATATAGTGCGCAGGTACGTTTTTGAGGTTCATTTTCAAAAAAAAAAAATTAACAATTTTTTTTTTTCAATTTTCAACTGAGCGGTAGATGAATTCTAAAGCATAAGAGGATAGGAATTTGTAAGCTAATTTTCACGCAGGTATGGTCTCTTGTGGTATCTTTCCACGAACATACAAAGCTAATTAAGCTCAATTATAACAAGATTGACTAGTAAGCTGACTGCTACGTAATGTAACACAGGCCGCCATTTTGTATACAGTACAGTACGGAAACAAGTCTGCAGTCGTCATGCTGGTCACAACTTTTATATCAATGAATTAACATGTGTAATGAATAAATCTACAGTGCAGACGATAAATAAGAGTACCCCGGTAGTTTTCACAGTCATATCGTATTTTATAAGGCCAGTTGGTCAGTGACTGCCGCACGAGATCAAGGCATTAGTGTTACCCGTGCCTAATTGCGCATGCGTGCTGTTACAGCTTCCGTAAATAAACAAGTTGAACGTTATCAGTTTCTGGCAACATTCTGGATTTATAAGGTGATTAATTTAGAAGTATGAAATAACTAAGTACTGCTATATCATTTCAAGTTTTGTTTGATGTTAATTGAGATGTTATACATCGTTTTGGACCTGAATACGGGAACATGCTCAAGTGAGATCGTATGTGTACGGAACATGTGGCTCACGATCGACTTAGATAAATCCACGTAATTGCTGATAAATACACAATTTCAAGGAATTAAACATTAAAATAACTATTCATTTCTTTGATTATTTGTTAACTATTACTTTCTTAATGCTTTATATATGTTATATATAAGTATTAAATCAATCCTGCTGTGAAAGGAAACGATCACAAATCTCAGTCAAATCACATCCATTCTGACTGGGAAAAGGCTTGTACTTGCGTATAGTGCGCAGTGGTCTTTTTCACTTGTCAATTTTTGAAAAAAAGTGCGCACTATACGCGAATATTTACGGTACTTACCAAACTGAAGATAATGTTTCAGTGTGAAGATTTGATTTGAATATACTTCCTACGTCTTACTGAATTTTAACTTGGGCAATTATAATACATTTATACAATTCCTGTTTCAGATCTTATGAGGAACAGCTTCCTGTGATGTTGTTGAGGTTTGAGACATTGATGCACTTCGGAACGAAGAAAATAGACAAAAAGCTGTACAATTTAGGGGTGGTCATATTGAGGAAACTATTATGTTTATCTAGAAAGGTATTGTGATTAATTTAGTGTACAACTTGAAATGTTTATGTGTTCTTTTTTTTTTTAGCTCACCTGGACTGAAGTTCCGGTGAGCTTGTTAGCTCACCTGGTCCGAAGGACCAAGGTGAGCTTATGCCATACCGTGGCGTCCGTCGTCCGTCCGTCGTCCGTCGTCTGTCGTCTGTCGTCCGTCCGTCCGTCAACAATTGACTTCTTCTTCATAACCACTGATCAGAATTTGACCAAATTTGGTCAGAAGCATCCCTATGGAGCCAAATGTGGTCATTTGGGCTATATTTATAAAAACAACTTCTTCTCTGAAACTGAACAAACGATATTGCTCATATTTGCCTGGTAGCAACACTATGGGGTGGAGATTCAAAATTGTACAAATGGTGTGGCTGACCCCCGGGGGGCCTGAGGGGTGGGGCCAAGAGGGGTCAATTTGGCTAAATTGATATGAACAACTTCTCATCTGAAACTAAGCAATATATATTGCTTAATTTTGACTGTGAGAATCCCTTTGGGGTAGGGTTTCAAAATTGTACAAATGGTGGGGTCTACCTCCCTGGGGGCTGACGGGCGGGACCAAAAGGGGTCAATTCGGCTAAATTTATATAAACAACTTCTTCTCTGAAACTAAGCAATAGATATCACTCATATTTGCCTGGTAGCAACCCCCTAGAGTAGGGATTCAAAATTGTACAAATGACAGGACTGACCCCCAAGGGGCCTGAGGGGCGGCATCAAAAGGGGTCAATTTGGCTGTATTGATATAAGCGACTTCTTCTCTGAAACCGAGCAAAGGATATTGCGCCTATTTGCCTGGAAGCAATCACTGTGGGGTGGGGATTCAAAGTTGTACAAATGGTGGTTCTGACCCCCTAGGGGCCTGAGAGGCGAGGCAAAAATGGGTCAATATAGCTATATTGATATTAACGACTTCTTCTCTGAAACTAAGCAATGGATATCACTCATATTTGCCTGGTAGCAACCCCCTAGGGTAGGGATTCAAAATTGTACAAATGACAGGGCTGACCCCAGGGGACCTAAGAGGCGGGGCCAAAAGGGGTTATTTTGGCAAAATTGATATAAACAACTTTTTCTCTGAAAATAAGCAATGGATATCTTTAATATGTGACTGGTAGCATTCACTTTGGATTCAAAATTGTACAAATGATGGGGCCAACCCCCTGGAGGCTGAGGGGCTGGGCCAAAAGGGGTCAATTTGGCTAAATTGATATGAACAACTTCTCTGAAACAGCTCATATTTGACTATTAGCATCCTATTGGGGTAGGGATTCAAAATTGTATAAAGGAAGGAGCTGACCCCCAGAGGGCAGGGTTACAAGGGGCCAATTGCTCTAAACAAGATCTTCTCTGAAACTAAACAATGGATATCACTCACATTTGTGTGGTAGCATCCCTATGGGGTCACGCCAAAAGTCAATTTCATTTCATGGATTAATGTACCTTTTGGCATTTTTAGTATTAAAATAAAACCAATGTACATGTACCCATATAAAATGCTTATGATATATATTGACATAGCAATACCAGCGACAAATATGCTTAAGCATCATTCTTGTTTCATATCTCATGAAACCAGGTGAGCGATACAGGCCCTCTGGGCCTCTTGTCATGGTGCGGCGTCAGTCGTCCATTCATCAACATTTGCTTCAAAACGCATTCGCTACAATTTACAAACAGATTTTGCATAAATGGTGCCTCTGACCCCAAGGGGCCGGAGGGGCGGGGCCCAATCGGGGAAATTGAGGCAATTCCTTTAAATCGCTATTTGTCATAAAGTTATGGATGGATATGAACCAAATTTAGTCTAAAAGATCCTTGGGGGAAAGGAAACAGATTTTGCATTAATGATGATTCTGACTCCAAAGGGGCCAGAGGGGTGGGGTCCAATAGTGGAAACAGGTAATTTCTTTTAATCGCTACTAGTCATAAAGTTATGGATAGATTTGAACCCAATATGGTCAGAAACATCCTTAGGAAGTTTATACACAAGGAATGTTTCATGATAAACGGTAGTGTGTTATCAGCTGCAGTAGGATTGGTGTGGCTTGTTATCAAATATAGGGTTATAGATATCAGTAGGATTGGTGTGGCTTGTTATCAAATATAGGGTTATAGATATCAGTAGGATTGGTGTGGCTTGTTATCAAATATAGGGTTATAGATATCAGTAGGATTGGTGTGGCTTGTTATCAAATATATGGTTATAGATATCAGTAGGATTGGAGTGGCTTGTTATCAAATATAGGGTTATAGATATCAGTAGGATTGGTGTGGCTTGTTATCAAATATAAGGTTATAGATATCAGTAGGATTGGTGTGGCTTGTTATCAAATATAGGGTTATAGATATCAGTAGGATTGGTGTGGCTTGTTATCAAATATAGGGTTATATATATCAGTAGGATTGGTGTGGCTTGTTATCAAATATAGGGTTATATATATCAGTAGGATTGGAGTGGCTTGTTATCAAATATAGGGTTATAGATATCAGTAGGATTGGTGTGGCTTGTTATCAAATTAGGGTTATAGATATCAGTAGGATTGGTGTGGCTTGTTATCAAATATAGGGTTATAGATATCAGTAGGATTGGAGTGGCTTGTTATCAAATATAGGGTTATATATATCAGTAGGATTGGTGTGGCTTGTTATCAAATTAGGTTTATAGATATCAGTAGGATTGGTGTGGCTTGTTATCAAATATAGGGTTATATATATCAGTAGGATTGGTGTGGCTTGTTATCAAATTAGGGTTATAGATATCAGTAGGATTGGTGTGGCTTGTTATCAAATATAGGGTTATAGATATCAGTAGGATTGGAGTGGCTTGTTATCAAATATAGGGTTATAGATATCAGTAGGATTGGTGTGGCTTGTTATCAAATATAAGGTTATAGATATCAGTAGGATTGGTGTGGCTTGTTATCAAATATAGGGTTATAGATATCAGTAGGATTGGGGTGGCTTGTTATCAAATATATGGTTATAGATATCAGTAGGATTGGTGTGGCTTGTTATCAAATATAAGGTTATAGATATCAGTAGGATTGGGGTGGCTTGTTATCAAATATAGGGTTATAGATATCAGTAGGATTGGTGTGGCTTGTTATCAAATATATGGTTATAGATATCAGTAGGATTGGTGTGGCTTGTTATCAAATATATGGTTATAGATATCAGTAGGATTGGTGTGGCTTGTTATCAAATATAGGGTTATAGATATCAGTAGGATTGGTGTGGCTTGTTATCAAATATAGGGTTATAGATATCAGTAGGATTGGTGTGGCTTGTTATCAAATATAGGGTTATAGATATCAGTAGGATTGGTGTGGCTTGTTATCAAATATAGGGTTATATATATCAGTAGGATTGGTGTGGCTTGTTATCAAATATAGGGTTATAGATATCAGTAGGATTGGTGTGGCTTGTTATCAAATATAGGGTTATATTATACCAGTAGGATTGGTGTGGCTTGTTATCAAATATAGGGTTATAGATATCAGTAGGATTAAGATAAATGTTGGTGTGGCTTATTTGTTATCAAAGAGAAGGTTATATATATAAGATAAAGAATAAACTCACAATGTGGCTTGGTGAATACTGCCTTTAAGATTTACACAGTATTAAGAGATGATTCTTAAATAAATTGTAACATTTTAATACAGAGATCTACAAATTGTTGTTTCAGTACTCTGTCATTGGTTGTAACAAGGTCCTGGACAGTGAAGGTAGCTATGTGTTTTATTGTTTTTATTATGCCTCAAAATATGTATGTTTTTGTGTGCGAGTTTTCAGCATACTTTTACTTTTGAGTATCTTATGAGAGTCTTTGCAATGGGCCGTTATCATTTATCACAGTCCAAACAGTTGGTTCCGTTAGACCCAGGTTGTTCCCGACATAAGGACAGACCTGGTGATGGTATGCTGTTTTCAGATGAACTTTTGAATTTTCAATGCTGAGTGTATTAACGTTGGCAGGTCCATCAAGATGTATGCCTGAAATATTACATTAAAAAAAAAAACAATTTAATCCTCATAAATGAACAGGCCCATGGTTTAGGTTTTTCTTATCAATGTGTGATTTAATGAATTCTAATATAAATTTAAGATTCTATTTCAATAACACAAGTCAAATATTCAACCAGAAAACATTAAAGCAAATTAATATCTCCGACAAAGATCAGTCATGAAAAAAAAAAGGAATTATAATAAAGAAGACAATTTACAAAAATTAAAAATATTTATGTGGAATTTAAAAACATTTCCCAATTAACCATTGTCACACAAAACAATATACCACGGGTCCATCGTGTAGTAATGTCCTTTATGTAAAATATTTATGTGGAATTTAAAAACATTTCCCCATTGTCACACAAAACAATATACCACGGGTCCATCGTGTAGTAATGTCCTTTATGTAAAATATTTTAGTGCATACCATCATTACCTGACAAGAGAAAAAGAAGATATTGTTAATGAATGGTTTATTGAGATGAATTCAGACCTTGTTGAGATGTGTTGATTACGCAGTTTGCAATTACATGAGTTCTCAAAAGTAATTGATGGTACCTTATAAAAATCTGAATTTATTTTTCCGTTTTCTTGTTAATGATTGCTTTTTTAAAACAAATGCACGCAGAATGATTATTTTTCCTTTGAAGTGTTTATGTACAGAAATAAAAAAAATTCAATTGATTTAATCTAATCTTATGCTGAATTACTACTGTTGGTTTCAGCCTCATCCTCAGAAAGTGATGAATCAGAGAATGACTGTGTTTCCAGTGCAGTGCCCATGAAGCGATCACGTAAACAAAAAAACAGACCAAAGAAGAAACCCTGCTCTGTGCCTCGTCTAGAAACCATAGAGGTCGATATGGAGGGCATGTCTAAGGTGGTGTTCTAGATTTAATATGTCAGGTCAAAGGTCATGTTAGGTTTCTCATAGAAGAGATATGTAATACCATGTTGTTTAAAAATATCAATGATGGGCCAAGGCTCAGATACTGATTTTGCATATTAGAATAGATTTCCAATTTACTCTATAACTTTGGTTGGTTACATTTTCCGGGGAAGGTTTTGCCTCACCACTGAAAAATTCATGAAGTGAGCCAAATAGGGTCAAATTAGCTGAAATTTCAGAAATCTTCTGCTCAAGAACAAAATAATCAAATACTTTTCATAGATGGAAGGGTCTTAAGTTGCTTTACTAAAATTGTGAATTTCATGACCCTGGAGAGGTTTAACTTTACTATAATTTTTGATTTATAAAGGAAAAATCACATTTGTTTCATTTCTATTGGAATTCATTCTTAAGTGGTATACATTATTAGCATGGGATGACAGTTTGATGGTATGCACATGTTGGCCCTGACAGACCCCCGGGGGCTGAGGCCAAGGCCAAAAAAGGTGAAATTAGCTGAAATTTCAGAAATTTTCCTCTCAAGACCCAAATAAATAATAGGTGGAAAGGTTTTATGGTGCTTTATCAAAATTGTGAATTTCATGACCCTGGGGTCTTAACAGTTTGGGAAGGAAGTTTGCAGTATGCAATTATTGGTCCCCAGGGGCTGATGGAAGGGATCAAAAAGGGTCAAATCAGCTTTGATTTAAAAAAAAAAAAAATTGTATACCCCCACAACGAAGTTAGGGGGGGTATACTAGAATCAGGTTGTCCGTCCATCCGTCCATCCGTCCGTCCGTCCGTCTGTACACACATTTTGTCCGGACAACAATGAAACTTTACACAAATATTAATGATCATGTGTAGATGTGCATGCCACTTTCTTTTTCTGAAAATTATGGTTGCTATGGCAACTGGACACTATAAACAGGTTTGCCGATAAGAATCATAACTTTAAGTTTGTCTGGACAACTCCTCCTAGTTCTAGTTAATGCCGGCATCAACCCATCATTCCATCCACATCACAATTTCCAAACAATAACTTATTATGAATAAGTTCAAATGGACCAATTAAATTCAAACTTAGTTGGAGTGTTTGCTTGAGATTTCATTTTGGGTTCAAAGGTCAAAGTCACTGTTCCTGTTAATACTTTGTTTCAGCTCATTAACTTGAGTTCCCCTGAGCAGATCACCTTGTTCTGATCACCATTTCAGTGCAAAAGGACCGATCATCCTCACACTTCACACACTGCTTTTGTATCAGAAGTGTTTGTTATTAGGGCCCGGTTTGGGTGCCCTATAGTAATCATTAGGTCCGTCCGTTTGTCCGCCCACCCGCCCACCCTGACCTGTCAGTTTTCTAGTTTTCTTTTCAAATCAAAAGTTCAAAGTCAGATAGACATCATCTGTAGTCTCAATCAACACCTGCTCTAGTACATGATGTAATGGAGGATACTGATTTCCTATGTTGTGTTCTACAGGCCCAGATTTCCTATGGTCTACTGTACGTCTGCTACACACTCTACAAGATAGAAGACCTAGTCAGTTTAGGGCTTGAGGGATTTCCAGTAATCTTGGAGGCTACTTTCCGTGCCATGGAGCTTGGCAGGTTCAGAGCAATTGCCCCAGAGGATGCAATTTCAGTCAAAGAATACAACTGGCTTGTATTCCTAGACAAAAAGATACAGGAGTCGTACTTCAAGCTTGCAGACACAGATAGTACCATACATACCTTACAGGAACAGGCCATTCAGAAGTACACCTCAGCACTACAGGAACATCAGGGCAGTTTCTATGGTGATAATTACCCTGTTGGTTTGCTCAGCCTCTTTCTGCATGAATCCCTAATAAGTGACAAAGTTGCACAGACCTTATCATTGGAGGCTGCTTGTCTCAGTACCTGTCCACTGAAGAACCTGACAATACCGACACATCATTTATGTAAGTGTATCTGTTAAAGATATGTTCACTAATTGACCGTAAAATCTATATGGTTGTTATGTACACTGTAACTTATTTAATTGTATTTGGCCCACCATCATCAGATAGGGAGCTATTCAAATTGCCCTAGGTCCGTGGTCCTTAATCGGTGGTCTGTCATCCACCATGCATACAGTGATCCATTAAATTTTGATTTTGAGAATTGATGATTACTATTTCTTAAAAGGTCGGTATGTTTCTCAAATTTCACATCTAGGTTCCCCTTGGTCCCTATTGTGGGCACCTCCGGGATCTCTTGTATGAAGAACTTTATAGAGACTATTATTTACAATTACATTAAGATGTACAATAGGGATAAAACAGGTTCAAGGCCACTGTTTCTAATTATAGATCTGGGTATACAATTATCATTGTCAGAAACCTTCAAGACTCTGCACTTTCTGTTGATTGGCTATCCAACAATGTACTGACCTGTCCTATCTAGAACCTTGTCATACTAAAAAATAAAAAAATGTTGCTTTCAATATTTTTAGGTCACCTGAGCTTTGCTCTACCGAAAATGTTAATTTCATTACCCTTGCATGGTCTCATGTTTGCACCTGGGGATGCGGTAAACTTTACTTTAGTTTATGTAAGGAAATCACATTTTTTACTATGATTTGTTGGATTTCTATTGGAATTCATTCTAATTTGTTTAACATTACCAGCATGGGATGACAATTTGATGGTATGTACATTTTGGCCCTGACTGACCCCCAAGGCTGATGGGCAGAGCAAAAAAGGGTCAATAAAATTAACTTAAATACTTCAAAACTCAGGTGACCATTAAGGCCCATGGACCTCTTATTAATTATTTTGACATTCCTCATTTCAGACGAGAGTAATAAAGAGGATATGAAGAGCAGGTGGACATCGATCATTAAGAAAATATTCTATAGTTTTCTTGACGACAAAATAAACAACAACCATGTCATATCAAAGGTAACTAACAGCAACACTGTCATATCAAAGGTAACTAACACCAACACTGTCATATCAAAGGTAACTAACACCAACACTGTCATATCAAAGGTAACGAACACCAATACTGTCATATCAAAGGTAACTTACACAAACACTGTCATATCAAAGGTAACTAACACCAACACTGTCATATCAAAGGTAACTAACCAACACTGTCATATCAAAGGTAACACCAACACTGTCATATCAAAGGTAACTAACACCAACACTGTCATATCAAAGGTAACTAACAACAACCATGTCATATCAAAGGTAACTAACACCAACACTGTCATATCAAAGGTAACTAACACCAACACTGTCATATCAAAGGTAACGAACACCAACACTGTCATATCAAAGGTAACTAACACCAACACTGTCATATCAAAGGTAACTAACCAACACTGTCATATCAAAGGTAACTAACACCAACACTGTCATATCAAAGGTAACACCAACACTGTCATATCAAAGGTAACTAACACCAACACTGTCATATCAAAGGTAACTAACCAACACTGTCATATCAAAGGTAACTAACACCAACACTGTCATATCAAAGGTAACACCAACACTGTCATATCAAAGGTAACTAACACCAACACTGTCATATCAAAGGTAACTAACACCAACACTGTCATATCAAAGGTAACTAACACCAACACTGTCATATCAAAGATAACTAACACCAACACTGTCATATCAAAGGTAACCAACACCAACACTGTCATATCAAAGGTAACTAACACCAACACTGTCATATCAAAGGTAACTAACACCAACACTGTCATATCAAAGGTAACGAACACCAACACTGTCATATCAAAGGTAACGAACACCAACACTGTCATATCAAAGGTAACTAACATCAATACTGTCATATCAAAGGTAACTAACACCAACACTGTCATATCAAAGGTAACTAACATCAATACTGTCATATCAAAGGTAACTAACACCAATACTGTCATATCAAAGGTAACTAACACCAACACTGTCATATCAAAGGTAACTAACACCAACACTGTCATATCAAAGGTAACTAACATCAACACTGTCATATCAAAGGTAACTAACATCAACACTGTCATATCAAAGGTAACTAACACTAACACTGTCGTATCAAAGGTAACTAACCAACACTGTCGTATCAAAGGTAACTAACACCAACACTGTCATATCAAAGGTAACTAACACCAACACTGTCATATCAAAGGTAACTAACACCAACACTGTCATATCAAAGGTAACTAACACCAACACTGTCATATCAAAGGTAACTAACACCAACACTGTCATATCAAAGGTAACTAACATCAACACTGTCATATCAAAGGTAACTAACATCAACACTGTCATATCAAAGGTAACTAACCAACACTGTCATATCAAAGGTAACTAACACCAATACTGTCATATCAAAGGTAACTAACACCAACACTGTCGTATCAAAGGTAACTAACACCGACACTGTCATATCAAAGGTAACTAACACCAACACTGTCATATCAAAGGTAACTAACACCAACACTGTCATATCAAAGGTAACTAACACAGACACTGTCATATCAAAGGTAACTAACACCAACACTGTCATATCAAAGGTAACTAACACCAACACTGTCATATCAAAGGTAACTAACACCAACACTGTCATATCAAAGGTAACTAACACCAACACTGTCATATCAAAGGTAACACCAACACTGTCATATCAAAGGTAACTAACACCAACACTGTCATATCAAAGGTAACACCAACACTGTCATATCAAAGGTAACTAACACCAACACTGTCATATCAAAGGTAACACCAACACTGTCATATCAAAGGTCACTAACACCAACACTGTCGTATCAAAGGTAACTAACACCAACACTGTCATATCAAAGGTAACTAACACCAACACTGTCATATCAAAGGTAACTAACACTAACACTGTCATATCAAAGGTAACTAACACCAACACTGTCATATCAAAGGTAACTAACACCAACACTGTCATATCAAAGGTAACTAACACCAACACTGTCATATCAAAGGTTACTAACACCAACACTGTCATATCAAAGGTTACTAACACAGACACTGTCATATCAAAGGTAACTAACCAACACTGTCATATCAAAGGTAACTAACACCAACACTGTCGTATCAAAGGTAACTAACACCAACACTGTCATATCAAAGGTTACTAACACCAACACTGTCATATCAAAGGTAACTAACACAGACACTGTCATATCAAAGGTAACTAACACCAACACTGTCATATCAAAGGTAACTAACCAACACTGTCATATCAAAGGTAACTAACCAACACTGTCATATCAAAGGTAACTAACACCAACACTGTCGTATCAAAGGTAACTAACACCAACACTGTCATATCAAAGGTAACTAACACCAACACTGTCATATCAAAGGTAACTAACACCAACACTGTCATATCAAAGGTAACTAACACTAACACTGTCGTATCAAAGGTAACTAACACTAACACTGTCGTATCAAAGGTAACTAACATCAACACTGTCATATCAAAGGTAACTAACATCAACACTGTCATATCAAAGGTAACACCAACACTGTCATATCAAAGGTAACTAATACAACACTGTCATATCAAAGGTAACTAACACCAATACTGTCATATCAAAGGTAACTAACACCAACACTGTCATATCAAAGGTAACTAACACCAACACTGTCATATCAAAGGTAACTAACACCAATACTGTCATATCAAAGGTAACTAACACCAACACTGTCATATCAAAGGTAACTAACACCAACACTGTCATATCAAAGGTAACTAACACCAACACTGTCATATCAAAGGTAACTAACACAGACACTGTCATATCAAAGGTAACTAACACCAACACTGTCATATCAAAGGTAACACCAACACTGTCATATCAAAGGTAACTAACACCAACACTGTCATATCAAAGGTAACTAACACCAACACTGTCATATCAAAGGTAACTAACCAACACTGTCGTATCAAAGGTAACTAACACCAACACTGTCATATCAAAGGTAACTAACACCAACACTGTCATATCAAAGGTAACTAACACCAACACTTTCATATCAAAGGTAACTAACACCAACACTGTCATATCAAAGGTAACTAACACCAACACTGTCATATCAAAGGTAACTAACACCAACACTGTCATATCAAAGGTAACTAACACCAACACTGTCGTATCAAAGGTAACTAACCAACACTGTCATATCAAAGGTAACTAACACCAATACTGTCATATCAAAGGTAACTAACACCAACACTGTCGTATCAAAGGTAACTAACACCAACACTGTCATATCAAAGGTAACTAACACCAACACTGTCATATCAAAGGTAACTAACACTGTCATATCAAAGGTAACGAACACAAATACTGTCATATCAAAGGTAACGAACACCAACACTGTCATATCAAAGGTTACTAACACCAACACTGTCATATCAAAGGTAACTAACACCAACACTGTCATATCAAAGGTAACACCAACACTGTCATATCAAAGGTAACTAACACTGTCACATCAAAGGTAACGAACACAAACACTGTCACATCAAAGGTAACTAACACCAACACTGTCATATCAAAGGTAACTAACACCAACACTGTCATATCAAAGGTAACTAACCAACACTGTCACATCAAAGGTAACTAACACAGACACTGTCATATCAAAGGTAACTAACACACTGTCATATCAAAGGTAACTAACACCAACACTGTCATATCAAAGGTAACTAACACCAACACTGTCATATCAAAGGTAACTAACACCAACACTGTCATATCAAAGGTAACTAACACCAACACTGTCATATCAAAGGTAACTAACACCAACACTGTCATATCAAAGGTAACTAACACCAACACTGTCATATCAAAGGTAACTAACACCAACACTGTCATATCAAAGGTAACTAACACCAACACTGTCATATCAAAGGTAACTAACACCAACACTGTCATATCAAAGGTAACTAACACCAACACTGTCATATCAAAGGTAACTAACACCAACACTGTCATATCAAAGGTAACTAACACCAACACTGTCATATCAAAGGTAACTAACCAACACTGTCATATCAAAGGTAACTAACACCAACACTGTCATATCAAAGGTAACTAACACTGTCACATCAAAGGTAACGAACACAGACACTGTCACATCAAAGGTAACTAACACTGTCACATCAAAGGTAACTAACACCAACACTGTCATGTCAAAGGTAACTAACACCAACACTGTCATATCAAAGGTAACTAACACCAACACTGTCATATCAAAGGTAACACCAACACTGTCATATCAAAGGTAACGAACACCAACACTGTCGTATCAAAGGTAACTAACACCAACACTGTCATATCAAAGGTAACTAACACCAACACTGTCATATCAAAGGTAACTAACACCAACACTGTCATATCAAAGGTAACTAACACCAACACTGTCATATCAAAGGTAACTAACACCAACACTGTCATATCAAAGGTAACTAACCAACACTGTCATATCAAAGGTAACTAACACCAACACTGTCATATCAAAGGTAACTAACACCAACACTGTCATATCAAAGGTAACTAACACCAACACTGTCATATCAAAGGTAACTAACACCAACACTGTCATATCAAAGGTAACTAACACCAACACTGTCATATCAAAGGTAACTAACACCAACACTGTCATATCAAAGGTAACTAACACCAACACTGTCATATCAAAGGTAACTAACACCAACACTGTCATATCAAAGGTAACTTACACAAACACTGTCATATCAATGGTAACTAACATCAACACTGTCATATCAAAGGTAACTTACACCAACACTGTCATATCAAAGGTAACTAACACCAACACTGTCATATCAAAGGTAACTAACACCAACACTGTCATATCAAAGGTAACTAACACCAACACTGTCATATCAAAGGTAACTAACACCAACACTGTCATATCAAAGGTAACTAACACCAACACTGTCATATCAAAGGTAACTAACACCAACACTGTCATATCAAAGGTAACTAACACCAACACTGTCATATCAAAGGTAACGAACACCAACACTGTCATATCAAAGGTAACTAACACAGACACTGTCATATCAAAGGTAACTAACACCAACACTGTCATATCAAAGATAACTAACACCAACACTGTCATATCAAAGGTAACTAACACCAACACTGTCATATCAAAGGTAACTAACACCAACACTGTCATATCAAAGGTAACTAACACCAACACTGTCATATCAAAGGTAACTAACACAAACACTGTCATATCAAAGGTAACTAACACCAACACTGTCATATCAAAGGTAACGAACACCAACACTGTCATATCAAAGGTAACGAACACCAACACTGTCATATCAAAGGTAACGAACACCAACACTGTCATATCAAAGGTAACGAACACCAACACTGTCATATCAAAGGTAACGAACACCAACACTGTCATATCAAAGGTAACTAACACAGACACTGTCATATCAAAGGTAACTAACACCAACACTGTCATATCAAAGGTCACTAACACCAACACTGTCATATCAAAGGTAACTAACACCAACACTGTCATATCAAAGGTAACTAACACAACACTGTCATATCAAAGGTAACTAACACCAACACTGTCATATCAAAGGTAACTAACACAAACACTGTCATATCAAAGGTAACTAACACCAACACTGTCATATCAAAGGTAACTAACACAAACACTGTCATATCAAAGGTAACGAACACCAACACTGTCATATCAAAGGTAACTAACACTAACACTGTCATATCAAAGGTAACTAACACCAACACTGTCACATCAAAGGTAACTAACACCAACACTGTCATATCAAAGGTAACTAACACTGTCATATCAAAGGTAACTAACACCAACACTGTCATATCAAAGGTAACTTACACTGACACTGTCATATCAAAGGTAACTAACACCAACACTGTCATATCAAAGGTAACGAACACCAACACTGTCATATCAAAGGTAACTAACACCAACACTGTCATATCAAAGGTAACTAACACCAACACTGTCATATCAAAGGTAACTAACACCAACACTGTCATATCAAAGATAACTAACACCAACACTGTCACATCAAAGGTAACTTACACTGACACTGTCATATCAAAGGTAACGAACACCAACACTGTCATATCAAAGGTAACTAACACCAACACTGTCATATCAAAGGTAACTAACACCAACACTGTCATATCAAAGGTAACTAACACCAATACTGTCATATCAAAGGTAACTAACACCAACACTGTCATATCAAAGGTAACTAACACCAACACTGTCATATCAAAGGTAACTAACACCAACACTGTCATATCAAAGATAACTAACACCAACACTGTCGTATCAAAGGTAACACCAACACTGTCATATCAAAGATAACTAACACCAACACTGTCCTATCAAAGGTAACTAGCACCACCACTGTCATATCAAAAGTAACTTACACTGACACTGTCATATCAAAGGTAAATATGACCGGCTTAGTCCTCCAAGATGACTATTTGTTTTTAGGGAAATATCCATTTTTCGCTCTCTGGTCCTGTGATCATGACCCAACAACTTAACCTGAGTTTTTTTTTTTTGGCCCTGACACATACACTACTAAAAATGTACAGATTTTCGAGCATCCTTGGTCGAAATGGAACCAATTTATTATAAACGATGGGTCTGGCCTGCTCCCCCAGGGGCCTGAGGTGCAGGGTCCATTAGGTGAAATAGAAAAAAAATCTTGCTAACCTCTTTAGGAATGAAAGAACTTGGTCTATTTTTCATCTGAAGCATCATTTGGTGAAAGAAACCAATTTTTTATAAATAGCAGGTCTGGCTTCTCCAGAAGCCTGAGGGGTGGTGCCAATGTGGAAAAAGCAAATTCTTTTAAATCCTACTATAGAAATGTAAAGTGTTTACCTGTATCCAATATCCAGGTGAGTGTTACAAGTCCCCTGGGCTTCTTAAAATATTGTTTTCTTTTACTAGGTACATTATTTCTGTGTTTTTAAAAGCCATAGCTCAAAAACTGTTTCTGGAATCTCAACAAACTTGATATACATTTCAGACATAACTTTAACCATTTATAATTTACTGTGAACGGAAATGTTTGTCAACAAAATGAAACGACTCGCACAGCATATTAATCCCAGGAATTGATTTGTTGCAGTTTCTGACCTACACGGAAAGTATAGACGATGTAGAGTATGCCTTTCTCGTCTACGATGTACTGAAGCAATATCAGAAAGAATTTACCTTACTTGAGCAAAAGGTCTCCTGCATCAAATTTCTAATGCAGTTGGTCAAGCTTAGCAACAACTCCTCTGATTTCCTGGGATCAAAGGACATGCTCTGTACCTCATTTGTAGAAATAGGCCTGCAAATTCAGGTGGAGTTTCTTGGCTTGATTCTTCCAAACTGGCAGGAGTTGTGTCTCTTCTTCTGCACGAGGGACCTCACACGAATCATAAAGGTAATTAATGCTCTTTATGTGAATGCAGCCCCCAAATACATATATATATATGTAGTAGTTACCTTATCCATCCATTCATCCACATAACTTTTAAATTGATTTAAATTGATTTCCTTCAAACTATTGTAGGCATACTTATATTGGGGCACTCAAATTTGAGAGCATTTCGAAACATTAACAGATTAGTGCAATGATAAGATTAATGTGACCAAATTAACTTTGATGTAAATATAAGTATTGCATGTATATAGTCATAATGTGATATGAAACACGACTCATAATGCCAAGAAAAAGACTTCCAGTGGAACATCA
This sequence comes from Pecten maximus, assembly GCF_902652985.1. Taxonomy (NCBI): domain Eukaryota; kingdom Metazoa; phylum Mollusca; class Bivalvia; order Pectinida; family Pectinidae; genus Pecten; species Pecten maximus. The sequence goes on along the minus strand of NC_047018.1, from coordinate 3,038,431 downwards.
GAACTATGTTTGAGTACAGTTTGTAAGATATCACTCTGTGATCACTGATAAATATATGCTCATGTAGAAAAGGGTCATTATGGTCTGTGACACCAGGAAAACATCAAAACAATGTGATGAAATATAAAGGGGAGATAACTCATCTTTATGCGATAAAAAGAAAAATGACAATAATGTGTTGTAATACTTTTATTTTCATGATCAGGTAATATTTTTAATTTATTCTTCTATTATCTAGTATCTATAATAATCTATCACTGCAAGAAAGGTTGCAGAGATATGACTTCATTAAAGGCAAATAGTTTTATGAAAGGAAAATATTTGAATTTCCATATTTTGGTGAAATTTTACGTGTAGGTAGACTTTCTCAACTAAAACATGATCATGAGTCATCCTGTAAACACTAAATATTTACAGAGAACAGTGGCATTATTTCACCTTCATTTCGAAATAATCACTTTTTGAAAAAAAAATATAAATATTGGGAAATTTTGCATGAAAAGCAAATTATATATAGTAATTTTGCAAAATAAACAAACAAATAGTCGTACAAGGTCATGCAAGGATAATTCATGTCAAGTTTTAAGACAATCAGTTCATCATTTCCTGACTGTGTCATATCCCCTTAAATGATATGCTCCTGACAAGAAAAGTATATACAAATGTAACGATAAGTTTGTTGTTAAAATTCATTTTTTTGCATTCTGTCTTCGTATGTGATATTTGTCATTGTACAGGTACGGTATTATCTGTAAACTTTTGTTTGTCCGGAGATCTCCTACACTTATAGACTGATCTCTTTGAAACTCGGTATGCATTATAATCATGATATATAGTTGTGTTTCCCATAGAGGCATTTTGATTGGACTATACATTAAAAAAATCATTGCCCTTGGTTTACATAGTTATTTTATTTTTTGTCTGGAAATCTGCTCGTACATTTTTTAACCAATTTCTTTGAAACTTAGTAGACTTTTTAACCATAATATCCATATTACATATTTGTTCTATGTCAAGATATGGACTGTAATAACCTATTTGTTCTGTGTAAAGATACGAACTAAGATTATCTATCTGTTCTGTGTAAATATATGAACTGTGATCATGTATTTGTTCTGTGTGTTTTAAGGTCATGGAAGGCTATATGGTGAGTGATGTCACTTTACCAAAGGAGACGACTGACATGTTACTCCAGTACTTTGAGGCCCCCTTCGAACATGATGAGGAGTGCAGTGAATTCCTTAAAATTGTCCATGATGAGGTGCTAAGGCATGAGGCCCTACAGAAGGTCATCTACAACAACAAGAACTACACTCCTACTGCTCTCTTACTGTTGGCCAAAATCGAACATGACCAAATGGACTCATCCACATTACCATTTGGAGATATATTTTCTGAAAACGTATTCCTTCTGATACAACAGGCTTTCAGGAGGCTCAGAGAGTCAAATAACGATGCTAACGAGGAAATGGAGTCATCATTTTCGGTTGACCTAAGGGTCCATCTGCTATGGTTTTTTGAAAAAATTTCTGATTGTGACAAATGTGGTAACTATGGGAACGATATTGTCACAGGCTCACAATTCTCCACTGTCATGGATGACTTAGCAGCTACTATCAGACATGACTCCCAGCTACTGGTTTCTTTCTTCAGTGAAATGAAAAAATCTGAACCACTTTTTGCTTGTGCAAAACGAGTCCTTGGGGAGCACTTGATTGGTAGCTACAAGAGAAGATTTCAGACACGCCTACGGACTTGTGGCAGATGTTCATATGAATATGTTCTCCAAGAAATGAAAGAGGCAAGAAACCAATGCATGCAATATGTTGACAATGGAAGTGCTTTGTTTAAAAAGAATGTGACTGACCCCATCAGACGACTTCATCGTGGCAAAAAGAAATTTCTAGGCCTGATGGATTCTAAATTCCCAGAGCTACGCCAGGATACTACATGTAGTACATAAAGTAACGGGGATGTATAGGACGGTATGAAAGTGATGGTGCTTCATCCAACTAATACGGGATGATATGCTCTAATATGGGATGATATGCTCTAATATATATATATCATCCAACTAATACAGGATGATATGGGATGATATGATCTATATACATCATCTAACTAATATGGGATGATATGATCTATATACAGGTATATTTGATATTTCTAATACAGGTTTTGCCACAGGATGGTACTACAATTAATATTTGCTGGAATTTTATTTACACATGTGAATAAAGAACAAAATCTTAATCAAAGAAATCCAGAGCTATCAAAGAATTATACATTCTGATAAAGTATAATCATGTGATACATTTTTCATTCTCAAATAATATATTCCTTGTGAACTTTGAGAAACAGATTGAAATAATTTTTAGTTTATTTTGATCAGTTAAATGTGTATCTATTGTTATAATATGGTTTACAAAAATGTGTATTGTATATAACACTTTACAAAAATGTGTATTGTATTTTTAGCCCACCATCATCAGATGGTGGGCTATTCAAATCGCCCTGCGTCCGTGGTCCGTCGTCCGTCCCTCCGTCCCTCCGTCCGTCCGTCCGTCCGTAAACAATTCTTGTTATCGCTAATCCTCCGAAAGTACTGAAGGGATCTTTCTCAAATTTCATATGTGGGTTCCCCTTGGTGCCTAGTTATGCATATTGCATTTTGAGACCAATCGGAAAACAACATGGCCGACAGGCAGCCATCTTCGATTTTGATAATTGAAGTTTGTTATCGCTATTTCTGAGAAAGTACTGAAGGGATCTTTCTCAGATTTCATATGTAGGCTCCCCTTGGTACTTAGTTATGCATATTGCATTTTGAGACCAATCGGAAAACAACATTGCCGACAGGCAGCCATCTTCGATTTTGATAATTGAAGTTTGTTATCGCTATTTCTGAGAAAGTACTGAAGGGATCTTTCTCAGATTTCATATGTAGGCTCCCCTTGGTACTTAGTTATGCATATTGCATTTTGAGACCAATCGGAAAACAACATGGCCGACAGGCAGCCATCTTCGATTTTGATAATTGAAGTTTGTTATCGCTATTTCTGAGAAAGTACTGAAAGGATCTTTCTCAGATTTCATATGTAGGCTCCCCTTGGTACTTAGTTATGCATATTGCATTTTGAGACCAATCGGAAGACAACATGGCCGACAGGCAGCCATCTTGGATTTTGATAATTGAAGTTTGTTATCGCTATTTCTGAGAAAGTACTGAAGGGATCTTTCTCAGATTTCATATGTAGGCTCCCCTTGGTACTTAGTTATGCATATTGCATTTTGAGACCAATCGGAAGACAACATGGCCGACAGGCAGCCATCTTGGATTTTGATAATTGAAGTTTGTTATCGCTATTTCTGAGAAAGTACTGAAGGGATCTTTCTCAAATTTCATATGTAGATTCCCCTTGGTGCCTAGTTATGCATATTGCATTTTGAGACCAATCGGAAGACAACATGGCCGGCAGGCAGCCATCTTGGATTTTGACAATTGAAGATTGTTATCGCTATTTCTGAGAAAGTACTGAAGGGATCTTTCTCAAATTTCATATGTAGGTTCCCCTTGGTGCCTAGTTATGCATATTGGATTTTGAGACCAGTCAGAAAACAACCTGCCCGACAGGCAGCCATCTTGTATTTTGACAATTGAAATTTGTTATCGCTATTTTACAGAAGGTACTGAAGGGATCTTTCTGAAATTTCATATGTAGGTTCCTCTTGGTCCCTGGTGTTGCATTTTGGGACCAATCCGAAAACAACAGACAGCCATTATCGCCAAATCTTAAATTTTATATATAGGTTACCCTTGTTTGAAAAGTACTAGAGGGCTGTTTCTGAATTTACACAGATTAGTAAGACTTAGAGGAAGGGAAAAGTAGAGAAAAGATCAATCTGACATGGAACCTATAAAGATCATTCAATGGTGGGCACCAAGATCCCTCTGGGATCTCTTGTTCATTTCAACAAATTTTATTGTTTTTAAAAAAAACAATTGGATTGAACATCAGGCTTAAGCCTATTTTAAGTTCTCTCCGTATTATAATAATATTAACAAAATAAAAACATCCGGTATTAATAGCATACAATGTAGAGTAATATATAGTATTACACACACACACACACACACACTCGCACATGTTATACATGTATATGTACAGGGGAAAGAAATTCAAATACTCTATGTATATAAACAGTGGGTTTTCCATTACTATTATGATTAGAATTTATAGATTTGTTTGATATTGCAATGTTATCTGCATGGATGGGAGGCAGGTGCCTAGTCAAACCAAGAGTTTCCGACAAAAATGTCCATGAGGTGCTTACACCCAGTAGTCATCCACTCATGGCTGAATACACACCTGCCCCCCAACCCAGGCAGACACTATGCACATATATGTGTTTTTAACTTTTTCTTTCCAGCTTAGAATAATTACGGTAATTATAAACTCAGAGTATTAAATGGTTTAGTATTACTCATCCAAAACAGGGTCACCTACACAGATTCTTGCGCAAAACTGCACAGACATGAACAAAATTTTTTAAGATGTTCATAATATCTCATCAACTATACAAGGATAAATGACAAATAAATTTTTACTAAGATCTTAATTTGATAAGAAATATACATGTACTAATGAACCACTAATTCCTAAGTTACACTGGTTTAGGCTGACCTTTACCCTTAGGACCAACTAATAGACATATAATAGACTTCCAGTACTAAAGACTTGAGTCAGACCCCGACTTTTGACTTAATGACTAATGTAATAGTCTATTTGTGTTTTTAATATATCTAATTACATTATCAAAGATATGAGTGTTTATATCATCACTGTAACTGTCAGAGCCATTTAGGAGTATATATATATATATCAATATGAAAATATTCCTGCTTATGTAAAGAATTTATTAGAGTATCTCTATGCACAATATAGTTAATTAGGGCATAAAAAGAAAAAATGATATGAAGTTTCAAGTCCAAATCCACAACTACAAACAGGCGATTCTATCAGGTGGTCTTTATAAAGATCATAATTTAATTGGCTTGCTACATTTCTCAACTGACACAAAAGTATGTTTTCATTTCTATTTCCTTTATATTTAAAGATTGAGGAAGTAGTATTTCTAATATCATTACCCGCCGATATCAAGTTTCGAAATTTTGAAATGGTTGGTGCATTTAATGTATCAAAATCAAGGTCATTAAACTCTCGTACCATGGAGGGAAAAAAACTATGAAAATAATTTTCAGAGTGACATAGTGGTGGGTTGAAAGCCCTGATGGTTCTTAAAGGGTAGTTCTGTTCATCAATATTATTTTTAAAAACGTTTACAATCTCAGTAAGATACGAAGGTGTATCATTGTGTATTATTTTGTACATCAGCAGATATTTATGTTTCTTCCGTCTGGACTCCAATGTTTCCCATCCTAGCTCATTATACAATTTTTCATGTGAGGTTCCCCTACGTAGGCCAGTTATAATACGAGCAGCTTCAATTTGAATCGATTCTAATAAATTTTTACATTGCTGAGAGCAATTATCCCAGATCACATCAGCATAATCAAGTATAGGCCTAATAAAAGCAGTAAAAATAGTAGTAAGTGAGCTTCTATCAATTTTATATTTAAGATATTTCAAAATATTAAGATGTTTACAGGCTTTTTGGTAGATATTGTGAATATGATTATTCCATGTACCATCAGCTGAAAATAAAACACCAAGGTGACTATGTGAGTCATTATTTTCTATTGCTGTGTCAGCAAAAAATAGTGGTAAGTGTACAGTATTTCTTTTTCTGGTAAATAAAACTGATTTAGTTTTTGAGGGGTTAAATATAACATCCCATTGTTTTGCCCAAATATTGATAGTTTGTAGATCTTCATTTAGCAAGTCAGTAGCAATAATTTTTGTTATGATTATCAATAATGGCAAATAATGATGTATCATCTGCAAACAGTTTTATAGAATTATTATTATGTGTATTGTATATAACACTTTACACAATGTGTATTGTATATAACACTTTACACAAATATGTATTGTATATAACACTTTACAAAAATGTGTATTGTATATATTGTATATAACACTATACAAATGTGTATGGTGTATAACACTTTACACAAATGTGTATTGTATATAACACTTTACACAAATGTGTATTGTATATATTGTATATAACACTTTACACAAATGTGTATGGTGTATAACACTTTACACAAATGTGTATTGTATATATTGTATATAACACTTTACACAAATGTGTATTGTATATAACACTTTACACAAATGTGTATGGTGTATAATGCTGTAAACAAATATTCATTGTTAATAATGTTTTACACAAATATCTATTGTTTATTTAATGCGTATTTTACATAATGCTTTTTTATTCTATTAAACATTTTTCAGACAAAAATCTATTAAAAACTTTTTTACAATCAATGTATTCCGGCTTTAGGTGCCTGAATTTGTTATACTGTTTAGTAAGCTGTTGACATTGTTGATTGTTGAAGAGTGATTGACACTATAAAAGGAGGTTATATATTGATGTTATTGTTAGTCTTTATCTCACCTAGCTTGGAACACTATATGGTGCAGTGTCTGTTGTCTGCCCGACATTTGTCAACATTTCCTGTAAATCCCTACTAGTCATGAATGGCTGAATGGATTTTAATCTAATTTCTTCTGAAGTATTCTTTTAGAAAGGCGATCAAATGGGGTATAATTTAAGGGTGTGGTTCCCCTGGGGCAGGAGGGGTGGGGCACAATAGGGGAAATAAATCAAATTCTTTCAGATCTGCTTATCACCTTCTGTGCATATGGGTATGAAATGATTTTGTCTATATCTGGTCTGAAGTATCCTTGGGTGAAAAAAAAAACATTTTGTGGAGGGGCAGGGCCCAAAAGAGGTAAAGAGGAATTTCTTTGAAATACATTTTGTATTTCATCATTTGGTGGCCAGCATGAACTGAATATGGTTTACATAAAATTCTATTCCCCCCAGAGGCACGCAGTCAGGCCAATAAAGGAAGTCAATTAGCTATTAATGTTGAGTGCTTTACAACTTAATTTACTTTGAATCTTCTTTGGAGCCTGAATGCTAAATGTTACTGCTACACAATGTATATGCTAAAGAGGCAGATCCCAAATAGGAAAAATATTTGTACATGTATCATAACTTGCTTGGCCATTATCACTTACATCCAGGTGAGCGATGCAGGTCCCATGGGTCTCTTGTTTATGGAAAGTCAGAATGATAATAATGTTGAAGAGGCCTAATCAACCGTGAGCTATGCTAGGCAATTTGGAGCATTGTGGACGGAGCACAAGTAAAAATTGTCTTCCTTAATATCTTTTGTTTTTTATCACAATGTACCAGGTATAAAAGTGCATGCTTCAGGATAAGTCTCCCCTCCCCCTTTTATCTTTTATTTTTGCTTCATATTATATAATCCCATATTAAGGGACAAGTTCCAATTATACAGTATATTGATCTGAAGGTTTAAAATGTGCCATACTTGTACTTTGTCTGATATATAGATTGTTTTCCTTTGATTTATAAATAAGTATGCTAATTTATCAAACTCAAAATATTCATTTATTAATGTTTGTTTACCAGTGAAATATAACATGACATTGAGCATGTCTATTATCATGTCCAAACAGTGCTGACATTTTTTATTGTATCTAAACATATTTGATGAGATTTAGACTAGATATATGTTTACAGAAGCTCATATATATTTCTACAGAAAAATAATCTTCAGAATGTTGTTTTATCTTTAAATACACAGGCAATATTCCTACACGTGAAATTCATGTGAATTTTTAGGTCACCTGAAACACTCTACAGATTACATTGTATTATGGACATCTCAACACACCCTACAGATTACATTGTAGTACAGACATCTCAACACACCCTACAGATTACATTGTAGTACAGACATCTCAACACACCCTACAGATTACATTGTAGTACAGACATCTCAACACACCCTACAGATTACATTGTAGTATAGACATCTCAACACACCCTACAGATTACATTGTAGTATAGACATCTCAACACACCCTACAGATTACATTGTAGTATAGACATCTCAACACACCCTACAGATTACATTGTAGTATAGACATCTCAACACACCCTACAGATTACATTGTAGTATGGACATCTCAACACACCCTACAGATTACATTGTAGTATGGACATCTCAACACACCCTACAGATTACATTGTAGTATGGACATCTCAACACACCCTACAGATTACATTGTAGTACAGACATCTCAACACACCCTACAGATTACATTGTAGTACAGACATCTCAACACACCCTACAGATTACATTGTAGTATGGACATCTCAACACACCCTACAGATTACATTGTAGTACAGACATCTCAACACACCCTACAGATTACATTGTAGTACAGACATCTCAACACACCCTACAGATTACATTGTAGTACAGACATCTCAACACACCCTACATATTACATTGTAGTATGGACATCTCAACACACCCTACAGATTACATTGTAGTACGGACATCTCAACACACCCTACAAATTACATTGTAGTACATGTATAGACATCTCAACACACCCTACAGATTACATTGTAGTACAGACATCTCAACACACCCTACAGATTACATTGTAGTACAGACATCTCAACACACCCTACAATTACATTGTAGTACAGACATCTCAACACACCCTACATATTACATTGTAGTATGGACATCTCAACACACCCTACAGATTACATTGTAGTACAGACATCTCAACACACCCTACAGATTACATTCAGATTGTAGTATAGACATCTCAACACACCCTACAGATTACATTGTAGTATGGACATCTCAACACACCCTACAGATTACATTGTAGTATGGACATCTCAACACACCCTACAGATTACATTGTAGTATGGACATCTCAACACACCCTACAGATTACATTGTAGTATAGACATCTCAACACACCCTACAGATTACATTGTAGTATGGACATCTCAACACACCCTACAGATTACATTGTAGTACAGACATCTCAACACACCCTACAGATTACATTGTAGTATGGACATCACAACACACCCTACAGATTACATTGTAGTATGGACATCTCAACACACCCTACAGATTACATTGTAGTACAGACATCTCAACACACCCTACAGATTACATTGTAGTATGGACATCTCAAAACACCCTACAGATTACATTGTAGGACAGACATCTCAACACACCCTACAGATTACATTGTAGTACAGACATCTCAACACACCCTACAGATTACATTGTAGTATAGACATCTCAACACACCCTACAGATTACATTGTAATATGGACATCTCAACACACCCTACAGATTACATTGTAGTATGGACATCTCAACACACCCTACAGATTACATTGTAGTATGGACATCTCAACACACCCTACAGATTACATTGTAGTACAGACATCTCAACACACCCTACAGATTACATTGTAGTACAGACATCTCAACACACCCTACAGATTACATTGTAGTACAGACATCTCAACACACCCTACAGATTACATTGTAGTACAGACATCTCAACACACCCTACAGATTACATTGTAGTACAGACATCTCAACACACCCTACAGATTACATTGTAGTATAGACATCTCAACACACCCTACATATTACATTGTAGTATGGACATCTCAACACACCCTACAGATTACATTGTAGTACAGACATCTCAACACACCCTACAGATTACATTGTAGTACAGACATCTCAACACACCCTACAGATTACATTGTAGTATAGACATCTCAACACACCCTACAGATTACATTGTAGTATGGACATCTCAACACACCCTACAGATTACATTGTAGTACAGACATCTCAACACACCCTACAGATTACATTGTAGTATGTATATCTCAACACACCCTACAGATTACATTGTAGTACAGACATCTCAACACACCCTACAGATTACATTGTAGTATGGACATCTCAACACACCCTACAGATTACATTGTAGTACAGACATCTCAACACACCCTACAGATTACATTGTAGTACAGACATCTCAACACACCCTACAGATTACATTGTAGTACAGACATCTCAACACACCCTATATATTACATTGTAGTATAGACATCTCAACACACCCTACAGATTACATTGTAGTATGGACATCTCAACACACCCTACAGATTACATTGTAGTATAGACATCTCAACACACCCTACATATTACATTGTAGTACAGACATCTCAATACACCCTACAGATTACATTGTAGTACAGACATCTCAACACACCCTACAGATTACATTGTAGTACAGACATCTCAACACACCCTACAGATTACATTGTAGTACAGACATCTCAACACACCCTACAGATTACATTGTAGTAGGACATCTCAACCACACCCTACAGATTACATTGTAGTATGGACATCTCAACACACCCTACAGATTACATTGTAGTACAGACATCTCAACACACCTACAGATTACATTGTAGTACAGAACATCTCAAACAACACCCTACAGATTACATTGTAGTACAGACATCTCAACACACCCTACAGATTACATTGTATGTAAGGACATCTCAACACACCCCTACAGATTACATTGTAGTATAGACATCTCAACACACCCTACAGATTACATTGTAGTATAGACATCTCAACACACCCTACAGATTACATTGTAGTATAGGACATCTCAACACACCCTACAGATTACATTGTAGTATAGGAGCTCTCAACACACCCTACATATTTACATGTAGTATGGACATCTCAACACCCTACAGATTAATTGTAGTTAGCCATCTCAACACACCCTACAGATTTACATTGTAGTTAGACATCTCAACACATAACACACCCTACAAATTACATTGTAGTACATGTATAGACATCTCAACACACCCTACAGATTACATTGTAGTATAGACATCTCAACACACCCTACAGATTACATTGTAGTATGGACATCTCAACACACCCAACAGATTACATTGTAGTATAGACATCTCAACACACCCTACAGATTACATTGTAGTACAGACATCTCAACACACCCTACAGATTACATTGTAGTATAGACATCTCACTGATATTTTACCATGGTGACCACAGTCTGTAGGAAGTGACTGATATTTTACCATGGTGACCACAGTCTGTAGGAAGTGACTGATATTTTACCATGGTGACCACAGTCTGTAGGAAGTGACAGACATTTTACCATGGTGACCACAGTCTGTAGGAAGTGACTGATATTTTACCATGGTGACCACAGTCTGTAGGAAGTGGCCGATATTTTACCATGGTGACCAGTCTGTAGGAAGTGACTGACATTTTACCATGGTGACCACAGTCTATTGGAAGTGGCCGATATTTTACCATGGTGACCACAGTCTGTAGGAAGTGACTGATATTTTACCATGGTGACCACAGTCTATTGGAAGTGGCCGATATTTTACCATGGTGACCACAGTCTGTAGGAAGTGACTGACATTTTACCATGGTGACTTGAGTCTGTAGGAAGTGACTGACATTTTACCATGGTGACCACAGTCTATAGGAAGTGACTGATATTTTACCATGGTGACTTGAGTCTGTAGGAAGTGGCTTATATTTTTTCCATGGTGACCACAGTCTATAGGAAGTGACTGACATTTTACCATGGTGACCACAGTCTGTAGGAAGTGACTGACATTTTACCATGGTGACCACAGTCTGTAGGAAGTGACAGACATTTTACCATGGTGACTTGAGTCTGTAGGAAGTGGCTTATATTTTCCTGGACAGGCAAGTGACTGACATTTACCATGGTGACCACAGTCTGTAGGAAGTGACTGATATTTTACCATGGTGACCACAGTCTGTAGGAAGTGACTGATATTTTACCATGGTGACCACAGTCTGTAGGAAGTGACAGACATTTTACCATGGTGACCACAGTCTGTAGGAAGTGACTGACATTTTACCATGGTGACCACAGTCTGTAGGAAGTGACAGACATTTTACCATGGTGACCACAGTCTGTAGGAAGTGACAGACATTTTACCATGGTGACCACAGTCTGTAGGAAGTGACTGATATTTTACCATGGTGACCACAGTCTGTAGGAAGTGACAGACATTTTACCATGGTGACCACAGTCTGTAGGAAGTGACTGACATTTTACCATGGTGACCACAGTCTGTAGGAAGTGACTGATATTTTACCATGGTGACCACAGTCTGTAGGAAGTGACTGATATTTTACCATGGTGACCACAGTCTGTAGGAAGTGACTGATATTTTACCATGGTGACCACAGTCTGTAGGAAGTGACTGACATTTTACCATGGTGACCACAGTCTGTAGGAAGTGACAGACATTTTACCATGGTGACTTGAGTCTGTAGGAAGTGGCTTATATTTTTTCCATGGTGACCACAGTCTATAGGAAGTGACTGACATTTTACCATGGTGACCACAGTCTGTAGGAAGTGACTGATATTTTACCATGGTGACCACAGTCTGTAGGAAGTGACAGACATTTTACCATGGTGACTTGAGTCTGTAGGAAGTGGCTTATATTTTTTCCATGGTGACCACAGTCTATAGGAAGTGACTGACATTTTACCATGGTGACTTGAGTCTGTAGGAAGTGGCCGATATTTTACCATGGTGACCACAGTCTGTAGGAAGTGACTGACATTTTACCATGGTGACCACAGTCTGTAGGAAGTGACTGATATTTTACCATGGTGACCACAGTCTGTAGGAAGTGACTGACATTTTACCATGGTGACCACAGTCTGTAGGAAGTGACTGATATTTTACCATGGTGACCACAGTCTGTAGGAAGTGACTGACATTTTACCATGGTGACCACAGTCTGTAGGAAGTGACTGATATTTTACCATGGTGACCACAGTCTATAGGAAGTGGCTTATATTTTACCATGGTGACCACAGTCTGTAGGAAGTGACTGAAATTTTACCATGGTGACCACAGTCTATAGGAAGTGGCTTATATTTTACCATGGTGACCACAGTCTGTAGGAAGTGGCAAATACAGATATTGTACTAGTTCCAAGACAATAATATATTTCATATTTATCTCATCAGATCTGGAAATGCACTGTTCATATTTTGTATTATCATACAACTGTTAAAAGATATACTTGACATTGTAAGTATTAAATGAAAATATTTAATGTGTCAATTTTTTTATCAAACTTAATATTTCACCTAACTTAGATTTCCTGTTGAGAATACATTGTATTTTAAATCTAAACTGCTGTCAATTTAATTAGTATACACAGCATGCAAGATTTGATAACACACTCAGTCACACACTCTGTGTGACAAAAGAGGTCATTCTGATGAACACTGTAGACATAGCATGTGCTCATTGAACCACTTATACTACTTGTGTTTATAAGCCAAACATCATCAGATAGTGGGCTATTCAAATCCCCCGGCATCTGGTGTCCGTCTGTTGTCCGTCTGTCGTCCGTCCAGTAATACATCTATAAATAATCCTGGTTATCGCTACTTCTTGAAAAGTGCTGGAGGGACATTCATAGAAAACTTTGTGTGTAAGTTCCTCTTGGTCACTGGTTCTGCCAATTCACTTAAGATTTTTGAACAGGAAAAGAAAATGGCCAACATGCAGCCATCTTGGATTAGGAGAATTGAAGTTTGTTATCGCTATTTATTAAGTACTTGAGGGATATTCCTCCAATTTATGTGTATGTTCATCACCAACTTGGTCCCTAGTTGTGCCAATCAAATTTACGTTTTTGATCAGAAAAGCAAAATGGCCAAGAGGTGGCCATCATGGATTATGAGAAGTGAATATTGTTTTTGCTATTTCTTGAAAAGTACTGGAGAAATATTCCCCAAACTTCATGTGAAGGCTTCCCTTAGTCCCTAGTTATGCCAATTGAATTTAATTCTTTTATCAGAAAACAAAATGGCTGACAGGCGGCCATCTTGGATTTTGAATTAAAAAAAAAAAAATTATCACTATACCTTAAAAAGTACTGGAGGGATGTTCCTCAAACTTCATGTGTAGGTTCCCCTTGGTTCCTTAAGCAATAACTGGTTGAATGGTGTGCCTTGGATTCTAGTTGTGCCAATTTAATTGTGACCTAAACACTTGGCCTCATATATAGGACACTAGATGTTGTGAGGATAATCTATAACTTATGTTGTATTTACTCCACACAATTTTACAGTAAAACAGACACGAAAAAAATTGTACAGGTTATAGGCCTAACATTAAGTTCTTGTTTTGTCAGGTTCTGTCAGTAATGGCTGAAGAGTTAATTTTCAGTTATAGTCCTACTTTAAAGAATATGGCATAATTAATGTTAATATATGTTCCGTTTAGGTATCTATATCATGTCTGCGATGAGTCTATCATGTTGATACGAGATATTTGACTGTATGGCAAATACAGGGATCAATAAACAATGATAATGTCTTGGCCGAGTTGATTTTATTATTGGTAACAAGTCACATGAAATGTATGTCTTGTACTTGATTCAGTCTTGCTAATAGCTACAAGAGAGTCCATAACATCAACACGATTCCGGACACGTTAACATGAGGATATATACTTCACAAGGAAAAAGAAATGTGTAAAGCTTTCTCCCTGTAGAACACCTTGGCCTATAATGAAAGTCAGAACACAACAAAACTTACAGAGCGGGTTGAAATTTGGATTTACTTTTTTTAATGTAGGTCAAAGGTCACAAGGTTCGTTTATGTAGTTAAAATACAAACAAACAAAAAAACACTTGATCAGAACTTTTATTTTTGGTAAGCACAGCAGGCAGTGCCCTGCTCGATGATTAATTAATATTTTAAGTTCACGAGGCCAAAAAGGGCCGGTGAGCTTATGCCATGGTGTCCATCTTCCATCCTCAAAACATTTGCTTCATATTGCTAATAGTCAAAGAAGAGGCCCAAGGGCCTTAACGATCATCTAACTCTAATTTAAAGACCCTTATGCTATTGTAGAATGCATTCTCTGTAGCGAGTATAGTGGCAATGTTTGCCATGGTGGCCATCTTGGAATTTAGACCAACCCGAAACAGGTTCAAGATCATTCCTGGTAAGTTAGAGCTGAATCCCACTGGTGGAATTTGAGAAGAAGTTTGAAATAGGTGTTGTTCAGGTAAACCATGATTGTGTAATCATGTTACAAAATGGCCACCATGGCTGCCATGTCAAAGTTTTTACGAAGCCGAAAAATAATAACACTTTGTTGGCTCTCCTTCCTTAACATCATTACCAATTTCAGCTCAATGGCACCAGTGGAACTGGAGAAGATGTTTTAAATGTGTTTTTCAAGATGGCTGCCATGGCAACCTGACCAACCTGAAAAATAATAACACCATAGGACCATCTCGAGATCATTTCAGGCAAGTTTCAGCTCAATCCCACTATTTAAATTTGAGAAGAAGTTTGAAATGTGAAAAGTTTACGCACCGCGTACGGCGCACGACGGGTCAGATGACCTAAAAAGCCCTGAATGGATTTGAACCGAATTTGGTCAGAAAGATCCTTGGGGGAAGGAATAAAATGTTTTGTTTTTTGGGGAAATGCTACAATATCAATTCTTTATTTTTTGATTTTTGAGGAAAATCAATATGAACATGTTAGATACATGTATCATATATGCAAAGCAAAAAGTTACAATTTTGAATACTTTATATACAGGAGGTAAATTGTGATTGAATTTTGAGTAAGAACATGCTCTTTTCATATTAAGCAAAATTTTCTATACGGCAAAAATACAACTTCCTGTTGCAGTCTATTCGTAACTATGTGCTAAAAAACATCTCCAAACAGTATAAAATGAATCGCCCAAATATAGTAATAAGGAATATTGCTATGTAATTTTAAAACAAGCATGGGGGGAATCTGTTTTACATTGAAATATTGTAAAGTGAACTGAAATAAAATGTTTATACTTAGTTTCATTAGTACACAGGGACTGACACCTACACTAATGACCAACTAAAGTGCAATTTCCACTTTCAAAATGGCCGCTATGTTCCCTGATAACCACAAATATTAAATGTTCTTACAACTGCTGAATCAATTTTCTGACAAGAATGCTTCATGATAGATTTATGTTGGTTTACACATTAAACTACCTAAACTGGAATCCAGTCCTAAAACCCTAATACATAGAAGATGACAGCTGGGCCCAGTTGTTCAAAAGGTGATTAGCTTAATCACTTGATTGTGATTTCATTTCTCATTTGTTGCAAAACCTGTGAGTATATCATCTTTAAATTATGCCAGTTGGAAGAGAATTAAGAATTACAGAATTTCATAAAGTTTTGTCAAGTTAGTTCTACCAGAAATTATTATATCAGGATTTGAAAAACGTTGTTAAGATATGATTAGCCTAATCACCTTTCGAACAACTGGGCCCTGGTGGCGAAACCTACATTACCTGAGGTTTGTCTTAAATCCTTTGACTTTTGGATGCAACTTGGCTTACTGGTTTCCAAATACACTTTTTTTAGATGTAGTATACTAAATAATATATGATACTGACTACGTGGGTACATATCTCCGTGGTTCTCTGTGGGCACATATCTCCGTGGTTCTCTGTCCAATAGGACACTGGCAATAATAATCCTTTAGAGGATTAATGGTGTCGGAGCTGTGATGCTGGATCCAAACATTGTACGGATCTGACATCGTACAATGTTTCGTGAGTGGCGATATATCTCATAGTCACCATCATCACTGAGGTGATCACTGATGAAGCCAGTTAACAGTGATATTAGGTATGTGTCACAAGAGATTGTCCGAAGGTATTCCATGTCTAACTTTGGAAAGTCACAATTATCCACAGCTGCGGTTTGTTGGACAAATAGTGACTTTGCCTTTCTGGTAAGATCTGGCCCGTCTTCCACACGCTGAACTAAGGTGTTGTGAACACTAAGGCGCTCTTTCACTTTATCAGCCAGCGCCGTATCCACTGCGCCTCACTCTGGTGTTCTAACATATATGGGTCCTCGGATTCCATTGAGACAGACTGTTACTATTCTAACGAGTGTCTCGATGACATCAATGAAATAGTTTGGAGACAAATTGTGTTTTGAAAAACAGACATTGCTTGAAACGTTGTCAAACTCTGTGATTCAAAATCTGGCCAATCATCCCTAAACCCTCGATCATCAACGACATTGTCATCTTTCTCCAGTCAGGAGAGACTATCCATGATGGCTTTTGTAATCTTCGCATCTTTGTCGCTTCCAGTGAAGGGTCCTACTGTATCCAGAATGTAACCGATAGGGAGGGATATGCTCATGAATTTCTAATAGTTCCGCTGCTTCTGGCCACAATCGGAGATTCTCTGGAGCTTGTGATCAGAACTCAGGAGTAAAGATATAATTTACCCTCAAGTATGACAGTCGCTAGCTTCCCCAAAAAATGCTTCGGAGAACACTGTTGAGCTCAAGAATATTTTCTCTTGTAAGATTTCACGTCCAAGGAACATGTCTAATGCTTTTACTATGGAATGAAATGTTTTCGATCTACTGGAAACTTACATGTTAAAATTTACTATGGAATGAAATGTTTTCGATCTACTGGAAACTTACATGTTAAAAAGAGTACTGTTTCCGGGATATGGTTATTTCCACTTTTATCCAGCACAACAGGAGTGTATCCTCGTGGTGTGGAGTGTATCCTCGTGGTGTGGAGCGTATCCTCGTGGTGTGGAGTGTATCCTCGTGGTGTGGAGTGTATCCTCGTGGTGTGGGGTGGGGTGTATCCTCGTGGTGTGGGGTGTATCCTCGTGGTGTGGAGTGTATCCTCGTGGTGTGGGGTGTATCCTCGTGGTGTGGAGCGTATCCTCGTGGTGTGGAGTGTATCCTCGTGGTGTGGAGCGTATCCTCGTGGTGTGGAGTGTATCCTCGTGGTGTGGAGTGTATCCTCGTGGTGTGGAGCGTATCCTCGTGGTGTGGAGCGTATCCTCGTGGTGTGGAGTGTATCCTCGTGGTGTGGAGTGTATCCTCGTGGTGTGGTGTGTATCCTCGTGGTGTGGAGCGTATCCTCGTGGTGTGGAGTGTATCCTCGTGGTGTCGGGTGTAAATACCAGTGTCAGGAGAGGTCGAACAATGTGAAAGAATTTCTAGAAACTGTTCTTGTCCACCCTGCCCAGGCGTTACAATCTGCAATATCCAGAGAGGAGAAACGCAGCCCCTATGCAATATCTCTAAAAGATGATTTCCTTTGATCTGGAAGTTAGCCGAGAACATTTCTGTTTCATCAGAGCGAAATTTAACGTAAGGGTTAAGATCTTTCCCTATGAGATGATGTGAACAAATATGTTATGACCAAGGAAACTACAGTTTTAGGTGAAAGACGAGTTGGTGTTCTGTGCGCTTGGGCCAAATGATCGAGTTTTGATTGAAACTATTCACACAAAGTGTGTATTTGGCGTGGGAAAACTGGCCATAATATATATGTTCTGTGGATAATGATGGGATGTTCCGCCAGTTATCATTATCAACATCAACATTTTGAACTTCAGGTTGCGACTTTCGTTTCTGATCATTCTTGAAACACTTCGCACACGTGCCGATCTCTTGCTCATCAGTTAATGCCATCTGCTTTTAAAACATCAAGCAACCAATAATGCTGGGGAAGTCTGATGTTTATAGAAGATTTCTTGGTTTTAATGTCTCCCCTAAAGACAACTTCACAACCTGCAGCCATCTCTCATTGTGAGACCAATACTGTATTAGGTGTTAATATCTCTCATTGTGAGACCGATACTGTATTAGGTGTTAATATCTCTCATTGTCAGACCGATAGTGTGTTAGGTGTTAATATCTCTCATTGTGAGAGACCGATACTGTATTAGGTGTTAATATCTCTCATTGTGAGACCGATACTGTATTAGGTGGTAATATCTCTCATTGTGAGACCTACCGGTACTGTATTAGGTGTTTAATATCTCTCATTGTGAGACCGATACTGTATTAGGTGCTAGTATCTCTCATTGTGAGACCGATACTGTATTAGGTGTTTAATATCTCTCATTGTGAGACCGATACTGTATTAGGTGTTAATATCTCTCATTGTGAGACCGATACTGTATTAGGTGTTTAATATCTCTCATTGTGAGACCGATACTGTATTAGGTGTTAATATCTCTCATTGTGAGACCGGTACTGTATTAGGTGTTTAATATCTCTCATTGTGAGACCGATACTGTATTAGGTGTTAATATCTCTCATTGTGAGACCGGTACTGTATTAGGTGTTTAATATCTCTCATTGTGAGACCGATACTGTATTAGGTGTTAATATCTCTCATTGTGAGACCGGTACTGTATTAGGTGTTAATATCTCTCATTGTGAGGCCATACTGTATTAGGTGTTAATATCTCTCATTGTGAGACCGATACTGTATTAGGTGTTAATATCTCTCATTGTGAGACCGATACTGTATTAGGTGTTAATATCTCTCATTGTGAGACCGATACTGTATTAGGTGTTAATATCTCTCATTGTGAGACCGATACTGTATTAGGTGTTAATATCTCTCATTGTGAGACCGATACTGTATTAGGTGTTAATATCTCTCATTGTGAGACCGATACTGTATTAGGTGTTAATATCTCTCATTGTGAGACCGATACTGTGTTAGGTGTTAATATCTCTCATTGTGAGACCGATACTGTGTTAGGTGTTAATATCTCTCATTGTGAGACCGATACTGTATTAGGTGTTGATATCTCTCATTGTGAGACCGATACTGTATTAGGTGTTAATATCTCTCATTGTGAGACCGATACTGGATTAGGTGTTAATATATCTCATTGTGAGACCGATACTGTATTAGGTGTTAATATCTCTCATTGTGAGACCGATACTGTATTAGGTGTTAATATCTCTCATTGTGAGACCGATACTGTGTTAGGTGTTGATATCTCTCATTGTGAGACCGATACCGTATTAGGTGTTAATATATCTCATTGTGAGACCGATACTGTATTAGGTGTTAATATCTCTCATTGTGAGACCGATACTGTATTAGGTGGTAATATCTCTCATTGTGAGACCGATACTGTATTAGGTGTTAATATCTCTCATTGTGAGACCGGTACTGTATTAGGTGTTAATATCGCTCATTGTGAGACCGGTACTGTATTAGGTGTTAATATCTCTCATTGTGAGACCGATACCGTATTAGGTGTTAATATCTCTCATTGTGAGACCGATACTGTATTAGGTGTTGATATATCTCATTGTGAGACCGATATGTATTAGGTGTTGATATCTCTCATTGTGAGACCGATACCGTATTAGGTGTTGATATCTCTCATTGTGAGACCGATACTGTATTAGGTGTTGATATCTCTCATTGTGAGACCGATACTGTATTAGGTGTTGATATCTCTCATTGTGAGACCGATACTGTATTAGGTGTTAATATCTCTCATTGTGAGACCGATACTGTATTAGGTGTTGATATCTCTCATTGTGAGACCGATACTGTATTAGGTGTTAATATCTCTCATTGTGAGACCGATACTGTATTAGGTGTTAATATCTCTCATTGTGAGACCGATACTGTGTTAGGTGTTAATATCTCTCATTGTGAGACCGATACTGTGTTAGGTGTTAATATCTCTCATTGTGAGACCGATACTGTGTTAGGTGTTAATATCTCTCATTGTGAGACCGATACTGTATTAGGTGTTGATATCTCTCATTGTGAGACCGATACTGTATTAGGTGTTAATATCTCTCATTGTGAGACCGATACTGGATTAGGTGTTAATATATCTCATTGTGAGACCGATACTGTATTAGGTGTTAATATCTCTCATTGTGAGACCGATACTGTGTTAGGTGTTGATATCTCTCATTGTGAGACCGATACCGTATTAGGTGTTAATATATCTCATTGTGAGACCGATACTGTATTAGGTGTTAATATCTCTCATTGTGAGACCGATACTGTATTAGGTGGTAATATCTCTCATTGTGAGACCGATACTGTATTAGGTGTTAATATCTCTCATTGTGAGACCGGTACTGTATTATGTGTTAATATCTCTCATTGTGAGACCGGTACTGTATTAGGTGTTAATATCTCTCATTGTGAGACCGATACCGTATTAGGTGTTAATATCTCTCATTGTGAGACCGATACTGTATTAGGTGTTGATATATCTCATTGTGAGACCGATACTGTATTAGGTGTTGATATCTCTCATTGTGAGACCGATACTGTGTTAGGTGTTAGTATCTCTCATTGTGAGACCGATACTGTATTAGGTGTTAATATCTCTCATTGTGAGGCCATACTGTGTTAGGTGTTGATATCTCTCATTGTGAGACCGATACTGTATTAGGTGTTAATATCTCTCATTGTGAGACCGATATTGTATTAGGTGTTAATATCTCTCATTGTGAGACCGATACCGTATTAGGTGTAGATATCTCTCATTGTGAGACCGATACTGTATTAAGTGTTAGTATCTCTCATTGTGAGACCGATACTGTGTTAGGTGTTGATATCTCTCATTGTGAGACCGATACTGTATTAGGTGTTAATATCTCTCATTGTGAGACCGGTACTGTATTAGGTGTTTAATATCTCTCATTGTGAGACCGATACTGTATTAGGTGTTAGTATCTCTCATTGTGAGACCGATACTGTATTAGGTGGTAATATCTCTCATTGTGAGACCGATACTGTATTAGGTGTTAATATCTCTCATTGTGAGACCGGTACTGTATTAGGTGTTTAATATCTCTCATTGTGACACCGATACTGTATTAGGTGTTAATATCTCTCATTGTGAGACCGATACTGTATTAGGTGTTAATATCTCTCATTGTGAGACCGATACTGTATTAGGTGTTAATATCTGCGACACCTGCTATTTTGTAAATAGGATAGACGCGCTTTGATAAAATATTTCAAATCATGGACATATAAGCTTTTTACTTGGAGAAACAATGAAATTGAGGTATATGGAATATATTGTTGCAAGATTTGTTTAGTCAATATCGGTCATGTTATATATATATAGAGTATTTAACGTTTCCTAATTTGATTCTCTGTAATGGTCAATTAAGGACCTTGCCTACGTATGTCGGCATTACTTGTAAGCGTGCTATGTATAAGGAAAGGCATACGTGTAGATTAAGGTTTGGAGTGTTACAGGGAGGTCTGTTATGTCCGCTATCGTTCGACAAGTCATTGGGGTGACATACATCAAAGCCAAAAATCAACACTTTGCAGAAAAGTTTTGATCTTTTGGGCAGGATTAGGGTAAGTAATAAAGCTCTCTATGGAAAACATTAAAGTGTCATTGGTTTATAAAAAAAAATGACTTTTTCACAAAATGCTTAAAAAATGAATATTATCGGCAAGTATTGTTTTAGTATTTTGGTAGATACTCTATTTAGTTTATGGTTCAAACTTCTTCCTTCTTCCTTAAAATAAATATTTATTTTTATCTATTTTGTGACAATGTCCGTTCTTAGTTTAGTAAATAAGATGCGTAATTAGTTAAATAGGCAAGTGTATCATCCATTAATTTGGGTTAAATGTATAGCCAAAGTGAACCCACCCTGATGGCACAAAACAAGTTATCGGTGAGTGGTTTCTAAGTGTACAAAAACATATTTAGGCCGACCCCTATAGGAAATTGATATTACAGGAAACCCCAACGTTGGTTAGAAAGATCCTTAGGGGAAGGGGAACATATTTAGTATAAATGGTGACTTTGACCCCCCCTGGGACGTAGAGGGGGCCCAGTAGAAGTAAGTCTGATGTAAAAATAGGCCCAGTGATCTTTCCCAACCTCAAGGGGTTTCGTTCCTTTAAACACAATTATGTTGTAAAAACAATCCCTGGGTTCTTTTAATATCCCTGGGGAATCTGGACTTCGTTTCTGTATTACATCTTTAAAACTAATGAGATTCCAACGCCATAGCCATAAAAAGCATTGTTCGACATCAATAAATAAAGCTATTAACGAATTGAACATGAACATTATTTTGATGTTTGGTCAAATCCAACCAGGTGAGCGATACATGTCATTTGGGCCTCTTGTTAGCGTACAAAATCAGTGAGCAGGGCGCTATACCTGCTGTGTATTCAACAATGTAACTAAATCAGCGAGTGGTGACCACCCGTGGTACTGTCTACACCCAGTGATGACCACCCACGGTACTGTCTACACCCAGTGTTGACCACCCACGGTACTGTCTACACCCAGTGGTGACCACCCGTGCTACTGTCTATACCCAGTGGTGACCACCCACGGTACTGTCTACTCCCAGTGTTGACCACCCGTGGTACTGTCTATAACCAGTGGTGACCACCCGTGCTACTGTCTACACCCAGTGGTGACCACCCACGGTACTGTCTACACCCAGTGGTGACCACCCACGGTACTTTCTACACCCAGTGGTGACCACCCATGGTACTGTCTACTCCCAGTGGTGACCACACCCGTGGTACTGTCTACACCCAGTGGTGACCACCCGTGGTACTGTCTATACCCAGTGGTGACCACCCGTGGTACTGTCTACACCCAGTGGTGACCACCCACGGTACTGTCTACACCCAGTGGTGACCACCCGCGGTACTGTCTACACCCAGTGGTGACCACCCGTGGTACTGTCTACACCCAGTGGTGACCACCCGTGGTACTGTCTACACCCAGTGATGACCACCCACGGTACTGTCTACACCCAGTGGTGACCACCCGTGGTACTCTCTACACCCAGTGGTGACCACCCACGTACTGTCTTCAACCAGTGGTGACCACCCACGGTACTGTCTACACCCAGTGGTGACCACCCACGGTACTGTCTATAACCAGTGGTAACCACCCACGGTACTGTCTACACCCAGTGGTGACCACCCGTGGTACTGTCTATAACCCAGTGGTGACCACCCGTGGTACTGTCTACACCCAGTGTTGACCACCCGTGGTACTGTCTACACCCAGTGTTGACCACCCGTGGTACTGTCTACACCCAGTGTTGACCACCCGTGGTACTGTCTACACCCAGTGTTGACCACCCGTGGTACTGTCTATACCCAGTGTTGACCACCCACGGTACTGTCTACACCCAGTGGTGACCACCCGTGGTACTGTCTACACCCAGTGGTGACCACCCATGGTACTGTCTATAACCAGTGGTGACCACCCACGGTACTGTCTACATCCAGTGTTGACCACCCCGTGGTACTGTCTAACCAGTGGTGACCACCCGTGGTACTGTCTACACCCAGTGTTGACCACCCGTGGTACTGTCTACACCCAGTGTTGACCACCCGTGGTACTGTCTACACCCAGTGGTGACCACACCCGTGGTACTGTCTACACCCAGTGGTGACCATCCGTGGTACTGTCTACACCCAGTGGTGACCACACCCGTGGTACTGTCTACACCCAGTGGTGACCACACCCGTGGTACTGTCTACACCCAGTAGTGACCACCCGTGGTACTGTCTATACCCAGTGGTGACCACCCATAGTACTGTCTACACCCAGTGTTGACCACCCGTAGTACTGTCTACACCCAGTGTTGACCACCCGTGGTACTGTCTACACCCAGTGGTGACCACCCACGGTACTGTCTACACCCAGTGTTGACCACCCGTGGTACTGTCTACACCCAGTGGTGACCACCCACGGTACTGTCTACACCCAGTGTTGACCACCCACGGTACTGTCTACACCCAGTGGTAACCACCCACGGTACTGTCTACACCCAGTGGTGACCACCCGTGGTACTGTCTACACCCAGTGGTGACCACCCACGGTAATGTCTATACCCAGTGATGACCACCCGTGGTACTGTCTACACCCAGTGGTGACCACCCACGGTACTGTCTACACCCAGTGGTGACCACCCACGGTACTGTCTACTCCCAGTGTTGACCACCCGTAGTACTGTCTATACCCAGTGTTGACCACCCGTGGTACTGTCTACACCCAGTGTTGACCACCCGTGGTACTGTCTACACCCAGTGTTGACCACCCGTGGTACTGTCTATAACCAGTGTTGACCACCCGTGGTATTGTCTACACCCAGTGTGACCACCCGTGTAGCTGTCTACAACCCAGTGGTGACCACCCACGGTACTGTCTATTACACCCAGTGGTGACCACCACCGGTACTGTCTACCCCAGTGGTGACCACCCGCGGTACTGTCTATAACCAGTGGTGACCACCCGCGGTACTGTCTACTCCCAGTGTTGACCACCCGTGGTACTGTCTACACCCAGTGTTGACCACCCGTGGTACTGTCTACACCCAGTGTTGACCACCCGTGGTACTGTCTACACCCAGTGTTGACCACCCGTGGTACTGTCTACACCCAGTGGTGACCACCCACGGTACTGTCTATAACCAGTGGTAACCACCCACGGTACTGTCTACACCCAGTGTTGACCACCCGTGGTACTGTCTATAACCAGTGTTGACCACCCACGGTACTGTCTACACCCAGTGGTGACCACCCGTGGTACTGTCTACACCCAGTGTTGACCACCCGTGGTACTGTCTATAACCAGTGGTAACCACCCACGGTACTGTCTACACCCAGTGGTGACCACCCGTGGTACTGTCTATAACCAGTGGTAACCACCCACGGTACTGTCTACACCCAGTGTTGACCACCCGTGGTACTGTCTACACCCAGTGGTGACCACCCACGGTACTGTCTACACCCAGTGGTGACCACCCGTGGTACTGTCTACACCCAGTGTTGACCACCCACGGTACTGTCTACACCCAGTGGTGACCACCCACGGTACTGTCTACACCCAGTGTTGACCACCCACGGTACTGTCTACACCCAGTGGTAACCACCCACGGTACTGTCTACACCCAGTGTTGACCACCCACGGTACTGTCTACACCCAGTGGTGACCACCCACGGTACTGTCTACACCCAGTGTTGACCACCCGTGGTACTGTCTACACCCAGTGGTGACCACCCACGGTACTGTCTACACCCAGTGTTGACCACCCACGGTACTGTCTACACCCAGTGTTGACCACCCACGGTACTGTCTACACCCAGTGTTGACCACCCGTGGTACTGTCTACACCCAGTGTTGACCACCCGCGGTACTGTCTACACCCAGTGTTGACCACCCGTGGTACTGTCTATAACCAGTGGTGACCACCCACGCTACTGTCTACAACCAGTGGTGACCACACCCGTGGTACTGTCTACACCCTGTGGTGACCACCCGTGGTACTGTCTATAACCAGTGGTGACCACCCGTGGTACTGTCTACACCCAGTGGTAACCACCCACGGTACTGTCTACTCCCAGCATTGACCATACAATGTTTATCGGATTGTTAGTTTTTATGACTAGGTATACTAGCGATTCAGTAGTGTGCGCGGGTCTCCATATGGCCAATATGTCGGTTCTTTGAGATGACAGATGATTGCAATACTATCTGCTAAACTCATTCTGTTCGCTGCTTCGGATATTTTGGCGGATATTGAAACAGCTTTAAGGATTCTCTATCGCACGACACAAAGATTTATACACTATCGGCTTATATAAAAAGAACAACTGGTCTAGGTTCGTACGTAAACCTGAACTAGGGCTGTCAATATCTGGACCTTGAAGACGGACTATTGTATTATTCAAGGAAACAGGAACTATCGACTCAAGGTAAGATAACTCCGGTACCTAAGGTCTTTTTCTGCTGTTTTACAACTCTGTCCTTCTATCCATCATCCTGGCCATCATCAGTCTTCACCTTCATCCAACCGAAAAGAACACACATTTTTTAAGAAAACATAAGTCATTGTATAACAGTTTAACGGTTCATCAACTAGTTACTGGTTTACCGCCTACACGACTCCTCCTTTTGCTAGGTTTACTGGTTTACCGCCTACACGACTCCTCCTTTTGCTAGGTTTACTGGTTTACCGCCTACATGACTCCTCCTTTTGCTAAGTTTACTGGTTTACCGCCTACATGACTCCTCCTTTTGCTAAGTTTACTGGTTTACCGCCTACACGACTCCTCCTTTTGCTAGGTTTACTGGTTTACCGCCTACACGACTCCTCCTTTTGCTAGGTTTACTGGTTTACCGCCTACATGACTCCTCCTTTTGCTAAGTTTACTGGTTTACCGCCTACATGACTCCTCCTTTTGCTAGGTTTACCAAGTTTACCGCCTACATGACTCCTCCTTTTGCTTGGTTTACTGGTTTACCGCCTACACGACTCCTCCTTTTGCTAGGTTTACTGGTTTACCGCCTACATGACTCCTCCTTTTGCTAAGTTTACTGGTTTACCGCCTACATGACTCCTCCTTTTCCTAAGTTTACTGGTTTACCGCCTACATGACTCCTCCTTTTGCTAGGTTTACTGGTTTACCGCCTACATGACTCCTCCTTTTGCTAGGTTTACTGGTTTACCGCCTACACGACTCCTCCTTTTGCTAGATTTACTGGTTTACCGCCTACATGACTCCTCCTTTTGCTACGTTTACTGGTTTACCGCCTACATGGCTCCTCCTTTGGTTTACTGGTTTACCGCCTACATGACTCCTCCTTTTGCTAGGTTTACTGGTTTACCGCCTACATGACTCCTCCTTTTGCTAGGTTTACTGGTTTACCGCCTACATGGCTCCTCCTTTTGCTAGGTTTACTGGTTCACCGCCTACATGACTCCTCCTTTTGCTAGGTTTACTGGTTTACCGCCTACACGACTCCTCCTTTTGCTAGGTTTACTGGTTCACCGCCTACATGACTCCTCCTTTTGCTAGGTTTCCAAACAAACATCAATGTGATAATTATGTCCAAGCATTTGGAAAGAAATAACACAATTGTATCAATATATACCATATAATGTTGAATCGTACAGGAGACAGTACGCAATATGACAAACTTTGAAAACAACAATATCAGTCATAAGGATAATAACATGTATATATATATATAGAATAAAGTTGAAATGTCCATGTGACGGTAAATAATAATAAAATAAAAAGCCAAACACAGATCTGCTGTCTCCCTAGTACTTTCGCGGCTACATTCTGCCGCTCTTCAGGGGATAAATATCCCCTGAAGAGCGGCAGAATGTAGCCGCGAAAGTACTAGGGAGACAGAATATCCCCTGAAGAGCGGCAGAATGTAGCCGCGAAAGTACTAGGGAGACAGCAGATCTGTGTTTGGCTTTTATTTTATTATATATATATATATATATATAGGTAATTTGTAACATTTGTTTAGAATTTTTAAACGGTATTTAACCGATACCTGTCATAAGTCCGCTAACTCTGACATATCCAGCTCGTATATAGTTTTGCCACCAATTAGTATGAGAAATAATTGAACATTTGAATCGGAGTGTAAATAAACATTAAACATAATTTCATTTGTATTAATCAGTTCACACCATGACTGATCCCTTACCTCTTCTGTGAAGGCACATTGTAATAAGACATCTTACCGCACTTGTCACATAATTCCTACTCTCGTTGTCTTAAACTTACAATTATTGACATCATTTTGTGTATGCCTTCTCTGCTATCAGGCAATTTTATCATTAATATCAATAAAACATGTGAGGAGTTTAATTATCATGAAGTTACATAAATCTGTGAAAATAAGGATCGCCGCTCATTCTCTCTCAACATACCGTTTCTTTGTACATATGTACATTATATTTTACTTTCACTTTCCATTTACTTTTCACTGGAAATACTCCATCTGATGAGTATTATTGTAGGAATTTTAATAAACGTATTTCTGAAGAATTATTATCATATCACTTGTAAACCCGTCATTGTACATATTGGTATCCATGTATGCCAAGCCCATTAAAAGTTCACCTTTCGAAATACACCACAATTCACAATCATTAATAGCCGAAGCATATACTTTTGATTTAATTATGTTACAAATAGTTAATGGATTTAACGCACATGGATGAGCTCCACTTCTAATTAAAAACTCATGACACCACTCTTAAGCTTATTACAAGCACACACTATGCGTTCGATACTATTACAATTATAGTTTAACATCACACCAACATGAGTTATTTCTTTAAACATGGGGAGAAGATGCTCGTAAAGATACAGTTTCGCATCAAGATTTCCATTGTTTTTTTCAAGAGAAACACACTATCTTATTTGTTTACCGCAGCAAAATGAAGCACCACTTTTTACTACACAAATCACATATCTCGAGTATATTCTATAAGACGTTGTCTACTAACCAAAATTACATCACCAGCTTGTGTTAATACGTTAATTCTTAAATCGATAATTAGTGCATTATTTGCACATTTTTCAATCGTGTCTTATAAACTGTTTATGAATACAAGGTACATTTTGGTAGACAACGCACTCCCCTATACAATCCTTCTCTCCGTACGGATCCATCTTGAAATCAAACCATGAAATAAAACACTACATGTAATGTCTGCATATCTTATTTTTAAAATATACCGTGACTTTGACGTACGTGTAATACCAATTATATCATTAAACTTGTATCCCATCATGTCACACAGTATCAAATGCCTTGTTGCTGTAATTTGATGTATCTTTATGTAAATTGAATGAATTTTATAAACTTCGCAATCCTTTTTGATATGCCGATTAAGTCAGTAATCCTGATGGTTTAGTGAACTAGCTCAGTAATCCTGATGTAAAGTGAATTCAGTAAGTAATCCTGATGGTTTAGTGAACTCGGTTAGTAATGATGGTGTTTAGTGAACTCAGTCAGTAATCCCGATGTTTAGTGAACAGTCAGTAATCCCGATGTTTAGTGAACACAATCAGTAATCCCGATGTTTAGTGAACACAGTCAGTAATCCCGATGTTTAGTGAACTCAGTCAGTAATCCCGATGTTTAGTGAACAGTCAGTAATCCCGATGTTTAGTGAACACAGTCAGTAATCCCGATGTTTAGTGAACTCAGTCAGTAATCCCGATGTTTAGTGAACACAGTCAGTAATCCCGATGTTTAGTGAACACAGTCAGTAATCCCGATGTTTAGTGAACTCAGTCAGTAATCCCGATGTTTAGTGAACTCAGTCAGTAATCCCGATGTTTAGTGAACTCAGTCAGTAATCCCGATGTTTAGTGAACACAGTAAGTAATCCCGATGTTTAGTGAACACAGTCAGTAATCCCGATGTTTAGTGAACACAGTCAGTAATCCCGATGTTTAGTGAACACAGTCAGTAATCCCGATGTTTAGTGAACTCAGTCAGTAATCCCGATGTTTAGTGAACACAGTCAGTAATCCCGATGTTTAGTGAACTCAGTCAGTAATCCCGATGTTTAGTGAACTCAGTCAGTAATCCCGATGTTTAGTGAACACAGTCAGTAATCCCGATGTTTAGTGAGCACAGTCAGTAATCCTGATATTTACTGAGTTGACCTTACTGTCACAGTCAGTAATCCTGATATTTACCGGGTTGACCTTACTATCACAGTCAGTAATCCTGATATTTACTGGGTTCACCTTACTATCACAGTCAGTAATCCTGATATTTACTGACCTTACTATCACCGTCAGTAATCCTGATATTTACTGGGTTGACCTTACTATCACAGTCAGTAATCCTGATATTTACTGGGTTGACCTTCCTGTCACAGTCAGTAATCCTGATATTTACTGGGTTGACCTTCCTGTCACAGTCAGTAATCCTGATATTTACTGAGTTGACCTTACTATCACAGTCAGTAATCCCGATATTTACTGAGTTGACCTTACTGTCACAGTCAGTAATCCTGATATTTACTGGGTTGACCTTACTATCACAGTCAGTAATCCTGGTATTTACTGACCTTACTGTCACAGTCAGTAATCCTGATATTTACTGGGTTGACCTTACTATCACAGTCAGTAATCCTGATATTTACTAGGTTGACCTTACTATCACAGTCAGTAATCCTGATATTTACTGACCTTACTGTCACAGTCAGTAATCCTGATATTTACTGAGTTGACCTTACTATCACAGTCAGTAATCCCGATATTTCCTGAGTTGACCTTACTATCACAGTCAGTAATCCTGATATTTACTGAGTTGACCTTACTGTCACAGTCAGTAATCCTGATATTTACTAGGTAGACCTTACTATCACAGTCAGTAATCCTGATATTTACTGGGTTGACCTTACTGTCACAGTCAGTAATCCTGATATTTACTGACCTTACTATCACAGTCAGTAATCCTGATATTTACTGGGTTGACCTTACTGTCACAGACTAATCCTGATATTTACTGGGTTGACCTTACTGTCACAGTCAGTAATCCTGATATTTACTGGGTAGACCTTACTGTCACAGTCAGTAATCCTGATATTTACTGGGTTGACCTTACTGTTACCGTCAGTAATCCAGATATTTCCTGAGTTGACCTTACTATCACAGTCAGTAATCCTGATATTTACTGAGTTGACCTTACTGTCACAGTCAGTAATCCTGATATTTACTGGGCTGACCTTACTATCACAGTCAGTAATCCTGATATTTACTGGGCTGACCTTACTATCACAGTCAGTAATCCTGATATTTACTGAGTTGACCTTACTGTCACAGTCAGTAATCCTGATATTTACTGAGTTGACCTTACTATCACAGTCAGTAATCCTGATATTTACTGAGTTGACCTTACTATCACAGTCAGTAATCCTGATATTTACTGACCTTACTATCACAGTCAGTAATCCTGATATTTACTGAGTTGACCTTACTATCACAGTCATTAATCCTGATATTTACTGGGAAGACCTTACTATCACAGTCAGTAATCCTGATATTTACTGGGTTGACCTTACTATCACAGTCAGTAATCCTGATATTTACTGGGAAGACCTTACTGTCACAGTCAGTAATCCCGATATTTACTGAACTTAAGGTATTATCTCAGTCGTGTATTGTCATCTGATGATCTTTTTTTTTCGACGTATTTTATTTTTTGATATTCGTCGAGAAGATACAGCTGAACATTAAGTAATACCCTTTTTCGTTTATTGAATGTGCTGCTTTATACGTAAAACTTTTTTCTGTATCGAAAGACCAAACTGTGGTATACGTATGTATGTACTAGTATGTATGTGTCCTTTGTCCTAGCATATCCACTGTGGCTACATAACATAGCTTTTCGACTTATAAAGCAATTTAGGGTTAGCCTACTAACAAAGACACATTCGGTCTCCAAAGTCTGTAAAGGACAGATGATAAAGACGTGTCTCTGTAAATGACACGTGTCATCCTTATAACAATCGCTCGCACAGAATCACTTATAAAGCAAAGCCGAAAATACTGTGCACAATAGAGCAAAGACCTTCTCCAGACGGAATAAAAAGCTTATAGCTGCTTTTACTCTAATGATATTTTCATGAGTTTTTATAATTTGTTTAGAATGTTGTCGCTTTTTTAATTGCAGAAAAAAATCACGATTTTTATTTACTGAGCGTAATATAAGTATTGTATGTACTTTTAATGAACAACGCCCGTGTACTGTAATGGATTTTAATGGAGAGCTCCTGGGTAATATAATGGATTTTAATGGAGAGCACCTGGGTACTGTAATAGATTTTAATGGACAACACCTGTGTACTGTAATGGATTTTAATGGAGAGCTCCTGTGTAATATAATGGATTTTAATTGACAGCACCTGGGTACTGTAATGGATTTTAATGAACAGCACCTGGGTACTGTAATGGATTTTAATGGAGAGCTCCTGTGTAATATAATGGATTTTAATTGACAGCACCTGGGTACTGTAATGGGTTTTAATGGACAGCACCTGGGTACTGTAATGGATTTTAATGGAGAGCTCCTGTGTAATATAATGGATTTTAATTGACAGCACCTGTGTACTGTATTGGATTTTAATGGACAACGCCTGTGTAATGTAATTGATTGTAATGAATTTTAATGGACAACACCTGTGTACTGTAATGAATTTTAATGGAGAGCACTAGGGAACAGTAATGGGTTTTAATGGAGAGCACATGGGTACTGTAATGAATTTTAATGGACAACACCTGTATAATGAATTGGATTTTTTATGAACACCACCTGTGCACTGTTATGGATTTTAAAGGACAACACCTGTGTCCTGTAACGGAATTTAATGGAGAGCACCTGTGTCCTGTAATGGATTTGTATGGACAATGTTTCATATTTTCGATAGAACAATGTTTTCAAGTCAACCAATACTTTTCCTTTAAATGAATCAAATTTATCAAACGACCTATTATTTTCTCCTTGATGTTCATCCTTTTTTAATGAGATATAATCAATCGACCTTTCATTCATTTACCCATAATTACAGTGATGCAGTTTACGGTCAAGCTGATGATTGCAGCCAACATCTGTTTAATGTCCCGCGTTACGGCTGGTCCTGACCACTTCTGCTCGTCAGACGAAACAGGCCGAATGGGTGTGTGTGGCTCGAATCTGGCAGATGATCTGTCTTTAGTATGTGGCGGAGTGTACAACAAACGTGGCAGCTCTCAAATACAAGGTACAATAGAAAAAGGATCACGTGTCCATTTATACTCGTAAGAGATTGATTATACCATAATAGAGGTTTTCATTTTACTTATTTCACTGATTAATGTCCTCCAGTACTCCTCTTTTATTATATTTATTTAATACCTAACAGTTCTCCTCTTTTATTATATTTATTTAATACCTAACAGTTCTCCTCTTTTATTATATTTATTTAATACCTAACAGTTCTCCTCTTTTATTATATTTATTTAATACCTAACGGTTCTCCTCTTTTATTATATTTATTTAATACCTAACGGTTCTCCTCTTTTATTATATTTATTTAATACCTAACAGTTCTCCTCTTTTATTATATTTATTTAATACCTAACAGTTCTCCTCTTTTATTATATTTATTTAATACCTAACGGTTCTCCTCTTTTATTATATTTATTTAATACCTACCAGTTCTCCTCTTTTATTATATTTATTTAATACCTACCGGTTCTCCTCTTTTATTATATTTATTTAATACCTAACAGTTCTCCTCTTTTATTATATTTATTTAATATCTAACAGTACTCCTCTACCGACTCAATCATCCAGAATTATCATTCATACTCCAAATATTTGCCCACCTGTCAACACAGGCGTGCACTAGGACACGTGTGATTTTTATCTATCTATCGCCAGTATTGCATCCATCTCGACAACAATAAGAATTACCGACCTTTTGTTGGTGAATGCATACGGAATAATCGCTTGTGTCCTTTCTCAGATAAACAATGGCCGCAGTACCACAACATAGTGTTGAGAAGTGACGTCGAGGAGCCGACAGTGGACTGGGAGAAAACATCAAAAACTTTAGACGAAGTAAAACGAAAAAATCTAGAAAAAGTGGGAAAGTTTTCACTTGAGAAGCGGCAAGCTTTTTCCTTCATATCTACGATCAGACAACCAGGACTAGTGTGCGAGTGTTGCGTTTACAATTGTAGTCTTGATGAAATGCTTATGTACTGTGGGATGGCAGAATAAGGAAAAGCCTCGTTAAACCTGACTGAACATCACAGCTGTCCTCAATAGCAAGGCAACTTTAAAACATTTATTCAGGGAGCATTGCCATCCTGTATGTCATCAAGTTAAATCTAATATCTTACACATTATATGAGATATCTTAAATATGATATAAGATATCTTGTATAGAAAAATAAATGAGATATCTTATATAGAATCTAATTACATGTATATTTCCTATGTGTTTGCTTCAGTTCGCTACAACTCTTAATCTTGTCTAATTACATGGATAGGTTCAGTTGGAATTGGATTTGTAGTGTGCCGACAACTGAATATTTTCCTGAGATCACATAAAACTGCAAATTAACAACATAGAGCTCTAGTGTTCGTTTAATTGTTTAAGCCTGGTATCACATACAGGGTGTGCGATGAATGAAAGCCGTTAGTCATGTTGGTTAATCTACACCTGTGATGTTCGAGCAAATTATGCATGTGTCATCACATTATGTACTTGTGATCATAATAGGTATGGTTGTGTAATTATTTATCAGAACGGAATGGGGAAATGAGAACGGTAGAGGTAGATATGTGAACGGTAGATATGTGAACGGTAGATATGTGGAAGGTAGATATGTGAATGGTAGGTATGTGAACGGTAAATATGTGGAAGGTAGATATGTGAGAGGTAGATATGTGAACGGTAGATCTGTGAACGGTAGATCTGTGAGAGGTAGATATATGAACGGTAGCGTGAACGGTAGGTATGTGAACGGTAGATATATGAACGGTAGCGTGAACGGTAGGTATGTGAACGGTAGCGTGAACGGTAGATCTGTGAACGGTAGATATGTGAACAGTAGATCTGTGAACGATAAATCTGTGAACGGTAGCGTGAACGGTAGATCTGTGAACGGTAGGTATGTGAACGGTAGATCTGTGAACGGTAGATCTGTGAACGGTAGATATGTGAATGGTAGATCTGTGAACAGTAGATCTGTGAACGATAAATCTGTGAACGGTAGCGTGAACGGTAGATCTGTGGAAGTTAGACCTGTGAACGGTAGATATGTGAATGGTAGATATGTGGAAGGTAGATCTGTGAATGGTAGGTCTGTGAGAGGTAGATCTGTGAATGGTAGGTCTGTGAACGGTAGATCTGTGAACGGTAGGTCTGTGAACGGTAGGTATGTGAACGGTAGATCTGTGAACGGTAGGTCTGTGAACGGTAGGTCTGTGAACGGTAGGTATGTGAACGGTAGGTCTGTGAACGGTAGGTATGTGAACGGTAGATCTGTGAACGGTAGATATGTGGAAGGTAGATATGTGGAAGGTAGATATGTGGAAGGTAGATATGTGAATGGTAGGTATGTGAACGGTAGATCTGTGGAAGGTAGATATGTGAATGGTAGGTATGTGAACGGTAGATCTGTGGAAGGTAGATATGTGAATGGTAGGTATGTGAACGGTAGATCTGTGGAAGGTAGATATGTGAATGGTAGGTATGTGAACGGTAGATAGATGAACGGTAGATATGTGAACGGTAGATCTGTGGAAGGTAGATCTGTGAACGGTAGATAGGTGAACGGTATATATGTGAACGGTAGATCTGTGAACGGTAGCGTGAACGGTAGATCTGTGAACGGTAGATCTGTGAACAGTAGATCTGTGGAAGGTAGATCTGTGAACGGTAGATATGTGAATGGTAGATCTGTGAACGGTAGATCTGTGAACGGTAGATATGTGAACGGTAGATCTGTGAATGGTAGATCTGTGAATGGTAGATATGTGAACGGTAGACCAGTCAACGGGAGGCTGGTATGGGAACGGGAGGTAGATCTGTGAATGGTAGATAGGTGAACGGTAGATAGGTGAATGGTAGATCTGTGAACGGTAGATCTGTGAGAGGTAGATATGTGAATGGTAGATATGTGAGAGGTAGATCTGTGAACGGTAGATATGTGAATGGTAGATATGTGAACGGTAGACCAGTCAACGGGAGGCTGGTATGGGAACGGGAGGTAGATCTGAGAGGGGTGGGGGTTAGAACGGGCGACAGACCTCCGTGTGGGAGGTAGTTCTGAGAGGGGTGGGGGTTAGAACGGGCGACAGACCTCCGTGTGGGAGGTAAATCTGAGAGGGGTGGGGGTTAGAACGGGCGACAGACCTCCGTGTGGGAGGTAGATATGAGAGGGGTGGGGGTTAGAACGGGCGACAGACCTCCATGTGGGTGGCAGCTCTGAGAGGGTTGGGGGTTAGAACGGGCGACAGACCTCCGTGTGGGCGGTAGATCTGAGAGGGGTGGGGTTAGAACGGGCGACAGACCTCCGTTTGAGAGGTAGATCTGAGAGGGGTGGGGGTTAGAACGGGCGACAGACCTCCGTTTGAGAGGTAGATCTGAGAGGGTGGGGGTTAGAACGGGCGACAGACCTCCGTTTGAGAGGTAGATCTGAGAGGGGAGGTAAACTGGGAACAGAAAATATATTCGAGTATTGGATATAGCGATAGGACATCTGGTAGATATGGGAACAGGAGGAAAGTCTAGAGACGCGAGACAGTGCCGAATACCGGAAGTTTGTAGATGCTGTGCTTTGCTTTCACATCCACCTCTACCGGTCCCCGGCAGTCCTCGGCAGTACCCGACCGTCTTTGGCGAGGACCTAATTATTTGCAAATCTTACGACAATACCCGATGACTTCAGGATTGGACCGAATGATTTCTTCACAGCAAAACCAAACAACACACTATTTCCTTCCGCAAAGATTGCAATTTTATAATATGCTTCATGATTTAATATGGTTGAAGACGCTTGTTTGAGATAAATGCAGTCCAGAAGAAAAAAGTTAAAATCATAGACAATGACCAGCTTTATCATTATTCCGAATTATTTGTCCAGTTTGTGTAAGGGGAGGTATTGTAGTTTGTACGGGTAAATCACCCCGCTGGTTAGTAAAATGTCCTCACCTGTCGAATACTGATTTTAAACTATTTTTAACTGGCAATCAGGCAAAGAAATCGCCGATTGTTCCTTTATTTGACACTAAAAATCGAAGTAGAATACGATCTGGTTGGTTCTGGGGACATTTTCAAGGAATACAAAAATGGCCGTGCTGATTGAACTGTTCGAAGCTGTTCGCAACGGATATTACGATATCAAGAAAGAGGTGGCAGGGTTTTACAGATCACCGAAACGGACAAGGTTAGGGCATCGATACCAAACAATGATTTTCATCTAATAAAAGTTACAAAATATCTTATTATGACCCAGATCAATTAATATGTAGGAAAACGCAGTAAATTAAATGTGTGGGGCAATACAAGGCCATGTGGTTGATCAAGAAACGTGACGGACATTTAAAGACCAAGATCTTCTAATCGAAGATTTAATTACAAGAAACATACAGTTTTCATAATTATGACGAAATTCACCTATCCTCGATGGAAGTCCAATAAGTTAACCTGTTAATCCCACCTGTCCTCGATGGAAGTCCAGTAAGTTATCCCTGTAAATCCCACCTGTCCTCGATGGAAGTCCAATAAGTTAACCTGTTAATCCCAACTGTCCTCGATGGAAGTCCAGTAAGTTAGCCCTGTAAATCCCACCTGTCCTCGATGGAAGTCCAGTAAGTTAACCTGTAAATCCCACCTGTCCTCGATGGAAGTCCAGTAAGTTAACCTGTTAATCCCACCTGTCCTCGATGGAAGTCCAGTAAGTTAACCTATTAATCCCACCTGTCCTCGATGGAAGTCCAGTAAGTTAACCCTGTAAATCCCACCTGTCCTCGATGGAAGTCCAGTAAGTTAGCCCTGTAAATCCCACCTGTCCTCGATGGAAGTCCAGTAAGTTAACCTGTAAATCCCACCTGTCCTCGATGGAAGTCCAGTAAGTTAACCCTGTAAATCCCACCTGTCCTCGATGGAAGTCCAGTAAGTTAACCCTGTAAATCCCACCTGTCCTCGATGGAAGTCCAGTAAGTGAACCTGTAAATCCCACCTGTCCTCGATGGAAGTCCAGTAAGTTATCCCTGTAAATCCCACCTGTCCTCGATGGAAGTCCAGTAAGTTAACCTGTTAATCCCACCTGTCCTCGATGGAAGTCCAGTAAGTTAACCGTGTTAATCCCAACTGTCCTCGATGGAAGTCCAGTAAGTTAACCCTGTAAATCCCACCTGTCCTCGATGGAAGTCCAATAAGTATAATCCCACCTGTCATCGATGGAAGTCCAGTAAGTTAACCTGTTAATCCCACCTGTCCTCGATGGAAGTCCAGTAAGTTAACCCTGTAAATCCCACCTGTCCTCGATGGAAGTCCAATAAGTTAACCTGTTAATCCCAACTGTCCGCCAGGTTACAGTTAATCGTAGTATGCCAAGTGAACTTTTAAAAGAAATTCTGTATCCTTAAACATAATATTAACATAAATACAGACTTTCAAAGAGGGATCGAACGGTGTTTATATTGCGTTTACAGTGGTATTAACGCAACGGATACAGACATATTCTATTTAGCGCGTTAGCCATTTTGTTTCGCCTGCAACGAAAAGACGGTGATGGCCTCGTCGTCAACATTTCATTTAAGTGTTGCGTTTAGATCCGTTGCTCAAGTCCTACTTTAACCAAATTTGGTATATAGTTACATCACATAGTGGACATCTCAACACATTCTTTATTGACAGAATATCATCCAGAATTAATTTATGGTCCAGTGACTTTGGAAGTTAGGGGTGTTGGGAGTCTGGACTTCAAAGTTTTGTGTTTAACTCGGTCATACAAGCCTGGCATATAGGTGTATTGTAGTGTGGACATCTCATCACACCCTACAAATTACATAAATTACATTGTTTGTGGTATTTTGAGGTTATAAAACTTAGATTTTGAGAAATTGATATAAAATCTTGAATTTTGAGAATCAGTTTTTGTGAAATTGTATGTACACGTGCACTGTATATACCCGTACACCGGAAATTGCTACCAGCGAAGCGAAACTGCTGCGTGGACGCTGTCATACACACGTAAGTTTTTCAATATTTTTCATACTTAGATATTTTTAAATTCGGAATCGTTTAAGTTGATCAAGCTTATAATACTCGCATGCCATAGAACCTCCGTATGCGACATTTTCTTTCAAAACATGCTGCCTGGTACCGCTAAATGTAAAGTGATAACATCAACAGGCAATGATAATTCAGTATACCGCACGTTTACTTGCATGTTTGACCAAGTTAAAGCTTTGAATCGTTGCGTTATAACAGAAAATAAAATGACAGCTGTACGGCAGGTTGATAACTCGCCTTAAACCGATTGATCAAACTTCCGTACACCTGGTCATTTTATTTTTGTGTTTTGAAAGAAAATGTCACATACGGAGGTTCTATGGTATGAATATTTATACGCCGTGTAAAAATATATGATAACAACATTAAAAAAACTTGCGTGTGTTTGACCGCGTCACCCAGCAGTTTCGCTTCGCTGGTAGCAATTTCCAGTGTACGGGTATACACAGTGATGTGGAGGAATTGAGGTATGTTTTGGCACGAAAGATAACTTTGAGTACATGAGATAGTCCTACATCTGGGAAAGTGAGACAGTCCTGTATCTGGGGACGTGAGATAGTTCTAAATCTGAGGACGTGAGATAGTCCTGTATCTGGGAACGTGAGATAGTCCTGTATCTGGGGACGTGACATAGTTCTGTATCTGGGGACGTGAGATAGTTCTGTATCTGGGGACGTGAGATAGTCCTGTATCTGGGGACGTGAGATAGTTCTGTATCTGGGGACGTGAGATAGTCCTGTATCTGGGGACGTGAGATAGTCCTGTATCTGGGGACGTGTGATAGTCCTGTATCTGGGGAAGTGAGATAGTCCTGTATCTGGGGACGCGAGATAGTCCTGTATCTGGGGACGTGAGATAGTTCTGTATCTGGGGACGTGAGATAGTCCCGTATCTGGGGACGTGAGATAGTCCGGTATCTGGGGACGTGAGATAGTCCAGTATCTGGGGACGTGAGACAGTCCTGTATCTGGGGACGTGAGATAGTCCTGTATCTGGGGACGTGAGGTAGTTCTGTATCTGGGGACGTGAGATAGTCCTGTATCTGTGGACGTGAGATAGTCCTGTATCTGGGGACGTGAGATAGTCCTGTATCAGAGGACGTGAGATAGTTCTGTATCTGGGGACGTGAGATAGTCCTGTATCTGGGGACGTGAGATAGTTCTGTATCTGGGGACGTGAGATAGTCCTGTATCTGGGGACGTGAGATAGTCCTATATCTGGGGACGTGAGATAGTCCTGTATCCGGGGACGTGAGATAGTCCTGTATCAGGGGACGTGAGATAGTCCTGTATCTGGGGACGTGACATAGTCCTGTATCTGGGGACGTGAGATAGTCCTGTATCTGGGGACGTGAGATAGTCCTGTATCTGTGGACGTGAGATAGTCCTGTATCTGGGGACGTGAGATAGTCCTGTATCTGAGGACGTGGGATAGTCCTGTATCTCGGGACGTGAGATAGTTCTGTATCTGGGGACGTGAGATAGTTCTGTATCTGGGGACATGAGGTAGTCCTGTATCTGGGGACGTGCGATAGTCCTGTATCTGGCGACGTGGGATAGTTCTGTATCTGGGGACGTGAGACAGTCCTGTATCTGGGGACGTGATATAGTCCTGTATCTGGGGACGTGAGATAGTTCTGTATCTGGGGACGTGAGATAGTTCTGTATCTGGGGACGTGAGATAGTTCTGTATCTGGGGACGTGAGACAGTCCTGTATCTGGGGACGTGACATAGTCCTGTATCTGGGGACGTGAGATAGTTCTGTATCTGGGGACGTGGGATAGTCCTGTATCTGGGGACGTGAGATAGTCCTGTATCTGGGGACGTGAGATAGTTCTGTATCTGGGGACGTGAGATAGTCCTGTATCTGGGGACGTGAGATAGTCCAGTATCTGGGGACGTGAGATAGTCCTGTATCTGGGGACGTGAGATAGTCCTGTATCTGGGGACGTGAGATAGTCCTGTATCTGGGGACGAGAGATAGTCCTGTATCTGGGGACGTGAGATAGTCCTGTATCTGGGGACGTGAGATAGTCCAGTATCTAGGGACGTGAGATAGTCCTGTATCTGGGGACGTGAGATTGTCCTGTATCTGGGGTCGTGAGATAGTTCTGTATCTGGGGACGTGAGATAGTCCTGTATCTGGGGACGTGAGATAGTCCTGTATCTGGGGACGTGAGATAGTTCTGTATCTGGGGACGTGAGATAGTTCTGTATCTGGGGACGTGAGATAGTTCTGTATCTGGGGACGTGATATAGTCCTGTATCTGGGGACGTGATATAGTCCTGTATCTGGGGACGTGAGATAGTCCTGTATCCTGGGACGTGAGATAGTCCTGTATCCTGGGACGTGATATAGTCCTGTATCTGGGGACGTGATATAGTCCTGTATCTGGGGACGTGAGATAGTTCTGTATCTGGGGACGTGAGATAGTTCTGTATCTGGGGACGTGAGATAGTCCTGTATCTGGGGACGTGATATAGTCCTGTATCTGGGGACGTGATATAGTCCTGTATCTGGGGACGTGACATAGTTCTGTATCTGGGGACGTGATATAGTCCTGTATCTGGGGACGTGATATAGTCCTGTATCTGGGGACGTGATATAGTCCTGTATCTGGGGACGTGACATAGTCCTGTATCTGGGGACGTGAGATAGTTCTGTATCTGGGGACGTGAGATAGTTCTGTATCTGGGGACGTGAGATAGTTCTGTATCTGAGGACGTGACATAGTTCTGTATCTGGGGACGTGATATAGTCCTGTATCTGGGGACGTGACATAGTTCTGTATCTGGGGACGTGATATAGTCCTGTATCTGGGGACGTGACATAGTTCTGTATCTGGGGACGTGAGATAGTTCTGTATCTGAGGACGTGTGATAGTCCTGTATCTGGGGACGTGGGATAGTCCTGTATCTGGGGACGTGATATAGTCCTGTATCTGGGGACGTGGGATAGTCCTGTATCTGGGGACGTGAGATAGACCTGTATCTGGGGACGTGACATAGTTCTGTATCTGGGGACGT
This sequence comes from Pecten maximus, assembly GCF_902652985.1. Classification (NCBI taxonomy): domain Eukaryota; kingdom Metazoa; phylum Mollusca; class Bivalvia; order Pectinida; family Pectinidae; genus Pecten; species Pecten maximus. Next base: position 2,995,789 of record NC_047018.1, on the reverse strand, counting down.
GATATAGTCCTGTATCTGGGGACGTGGGATAGTCCTGTATCTGGGGACGTGAGATAGTTCTGTATCTGGGGACGTGAGATAGTCCTGTATCTGGGGAAGTGAGATAGTCCTGTATCTGGGGACGTGAGACAGTCCTGTATCTGGGGACGTGAGATAGTTCTGTATCTGGGGACGTGATATAGTCCTGTATCTGGGGACGTGACATAGTTCTGTATCTGGGGACGTGAGATAGTCCTGTATCTGGGGACGTGTGATAGTCCTGTATCTGGGGAAGTGAGATAGTCCTGTATCTGGGGACGTGAGACAGTCCTGTATCTGGGGACGTGAGATAGTTCTGTATCTGGGGACGTGATATAGTCCTGTATCTGGGGACGTGACATAGTTCTGTATCTGGGGACGTGAGATAGTCCTGTATCTGGGGACGGGAGATAGTCCTGTATCTGGGGACGTGAGATAGTCCTGTATCTGGGGACGTGAGATAGTTCTGTATCTGGGGACGTGAGATAGTTCTGTATCTGGGGACGTGACATAGTTCTGTATCTGGGGACGTGATATAGTCCTGTATCTGGGGACGTGATATAGTCCTGTATCTGGGGACGTGATATAGTCCTGTATCTGGGGACGTGAGATAGTCCTGTATCTGGGGACGTGAGATAGTCCTGTATCTGGGGACGGGAGATAGTCCTGTATCTGGGGACGTGAGATAGTCCTGTATCTGGGGACGTGAGATAGTTCTGTATCTGGGGACGTGAGATAGTTCTGTATCTGGGGACGTGAGATAGTCCAGTATCTGGGGACGGGAGACACTCCTGTATCTGGGGACGTGATATAGTCCTGTATCTGGGGACGTGAGATAGTCCTGTATCTGGGGACGTGAGATAGTCCTGTATCTGGGGACGTGAGATAGTCCTGTATCTGGGGTCGTGAGATAGTCCTGTATCTGGGGACGGGAGACACTCCTGTATCTGGGGACGGGAGATAGTCCTGTATCTGGGGACGTGAGACAGTCCTGTATCTGGGGTCGTGAGACAGTCCTGTATCTGGGGACGTGAGATAGTCCTGTATCTGGGGACGTGAGATAGTCCTGTATCTGGGGACGTGGGATAGTCCTGTATCTGCATGAGGGGGTGAGGTATGTTTTCGCACGTAAGGCATCTTTGAGGACGCGAGACAAATGTGATGAAATGAAATAGATATGATAACGTGAGTTATCTCTGAGGATGTGAGATGTGATTTAGAGCACGAGTTAGCTAGTGAGGACATGGTATATATGAGTGGACATATGTTTTACAACGTAGGTCAGGTCTGAAATATAGCTAGAAGTATAGACAGATTTCAACTGCCTTGTTCAATATTGAGGAGTGTTCGAACCATATCACACTTTCCTTTAAACCATTGTTATATAACAGTCGTTCCTGCAAAATTGAGTTATTTTACATTACAGTCATTCTTGCTATTGACATTGAGTTATTTTACTTGCTATATGCAGTTGGCTCTGACGCCAATATTAAGGCTAGCTCAAATGTTGATTGGAAATGGAATTTAACACGCAAATAAGAAAAGAAATACATTATCTTAGCTACCATACATTACTGGGAATTTGAAGTGTATAGGCTAACGGTGATTTGAATTTCCATGGTCTTCCTATGGTCAACATTGCCTTCTTCACGCTTTGTTTAAACTTTTATGACCTATATCTGAAATTTAAATAAACATGACAATTTATTTACAACTATTGATTATTTATGTATACGGTTCATGAGCTGTAGGTATACCATGCCCACATCGATATACCGGATCTTGTCTGTGACGTCAATGATAAAAAGTTCCTTAGTTGCCTTGGAAACGTGATTATGCTGTCCGTATTTTGTTATTTATGTATGACTACAGTGTATAAGTACGGCCGATCAGGTATATATAAACCAGACAGGTGTCACTGACTTCCATTTTCTGTGTTATTGAGATCAGGTGACGGAAGTCTCTCGATAGGAAAAATCTTGTATGTCATCATCATCATGAGAGAACAAAGAAATTAATAAGTTTCTCATTGTTATTTGGTTTACTTTTTAGTAAATAGCCTGGATAAAGGAAGTTGTGACGTGTAAAATCGGACATTTCCGTGATTATAGAAACTGAAAACCTTCAAACGAACACACATACGGTATAGCCAGTTATTTTCGCGGGGATGATATTTTCGCTGTTTCACGGGTCATTGGCGTGGCTGCGAAAATTTGATCCGTGAAACGATAAGACAAAGGTAAATAGTATCCACAAAATATACTGCACGTGTTCGACGTTTGGAATTCAACATCAGGATCAAAATTTGCGAAAATTAGATATGCCTGATCGCGAAGTTTTAATTCTTCAAAATTTTAATTCTGTCGTATCCAATAAAAATCGCCAAAATTTTGAATCGCGAGAATCAACGGCTATAGGGTATGTCGGCCACCAAACTTTTACACTGAGGTTTAGATACACTAACAACATATAATAATAGAACGACAAAATCGAATAATATAATGATGAAAATCGAATAATATATTGATAAAGTCGAATAATATATTGATAAAATCTATTGATATAATGAAATATCAATTAATATATTATTTTAAGGTCATGTGTGACAGCTATGGCGTTCCATAGATATTTCCTGTGATCTTATATCTATATACTACTTGCTTTTCTCCTTTATATCTGTAACGTGCACCTGTTCCGCCCAAGTGTCTCCTGGGATAAGCTGTGCCTTCAGCGCACATGACTGGTTCATTCACAATCGGTATTGAATCGGTAATATTTACAATGTACAATGGATTAATCTATATGTTATATATAAGAACAGATAAAATGATCGTGCCGCTTGCCACGGAACCTCACACAATACAAGTATAGCAATGAAAGCCAATGTCGCTCACACACGCCTACCGCGCGTGCTCTTGTTGGGCACCGGGTGCCGTGCGCACCGGCAATGATCAACCAAGCACGCCTAGTGCAAGTGCTCCCTGCGCACCAGCAGCAGTAATGGAAGTGCTCCCGGCACTTGATACGTTACATTGTCTACTTTGCGCACCGGCTCAATTGCTCCCGGCAACCTCGCAGTGGCTTCCTTGCGCACCAGCTTCCTGCAGCGCACCAGCCCCCGACTACCTCACGACTAATGGTCACTTATTCAGCGACCACCAATCGCTACAACACGAGAGGCTTCTCAGTCTCTCGACAAAGACTTCAGTCAGAATCACGCCCATTCAATTGATTTGAACCTATCTCTAATTGAATGGTACATATCTCTAATTGAATTGAACCTATTTCTCATTGAATTGGGATGTGCTGCTCGATCGTGGGTATATTGTTACGTCAGTATTCTATGGTGTGATTTGTATGGGTCAATCAGTGAACGACCTCTTCATCAAAGATGGTATCCGAGTTATTCGTGTCAGGGTCCATCCTCGTATAAACCATCACCTCCTCATCAGACGACATTGTTGATTCTGAAATGTCGTCATCTGGTACGAGGGGATTAGTCTGTCTCGTCTGCCTTGTCTGAACAGGTCGTTGTCGTCTTTGAACAGGTGCGTGAGCCTTAGGACGTCCGGGCAGGAAGCTGATATGAAGTAGAAAGTTGCGATTGATGGTTCTGATCCTTCCTTCACCATCCTGGAATACTGGTACGTCCTCGTTTGGTTGGGCTGTGACTACAAATGGTCACTCTTCTCATTTATCTGCTACCTTGTGTGTATCCTCGAAGGCAACCTTGACCAGCACTCTATCTTCAACGTTGACGGCAGATCCTCGCACCTTGCTGTCATAAACCTTCTTCTGGTGGGATTTGGAAAGGTCGGAATTGGAATACGCAAGAGCGTAGGCACCTGTGAGTCGTTTTCTTAAAGATTCCACATACAAGGTCAAGGTTCCTGGCATCTTCGCTAGCCAAGGCTTCTGATTACGTTACACTACACGAACCCTTGGCGGATATAGTCGTGTTCAAACCGTCGCGCCCTGGAATCCCAGGGCATCCAATCAAATCGCGTTTTACACTCGGGCTTGGTTTCGCAGTAAACAAAAATTGCGGCACCCAGTACAGAGCTACAATGTCGACTATGTCATGGCATTTTACCTATATACAGAGACATGCAATCTTTAGGGGAACATTCGCAGTGTTTGATAAATCTATTTAAGTCATTGATCACATATCTCATCGAAATGACACAAGCCTCCATGTGTGTTTGTTAACATCACAGATGAAGTAAATCGGTAACGCTCGTTTTGATTGGTCGAAAATTTCATGCGTGAAGGGTTGTAATTTCGAATCTCCGCTAGAGGGCCAGAACTGACGCCTATATCCGCCAAGGGTTCGTGTAGTGTAACGTAATCAGAAGCCTTGGCTAGCGAAGATGGGTTCCTGGTGGTTTGCTCGTAGGAACTCCAAAGGTTAAATCTTCTGGAAGTCGTGGCCTTCTGCCTAACATAAAAAAAAGTACGGGGTCTGTCCTGTTGACTCTTGTTTGGTACAGTTATATGCAGGAACCAATGCTGCGGTGTTTGATTTCCAATCTTGTTTCCGCTTCCCTGTAAATGTTCCAAGCATCCCAATTTAAGGTACGATTAAACCTTTCACATAGTCCATTTCCCATCGGGTGATATGGTGTTGTGTTCGATTTCTCTATTCCTGTTAGCTCAAAGAGTTCCTTCATCAGACTGCTCATAAAGTTTGGTCCTTGGTCAGTATGTATCCGGTGCGGCAGACCGTAATAAACAACGAAGTTGTTGAAAAACACTTCCGCCGTGGTACGAGCTTTCTGGTCTCTAGTCGGTACTGCAACGGCGTAGTTTGTGAAATGGTCGGTGCTAACTAATATGCTGTCCATCTGTTGACTACTCTACACTTACAAAGTCCATACACACTAACTCAAGAGGCTGGCTTGTCCAGATGTTTGCCAATGGTGCCCAGGAGTTGATTGGAATCTTCATCCGGATACATCTATCGCAGTGCTTAATCCACTTCTCCATATCTCTTCCCATGCCAACCCAGTAAGAATTGTCCTGGTGACCCATCTGGTCATAAACCATGGAAATCACTATGACAACCTGACAACGGGGCAACACTTGAGTAACAACTGGTTCTCCGTTCCGCATAGCCTCCTTGCAGAGATTCCTTCCTCCACTTTCAGTTTGTGAAAGTTCTTCAAGAATACTGAATGCTCTTGGGTGTTTGGTAAATCTTGTCGTTGTGGTCTGATACCAGCATTCACAATAGGTATCCACAAAGAAAGCACATAATCTTGTTCTTGGGCGGAAATCGTATCGAACACATTGGTATCATCGGAGTCACTGATGGTTTAAAGGGTTGCTGCCGACATTAAATAGCGTCGATGAGTGGCGTACTCTGCATAGCGTTGTTGATCGCCTCTAGCATGTCATTGGTGATGATACAGAGCTTGTCACTATATTCCAGTAGTGGGTGACGTGACATGGCATCAGCATCTCCATTCCTAATTCTTGTGCGATATAATATCTCGAAGTCAAATCCTCCCAAGGCTGCAACCAATCTCAGTGATGTAGCGTCAAGCTTGGCTGATGTCAACACGTATGTAAGTGGGTTATTATCCGTCGGCACTGTAAAGTGTCGTCCGACCAAATAACTTTGAACTTTTAAGTAACGGCCCACTTCAGTGCAAGAAATTCCAGACGATGAGCTGGATACCTGGTTTAGAATACCCTCTACTTGCGTATGTAATGTGGTCCTAGTCCCAATGAAGACGCATCAGTATGGACTTCAAACGGTTTGCTCTCTGGACTGAAGACAGGGTAACCAATGACTGGATGTCCACACAACACAAACATGACTTCAAGGTTGTGAAGTCTTCCTCTTGCTCATCTGTCCATGTCCATTCCTGAGCAACTTGGCTCTTCGCTGTCTTTCCGTTTTTCCCGGTCTTCACATGTGCTGGCATCAATATTGTCAGAGGCTGGACTAAAATTCTGAATGAACTGGCGATAGTACCCAACGATTCTAAAACTAACGTACGTCCTCAGGATTCGTAGGTCGCTATCTTGTCGGGGTCTGGTTCTATGCCATCCCTCTGAAACCACATGCCTGACATAATTTACAGTTCTCTTGAAAAGTGAGCATTTGTCTGGTAAAAGCTTCAGGCCAGCATTTGCTATCCGCTGCAACACATGCCTCAGATTGGGGAGATGGTCCTCATAAGTTTTGGCAAATATGAAGACGTCAATGTACACATAGCATATCGTAGCGTGTAATTCACCCATGGCATCTTCAATTAATCACGGGTAATAGCAGAGGCATTGGCTAAACCAAATGGCATGCCATTATATTTCCAAAATCCTAAAGGCCCAATGGTGAAAGCTGTCCTCTCCTTATGATATTCAGCAATCTCTACTTGGTGGTAATCAGATTTCATGTTGATTACTGAAAAATAACGATTCCCAGCCAAGGAGTCCAGCATCCAATCTATTCGTGGCAAAGCATAAGCATCCTTTACGGTTCTTTCGTTGAGTTGTATTCTACACACATTCTGAGAGCTCCCGACTTTTTTCATACAAGAACAACCTTTGGAAGTCCAGGGGGATGTGAACGACGGATTATACCTGCTGCCAACAACTGCTGGAGGTAACTCCTTACTTCTACAAACATAGTAGGAAGAATCTTTCTGCAGAGTTGCTTAGATGGTGTGGAATCATCCAAGTCAATCAGGTGCTTGACAGTATCAGTATGACCAATGTCTGTGTCACCTGTGGAGAAACTAGATCTAAATTCTTTCAATAGCTCTTTTTTCCTGTAATCTGGCATTTAGATGCATAACTTTCAGAGAGGAGTTAAAGCGACACCATGACAGACTGGCAGTAATAAGATGTGCACAGGAGAAATCCGTCACCATCCGTCCAAACACAGATGTTATCATTCAGGGATTTATAGATAAGCCACTTGTGTGTCCACCTGTGTGTGCTATTGTGCAGTCCACTCCAGGATCCAGAGTGCCCGAGGATTTTGATATAGCACCACATTCCAGTGTTTATATCACGTTTTCTCCAAAATGGACGGCTTCCAACATCGATTCTGTGGTTAGAGATAAGGCTTCTTCTCCTGTTGATGCTGTTTCATAGTGCTGAAATCTAGTCAATTTTGTTGATTATTTCCTTTATTTCTTCAAGCTCCGTTCTAGAAGCTGATTCCTTGTCTTCTCAACTGCTGACTTTGCCGAATTTGTCGCAGACTGTTTCCCTCTTTCTTCTACTCTCTCTAAGTGGTCTTGTTCTACACGACGGATAGCAATCCGCAACTGGTCAAAATCTCCTGGTAGGTTATATAAATGTCCAGTGGCATCCTTCAGTCTTCCAGTCAATCCAGACGAAAACACTCTCCTCAACATAGAGTCATGTTTGGCTAGGGATATATGATTAGCATCAGCAGACTTAGTGAACAAATCCTCCACCCTTAACTTCATCCTGACACGGTTTATGTTGGTTCCTGTCTGGCACTGAAGAACTTCGCCAACAGCATGATTGCCTGGTCCACTATACCAAAGACACTATCCATTTTGGCTAAGATATTCTGTAGTCTAGCATCAGGTGGGAGTCTGCACCGAACCCTAAGCGCTTCACCCTTAAGGTTATTCCTGATTGCTTGGGAAACTGTCTGTGGGGTGGCCTTCCTTGATGAGGCATTCCACCTGGTTCCGCCATACATCATAGGTAGCTTCCTTCTTCTCATCTCCAGAGAATGTGGAAATCTTAGGAAAATGCTGCATACATGTAGCTGAAGATATATACTTATGTCCACGCTGATCCTGGACTGCCGTCTTGGAATCCGGATCCTCTTCTCCTTGTCTAGCCAATTATTGCCTAAAATCCTCTAATGAATCCACCTTAGGCTTGACGTTCATAGACTTGATGAAATTAAATTAATCAATCATGCGCTCTGTACTAGTATTATGTACAGTTCATAAATAACAATAGCTAAAATGTGAATAAAATGGGAGGGCAATAACTCCCTATATATCAACCTCCTTAGTGAATAGACACAGGAATAGATCAGTCACTGAAGAAATGGTGGTTGGAATAAATAGAATTCTCCTTCAATGTTTCAACAACATCGCTTCTGTATTTGCTTCGTTGCTTCACTTTTATCTATCACAAATGGAAAGATGTCAGATCCACAAACCGGGGCCAGGTCCTAGGTTATGTCAGATCCACAAACCGGAGTCAGGTCCTATGTTATGTCAGATCCACACACCGACACCAGGTCCTAGGTTATGTCAGATCCACACACCGGAGTCAGGTCCTAGGTTATGTCAGATCTACGCACCGAGACCAGGTCCTGGGTTATGTCAGATCCACACACCGAGACCAGGTCCTGGGTTATGTCCGATCCACAAACCGGAGTCAGGTCCTAGGTTATGTCAGATTTACACACCGAGACCAGGTCCTAGGTTATGTCAGATCCACACACCGAGACCAGGTCCTGGGTTGTCAGATCCACACACCGAGACCAGGTCCTGTGTTATGTCAGATCCACACACCGAGACCAGGTCCTACGTTATGTCAGATCCACACACCGGAGCCAGGTCCTGGGTTATGTCAGATCCACAAACCGGGGCCAGGTCCTAGGTTATGTCAGATCCACACACCGAGACTAGGTCCTAGGTTATGTCAGATCCACAAACCGGAGTCAGGTCCTAGGTTATGTCAGATCCACACACCGGAGTCAGGTCCTAGGTTATGTCAGATCCACAAACCGGAGTCAGGTACTCGGTTATGTAAGATCCACAAACCGGGGCCAGGTCCTAGGTTTTGTCAGATCCACACACCGGAGTCAGGTCCTAGGTGATGTCAGATCCACACACCGGAGTCAGGTCCTAGGTCATGTCAGATCCACAAACCGGAGTCAGGTCCTAGGTTATGTCAGATCCACACATCGAGACCAGGTCCTAGGTTATGTCAGATCTACAAACCGGAGTCAGGTCCTAGGTTATGTCAGAGCCACACATCGAGACCAGGTCCTAGGTTATGTCAGATCTACAAACCGGTGTCAGGTCCTAGGTTATGTCAGATCCACACACCGAGACCAGGTCCTGGGTTATGTCAGATCCACAAACCGGAACCGGGTCTTAGGTTATGTCAGATCCACAAACCGGAGTCAGGTCCTAGGTTATGTCAGACCCACACACCGGAGTCAGATCCTAGGTTATGTAAGATCCACACACCGGGACCAGGTCCTGGGTTATGTCAGATCCACAAACCGGGGCCAGGTCCTAGGTTATGTCAGATCCAAAAACCTGGGCCAGGTCCTAGGTTATGTCAGATCCACAAACCGGAGTCAGGTCCTAGGTTATGTCAGATCCACAAACCGGAGTCAGGTCCTAGGTTATGTCAGATCCACAAACCGGAGTCAGGTCCTAGGTTATGTCAGATCCACAAACCTGGGCCAGGTCCTAGGTTATGTAAGATCCACACACCGGGACCAGGTCTAGGTTATGTCAGATCCACACACCGAGACCAGGTCCTAGGTTTTGTCAGATCTACACACCGAGACCAGATCCTGGGTTATGTCAGATCCACAAACCGGGGCCAGGTCCTAGGTTATGTCAGATCCACACACCGAGACCAGGTCCTGAGTTATGTCAGATCCACACACCGGGACCAGGTCTAGGTTATGTCAGATCCACACACCGAGACCAGGTCCTAGGTTATGTCAGATCTACACACCGAGACCAGATCCTGGGTTATGTCAGATCCACAAACCGGGGCCAGGTCCTAGGTTATGTCAGATCCACACACCGAGACCAGGTCCTGAGTTATGTCAGATCCACAAACCGGAACCAGGTCCTAGGTTATGTCAGATCCACACACCGGGACCAGGTCCTAGGTTATGTCAGATCCACAAACCGGAGTCAGGTCCTAGGTTTTTTCAGATCCACACACCGGGACCAGGCCCTAGGTTATGTCAGATCATCATAATGAGTTCCAAGGGAAACAACATGGGATATCAGGTTGTCTTAAATTTTGCTGGCCTGTGCCAACTGTTGTATTTTTTTAACTCTTATAAATGATGAAATATAGGTAAGAATGCATATGAAAAACGGACCATTTGTAAATATTTGATGTGTTTGAGTTTCCTCTCATCAACTGATGCCAACCAAAAAAGTCCCTTTATACCTGAAGCAAACACAGAAGTCAAAGAAAAAGGCACCGGACTTGCTTCGTGCGGTAGATTTATTTCGCGCTTTGTGTGTGCATCCGTCGTGACCATGCGCACAAGAAGCTAGCGGGGAATATCGCACTTCCAGACAACCGAGAAAATTAGTCTTTAACAAAAACATCAATTTCTCAATTTCTGAGGTTTTTAACAACAAAATTAATAACCGTCGAGATTTGGTTGGAACATACTGGTGAACATGGCGCGATGACATGCTTAGTGCACCAGATTACAATAACACGTACATTAGTTCAGCTAAACCCTGTGTCGAACCTCACTTTTATCAGTATACCTGGCGGTAGGGTCGACCTGTAAAAATCTACATTTGCTTTCATACCTTTGAATAAAACATATATATATTTATATCTTAAACGGTATTACTTTCTTGATGATGCATTCGATGATTTATTTTCTACACAATAACAATTTTAACATATTACACACTATAATGTGCGTCAGGTTGACCTTATGCTAACCCCACAGAAAATAACTTCCTTCTTCAGTGCCTGATAAAATGTCGTAGGCCGTCTTATCATTGTACATTGTGATCCGCTGTATCTACAATGTTGCTCAAATGTGTGAGTCTCGTTGCATGTCTCTCGATAGCACAAGGACAGCTAACAGACCAGGCCTTAAAGGGGCTGGACCCTTCCCTTCGGTCGATTTTATCTGAGATTATACGGCGGATCGATGATCTAGAACAGCAACACAATGCCGATAGGCAAGTGATATCAAAACTCGTGCGAAGAGTAAGAGATCTAGAGACGAGCCATATAAAGGGTCTGCGGCAAGTAGCGGAAATAACCGGCAACTCAGACAAGGTGACGAAAGGAAACCAACACCTAAACCATTATGTGGACAAGCTCCCAGTATCACTCTCTGGTCCCAACAAAAGTACTAGTGATGATTACTTTAAAATACAGATTCCAACAGGAAATGAAAATGGGCCTTCTGGTCTCTGGTTGGGCAAGAACGATGCGAAACCAAAGACAAGAGTGGCGCTTCGGGATTCCCCGACAGGTAATACAGAAATTAATTGACATGTAATACAGAAATTAATTGACAGGTAATACAGAAATTAATTGACAGGTAATACAGAAATTAATTGACATGTAATACAGAAATTAATTGACAGGTAATACAGAAATTAATTCAAGTTAAAATTCGCGACCAACTTTGGTACCCAAATTTATGTTCGAAAGTTAATACACAATGTTATTTTAAGTCTTCCGATAAGTATGTTAACTTCGCGATCATCTTTGGTTACTAAAATTGTTTAGATATTATCAACGTTTATTTCTCTTCCAAACCAAGATCGGGACGGTGAAATCTTAAAACTGCTAGCATAAAACATATAAACATATGGTGTTTTGAATACAACCCGTAAGATATTAGCCTTAGGTTTCCTCTCTCTATTAAAACTTTTTTCAGCTGCGCCAATCACAGCCGTGGCATTCTATGCCGTTCTAGGTCACGAAATACCGGAGACGAGCCAGAACAGTGTCATTTTATTTGAGAATAGTGTGACAAATGTTTGTGGACACTATAGCCAGTTCACTGGAACGTTTGTGGTTATCCAGGCTGGAGTTTACGTTTTCCACTGGACTGTCAAGACCGACTTCAATTCCTGGATTATCAGCGAACTAGTACGAAACGGAAGTGTTTTGGGGACGAATCTGAGTGAATATCCTAACCCTGGATCGGCGATAGCTATAGCTTCACTGGAGAGTGGAGATCGTGTCTGGGTCAGAATCGGGTCGAAAAAGGCGGCAGCAGAAATTCAACCAATATTTACCACATTTTCTGGATTTTTACTGCGAGCAACCTGATGGTTAGCATGTTAGTTACTGAACATAGACGTGTAGAAATGGCGCACATTTTGCTATCAACAGACCTTATGAGTGTCTCAATGATTCTTGGCCGTCTTCGCCCTGTTATGCCCCTCAGATGGGATGATACTAAGTGGGGGAGCGGTAACACGGTAAGTTAAACTCAGTATTCCTTCTTACATAACGTAGAATGTGACTTATGGACAAGTCGACGGGGTGTCCGAGGGTATTCCGAATGTATCAGGTCACCTACCCGATAGAAATGCCATACAGATTTCGAGTTTCTGCAATGTTCAGATTTTTCTTAATATTTTGTCGCCTTCGAGTGTTTATATCGCGTTTTCTCCAAAATTGACGGCTTCCAAATTAAGTATGTATTCCGAACATGAATTGAAGTCAGAAATAATGTAAATAGTTTTAAACGGCAAAACCACGTTCATTTTATCAAAGTAATTCATTTCAATTTCGTTTTCAATGTATTTTATTATTTAAATAGTGTTTTCACATTTTTCGCCATTAAAATGAACAGTAATAGAGGTTGAGTTTTTTCTTTCTTTGGTGTTGATTGAATGTAGTGTTAATAAAAAGAATACGATGACCTGTAGCTATTTTTTATTTTTTATTATTATTTTTCAAAATATGAGCAGTTGAGCACAACTGAGAGCTTTCATTTTGTTACACACGTAGCATCTGAAACCAAACCAATCAGCATTTTACTTAAAATCGAAGTAAAAATACCATAATCTTAGCAGTTTTTGACATGAAAAATATGAGGAGCATAAAGACCGTGCTTCACATAGCGCGATTTACAAATTGCCCGACGTTCATGATTTTACGAGATCTCGTATTGCTGCAAAATTGCAAAAATGAAATGTATTATCTAAATTTTCCCCCAAAAAATACTTTGAGGGAAAACGCGGGACATTCCGTCGACGCGTCCATAAGCCACATTCTACGTTATGTAAGAAGGAATAATGAGTTTAACTTACCGTGTTACCGCTTACCCGCTTCAAGATTGAAACCCCTAGCCCCACTTAGCATCACCCCTGTCTGTGGGGTTTAATCGGATGGACCTGTCCATCGGAAATCTTTGTTATAGTATATGTTATTGTTTATAAATATCCGTTCTTCTTCCAATGGACTAGTGTACAAGTGAAGGGATTTATCAGACAATAGGGTCTAGACATTTTCTGTTCATTTCTAACAAGATTATCTAAATTCATCTTTTACACTATCACGGAACATAGCCCACAGTTCGTACCATCTCAATTTCACCAACGCAATATGTGAACTTACTGATGCTGTGAATACAGACTATACATGTCCCAGTGAATACAGACAAGACATGTCCCTGTGAATACAGACAAGACAGGTCCCTGTGAATACAGACAAGACATGTCCACGTGAATACAGACTAGACATGTCCACGTGAATACAGACTAGACCTGTCCCCGTGAATACAGACTGACATGTCCACGTGAATACAGACTAGACCTGTCCCCGTGAATACAGACGGGACATGTCCCTGTGAATACAGACTAGACATGTCCCTGTAAATACAGACTAGACATGTCCCCGTGAATAGACTAGACATGTCCCTGTGAATACAGACGGGACATGTCCCCGTGAATACAGACTAGACATGTCCCTGTAAATACAGACTAGACATGTCCCTGTGAATAGACTGGACATGTCCCCGTGAATACAGACTAGACATGTCCCTGTGAATACAGACTATACATGTCCCCGTGAATACAGACTAGGCATGTCCCTGTGAATACAGACATGTCCCCGTGAATACAGACTAGACATGTCCCCGTGAATACAGACTACACCTGTCCCCGTGAATACAGACTAGACCTGTCCCCGTGAATACAGACCAGACATGTCCCTGTGAATACAGACTAGACATGTCCCTGTGAATACAGACTATACATGTCCCTGTGAATACAGACTGGACCTGTCCCCGTGAATACAGACAAGACATGTCCCCGTGAATACAGACTAGACATGTCCCCGTGAATACAGACTGGACCTGTCCCCGTGAATACAGACTGGACATGTCCCCGTGAATACAGACTGGACATGTCCCCGTGAATACAGACTAGACATGTCCCCGTGAATACAGACTAGACCTGTCCACGTGAATACAGACTGGACATGCCCCCGTAAATACAGACTATACATGTCCCCGTGAATACAGACTAGACATGTCCACGTGAATACAGACTAGATATGTCCCCGTGAATACAGACTAGACATGTCCACGTGAATACAGACTAGACATGTCCCCGTGAATACAGACTAGACAAGTCCCCGTGAATACAGACTGGACATGTCCCCGTGAATATAGACAAGACATGTTCCTGTGAATAGTGAATACAGACTAGACCTGTCCCCGTGAATACAGACTGGACATGTCCCTGTGAATACAGACTGGACCTGTCCCCGTGAATACAGACTAGACATGTCCCCGTGAATACAGACTAGACATGTCCCCGTGAATATAGACTGGACATGTCCCTGTGAATACAGACTATACATATCCACGTGAATACAGACTGGACATGTCCCCGTGAATACAGACTAGACATGTCCCCATGAAAACAGACTAGACATGTCCACGTGAATACAGACTATACATGTCCCCGTGAATACAGACATGTCCCCGTGAATACAGACTAGACATGTCCTTGTGAATACAGACTAGACCTGTCCCTGTGAATACAGACTAGACATGTCCCTGTGAATACAGACTGGACCTGTCCCCGTGAATACAGACATGTCCCCGTGAATACAGACTAGACATGTCCCCGTGAATACAGACTAGACCTGTCCCCGTGAATACAGACTAGACATGTCCCCGTGAATACAGACTAGACATGTCCCCGTGAATACAGACTATAAATGTCCCCGTGAATACAGACTAGACATGTCCCCGTGAATACAGACTATACATGTCCCCGTGAATACAGACTTGACATGTCCCTGTGCAAACTGCATCTTACCATTGTATTCCAAAATGAAAAGTAAAAAATAACAATCACATAGCATCAGGGAAGCATTCAAGAATTAAAATCAGTGTATAATTGATGGGTTAGAATTTTTATGAAGCTGTGGGCGAACAAAATATAGTCCTTTGTGGCGACCTGATTTTATGAAAGTTTTTATACAATGCATACTGATATCTCTATATCAACTAACACAAAAGGAGATATTCCCAGTGTAATAGTGTCTGATGTTTGTTTATTTATAAATACCACCTGTTGGGTCAAGGTATAAATAATCGGACTACACTGACCTGTCATGATGACCTCCGTTATTGATAACAGGTGACTCATCATACTGAGAGTGATAACCAACTTATAGGTAACACAGTAATGATTACTGGGGCATACAACCTTAACTTGTAGGTAACACAGTAATGTTTACTGGGGCATACAACCTTAACTTATAGGTAACACAGTAATGATTACTGGGGCATACAACCTTAACTTAATTATAGGTAACACAGTAATGATTACTGGGGCATACCACCTTAACTTATAGGCAACACAGTAATGATTACTGGGGCATACAACCTTAACTTATAGGTAACACAGTAATGATTACTGGGGCATACAACCTTAACTTATAGGTAACACAGTACTGATTACTGGGGCATACCACCTTAACTTATAGGTAACACAGTAATGATTACTGGGGCATACAACCTTAACTTATAGGTAACACAGTAATGATTACTGGGGCATACAACCTTAACTTATAGGTAACACAGTAATGATTACTGGGGCATACAACCTTAACTTATAGGTAACACCGTAATGTTACTAGGCACAACTTGGGACCAATGGAAACCTATATATCCCTTCAGTACTTGTTCAAAACTAGCAGTAAAATCATTCAATTGTCAAAATCCAAGAGTGCTGTCTCTTGACGTGCTGTTCTCTGATCAGTCCTTAAATGCAATATGCACAACTAAGGACAAAGTTGAACTCGCATGAAACTTGAGAAAGATCCCTTCAGTGCTTTCTGAGAAATAGGGATATCAAACTTCAATTGTCAAAATCCAATACAGCTGCCTGTCGGCCATGTTGTTTTCTTGCTGGTCCCAAAATGAAATATGCATAACTAGGGACTACATCTCCGAAAAAAAAAAAAAAATCACTAATGATCAGTGTTCATATGTACTACATGTGTATCTCCCAACAAATCCAAATCACTAATTCTTGAAAAATAAGTCAAACTAAACAATTTCTATTCACAATTTAATTGCCTGGCATCAATTCAGTTGAGCACAATTCAAATTGTTCCACAATTTTTAGTCCTGTAATGAGGAATGCGTACCAACAAAGCTTGCTGCCAACAGATACAATTATGGTGTATGCTCTCATGAGACAATTTTTCTGGAGTTGAACACCTTGATACCGTTTTGTAACGAAGAACGTGCGTATTTGAGCAGTAATCCTCCTACATCTACCTTCACTGTCGTCAGGTCACTGTATAAAATAAATACATTATGTTGTTATATACCTCAACCAGTGACTTTGATATAATACAAGTACTATATATACTAGTTCCAACTCACACCTTTTAAACTTCTACCTGCTTACCAACACAGAAGTGAATTTACCTTGCCCCAACATCTGTACAATATTTCAATGTCCTTTCTTCCATATTCAGTTTCCCAATCTTATCAAAACAATTTGAAAACATTTCTCCACACGTAACACCAGTACATAATAATTCCAGCTTTAATATTAAATCCTTCTTTATCTGAAATTTTGACACCAACAATGATTTTTTCTGTTTAGTTACAAAAGATGAATCAAAGAATAAGCAAATATTTGAATCTAGATGATTATTTTGTAGTGTATTAATTAAGGACTGAGAATGAGTACTTATAATATCGACCAATATATGTGATATATTGCTAATACATCCCTATAGTCTATGCATGATATTATAATGGTAATCTTATTCTAATGTTTTGGGTGCTTAAATTTAAAAAAAGAAAAGAAAAATTACTGTATGTGTTCCTTATCAGGTCTAAATTATACACTTCAAACAAAAATAGACTATTTTGCTTCCTTAAAGAGACAGACCGGTAAACGGCACATCTCCGATTACTAAATAAACTTCAGTATATGTTTCTATGTGACAAAATTAGAGGCTTTCCGACTTTATTTCTTGAAAACAATTACAGAATATGTATTTAAAAGACGTTTTAAAACTCAACCTGAGAGGGAAATGTATGGAATATAACGGCAAATCTTCTTTGTAAATCACCGCTGCCTTTGAAGTTATCACTGTGTGGCACTGTGCACGTGCTTGTTTCTTTGATGTGTCAATCAAATTAGACTCCACTTTATAGCGGGGACTTATTGCGGGTTGCGATTAAATAAATGATATTAAAAAATGAGGTTTTAATATCACTTTTCAGCGTTTTATAAGGAAAATAAAATGAAAAACTCAACAATTCCAACAATCTGTCATGTGTACAAAATCTTTTTCTATTAGCCAATTTTTCTGATCTCTGCGGGCAAGCCTCTTTAAGCTTGTAAAATCCTCAAAGTAAATACGTCTCAAATACCCATACTGTTATTTGATACTTGCCAAACAAATGGTGAGATTTCATCTAAAGTCCACTTTTCCCGAGTCCTGAAGAGTGCATCAAAACGTTCAGCGACATCCTCTGGGAGATTTTCAACAGGAAAGTACCATATGACCTCCGGCTTACTGCTACGATCGATCAGTGCCATACCCTGCACAATGTGTCAAATAAGTAAACCACTATGACATATATAGGCTGTAACATCATAATAAAATTATTCAATTTAAACATTGTCACTATACCTTGTCCAAAACGTTTTCGTCAACAAAGATATTTTCTGTTGAAACAAGCTCATATCTTTTTAAATATCTTGCCAAGCCTGACTTGACTTCCTCAAATAACTTTGTACCAAAACACATGTCAATTCCGAAATTGAGTGAATGAGCCAAAAAAACAGGAATTTCTTGTTTTTCATCCAAAGTTTGACCACAGTAATCGAAATTCCATTACCGTAGTGGTAATTATATTTTTCTTATACCGAGTCAATCTACTATACACGAAATTTGGCTGCTGTAGTTCTTTGAAGAAACTGAGCTAACTTCTTAGGTGAGTACCATCATTGAAATCATATCACAACAAACTGGAACAGTGCTATATCGTGTTGCAATATGTTTTGACACTGGATTGCGATATACAAATATATCGGTTAACCGCGGTAGTCCTAATTGTAATGGGTATCTATGAACTTTTCAAGGTGTATGTATTAGTTAGCAATCGGCTTACAGTTCTAATTATTTGTTTTAATTGTTAAACAGTTATGCTCGTGACACTTCAATTATGCCTGAATTTAACTAAAAAAGCTTTCATCTTTCATAAAACAAAAACTGAAAATAAGGATCATTATCATAACAAGGTTATTAAAAGACACAGTACCTCTACTTGGTGAAGATATGTCTTCATCCCTGATGGTACACTCTGCTCCCACACAGATAAGAACTCTTGTAGGTTAAACTGTCAAAACATATCAAAGCATTTATGTAAGAACTTATGTTACGTTCACAATCTGTTCAATACTCAACTGGATTTTCTTAAACTAGTATTCTCAAAAATATTTACACGCACAGATGTATGTAACCCTGGTAAATACTAGCCGTAATATACCACTTGGCCAGAGAGATTTTTTTTTAGCTTGATCCGTTGAGCATGAGACTAGTAAGCCAGAGGTCCCGAGTTCGATCCCTAGCGGAGGTAGTGATTTAAATCTAATTGATCATGCGCTCTGTTACATATGGAACAAGAGATCCTAGAGGGATCTTGGCGCCCACCATTGAATGATCCATATAAATCAAATGAAAGACTGATCTTTTCTTTTCCCTTCTTTCACTGTCCTTTCAAAACATTTAATTACTTTATATAACACGATATAGCAAGAGCAATCCGCAATTATCAAAATCTAAGATGACTGCCTGTTGGCCATGTTGTTTTCCAATCTGTCCCAAAATACAATATGCACAACAAGGGACCAAGGGAAACTTACATAAGAAATTTAGGAAGATCCCTTTCGTATTTTCTGAGAATAGCGATAACAACCTTCAATTGTCAAAATCCAAGATGGCTGCCTGTTGGCCATGTTGTTTCCCGATCAGTCTAAAAATGCAATATGCATAGCTGCGATAACGTAGCTCTGGACGACGGACGGACAATTTCTGACAGATGGTCGTCGTCAGAGCTACGATTCCCTCCCATTGCTCGTAATGTAGCAAAACAGTGAACCTCGAAAATGCTACAAATAGCGGATATCGTTTAATTTTGGAGTAATAGTTGGTATAATTAAACATTTCTAACACAATTTTGCAATGTATTAGCCTACCGTCTAATCTGGAAATCTTTATTTCGCATATTCTGATATCATACTGCTTGGAGTTGTCTCCGTGATCCGCCATGTTACTTCTCGAAGAACTCTCGCGAGGATGCTGACCCAAATATGGAATCCGTGACCATATATGGATGAAGCTACTACGATAAATTAATACATTCTCAGAGATATTTAACCTCTGTTTTGTAACTCTTGTGAAGAAGGCGAATCTAACTTTGCGTAATTAAATAATTTCAGAATCAATTGACCTTGATTACTGAGATATATTACTCCGAATCTGTTTTTCTGTTGAAATCTCGCAGGAAACCTCATTAGCATCAATTTATTTTGATTTCCTTATAAGGAAATTGACCTTTACACTTGTATCAAAGATGGCGGTATGTTTGAACTGATATCTCTGTGTGTCTTGCTCGTTTTGGATTTTACTATTTATTGTCAAACAATTGACGTAATGTGCAGGTTTGTGGCTTGAATATTAATATTAGATACCAGAATCATCAATTTACATGTGTTTTTTTATCCGAGAAAATGTTTACCACTGCTAATACTGCCCGATGTGAACCACATCGGGGCTTGCTACACTATCGGCAATGGGAGGGACTTCATACCCTGCCGGAGAGCAGTGTAGGCAGGGTATGAATATTCGTTCTACAATATGCACAGCTAGGGACCAGGCGGAACTTACATATGAATTTTTTGAAAGATCCCTTTAGTACTTTCTGAATTGTTTAAGGAGGGATGGACAGATGGAAGGATCACAGACAAGGGATGCAGGGCGATTTGAATAGCCCACCATCTGATGACCGTGGGCTAAAAAGCAAAGCTATCAAATAAAATCACGTACTTTTCCAGAATTTCGAAGACACAGCTCAGCAAAGAATTTGCATATTTTGTCCTCATTCAGTGTGTAAAAGGCTGTATCTGAAACATTACAGAGAGTATAAAACATAAGCCCAGCATGTTACAGAGTGGAGTAGATCAGGAGCTACTTCCACTCTTACCAGTCAGTACAGTAGTCTCAGGCTTGTACATCAGCATCTGTGGGTTATCATTTTATACAGCCAATTAAAGATTCGTCAATACAATTGTCTTAGATTTACAGTACATCAATATCTGTGGGTTAGTTAAAAACAGCTGGTTTCTCGCGTTCCAAAGATTGTTGAGTCAAATAATGCCTTTTCTCAGGTTAAAGACAATCACCAAAATAGCAATCCTGAGCAGTGTATTCACATCTAATTAAGTGACACTTAAAAATATCCCGGTGTAGCATGGTATTTTGAATCATGGATAAATGACCCGGGGTCAAAATAACACTATGGTAAAATGAATCCCTCTTGGTAAAGTGACCCCCCTCCCCCCCGAAAAAAGTCACCATAACTTGTTTTTTTTCATATATTATTCAACATATTTTTTTTATTAA
The DNA here is from genome assembly GCF_902652985.1 of Pecten maximus. NCBI lineage: Eukaryota > Metazoa > Mollusca > Bivalvia > Pectinida > Pectinidae > Pecten > Pecten maximus. The sequence goes on along the minus strand of NC_047018.1, from coordinate 2,974,897 downwards.
AACAATGTTGTATAAGATTTTGATGTAGTCATGTAATGAGGAGGAAGTATCAAAACAAAGTATTTACAATATTAGTTTGGGATAGATCATTTCAAGCTGGGAGTCACTTTACCATGACCATAGTGAAATAAAGTATTTTGTCATTTTTTTGATGATTAACATTTTTTCAGTAAACTTCAATTCATCAATCTATACATTATAACAAATCTAAATTGGCCTAAGGTAAGTGATTTTGATGTAAGTCATGTAAGGATGAGGAAGGGGTCAAGTGACCCCCCTCCCTCCTAAATGACTCGCATTGAAATCACTTATCCCAGACCAATGTTGTTGTTGTTAAGATTTATAGAATAATGAATTGATGTGTACTGATAAAGGTTTAGTGAAAAGAAGTCACTTAACATTACCAAAAAAATAATAAAAAGGTTTACTTCTCCATTTACTCCCATCCTCAAGTATTTACCTATATTTCACTCTATAGCCAACCTACACATCCAAATTTGTACTGTTTATAATCATACAATACTAATTTGTTGTAATATATAAAAATATGTTAAATAATATATGAAAATCATGTTAGAGTGACTTAAGTAGGGGGGGGGGGGGGGGGGGGGGGTGTTACCATTATGGAATTTTGACCCTGGGATCAATTTACCATGGGGATCAAAATACCATAATACACCGGGTTTCTTCAAGAGTTCAATTTCCACAGCTCAACATGAAAACATTGTTTTGCTTCAGTTTATCAATTTAAAAATGTATTTTGTATATGTTTAATGTCAAATATACAAAATTATACATTGAAAGAAACAAAACATGTTGGTTATCATGTTCATCTTCAACACAATATTTTTTTCAGCTTATTTTTTTTGTCATTTGACATCTAAAAATACAGGCGGTATTAGATTTGTTTGTTGATTCAGTTTAATTGAAGAAAATGGTGAGGCAATGTAAATATAAGTATTGAACAATGGTTTTAATGTTGTTATAGTCGATATGGCAACAAGATGTATGGTGGGCAATTATGGTTTCCATGCCGCATATGCTCACCATACATCTTGCTGCCATATCAACTATAACAACATTAAAAACATTGTTCATTGCTTAAATATTGCCACACAACTATGAGATGTATCGATCAGTAATTCCACTGGTATATTAAAACGAGTTTCCAATGTTATATCAAAAACAGGTTATTTCTACCATACTCTGTGGTTTTGTCCAAGTCTTGTACGTATATATATCATTCTGACATACTCGGTGGTTTTGTCTAAGTCTTGTACGTATATATCATGAGCGACATACTCGGTTTTGTCTAAGTCTTGTACGTATATATATCATTCTGACATACTCGGTGGTTTTGTCTAAGTCTTGTACGTATATATCATTATGACATACTATGTGGTTTTGTCTAAGTCTTGTACGTATATATCATTCTGACATACTCTGTGGTTTTGTCAAAGTCTTGTACGTATATATCATTCTGACATACTCGGTGGTTTTGTCTAAGTCTTGTACGTATATATATCATTCTGACATACTCGGTGGTTTTGTCTAAGTCTTGTACGTATATATATCATTCTGACATACTCGGTGGTTTTGTCTAAGTCTTGTACGTATATATATCATTCTGACATACTCGGTGGTTTTGTCTATATATCATTCTGACATACTCGGTGGTTTTGTCTAAGTCTTGTACGTATAAATATCATTCTGACATACTCCGTGGTTTTGTCTAAGTCTTGTATCTATATATCATTCTGACAAAGAGTTACCTATTTCCATGCGGGAGTCTTCATCTTCAGTATTAGTTGTTGAGGAGATTTTGTCTGCATAACAATTAATGACATGTTCTATAACTGGCCTGCAACACAAATCAACAGTCATTCAGTATCCGGTAACAAGTTATTATATGTATAATTTAATATGGTGAACACTTTTATTTAAATTTCTACAACAGGGCTGCAAGCTAATTTTAAGTGTGTCACCTGACTGCTATTAAGTCCACTATTTGGATCATTTAGCATAAATTTCTTGTAATTTTTCACATTTACATTAACAATCTGAGATGAACATTACAGTCTCAGTGGGTTAATATTCCAAGGTTAGATGTACAGATCTATGACAGGCTGAATTGATACTTCTACAACGTCAAACAGTCCTGGTGTTAAGATCACAGATGTGTTCAAGTCACTGTCATTATTATACAAAGCTGTGATCCTTAGAATGTAGTCCTCTATTTAGAGTCCTCATTCGATAGGAGACTGAACAGGTGTTGTACAATATAACACAATGATAACATTATACTTGGATTCCAATTACTTGGGGCCTATGGAACTTTCTTGTGAATTTTCTAGGGTGTTCAAGGGCCAATACTCATTTAATGTTTGAATTGATTTTACAAAATATGCCATGTACGCCAAAAAAGTTCCCAAAATGAAACCAAAAATAAATCTTCTCAATTGAGCAAAATTTTTCTGAACTCCCCGATTACCTAGGAAAGAGCTCCTCTAACGTCTGGCAGCAGTCTTCCAAGGGGAGACCATTCTTCAGCCAGTCATTCTCCTCCGACAGTTGTATGATATGGTTAAGAACTTGGGTTAAGAAATCAAAATGTAACACGCGCCAATACCCTACAAGAGAGAGAATATGCAGTCTACATCCTAACAAAACCTATTTGAACGGTAACAGAGCAACACAATTACCACTTTCAACTTCAAACTTAACACAATCCAGACAGCTCCCTCAAAATTGTATAACAAAAAAAAAGGAATGCAAAGCCTGAAGCTTCCGTTTTTATTTTTCTGTTATTATTACTATTATTTAAATGATTCTAATTTTGTATGCTCCATTGACATAGTATCTATTAGGAACACCACTTGTATGTTTAAAGCTACAATACATTATTTTTCAACCTGAATACACTGAAAACGGTCCTCCATTCAATGAACTACGATCTGTTTCTAGATCAAACGTCACTCACCCTCGAGGTTACATGCCTGTAGTTTCTTTAGAGCTACTGTGATCTCTGCTTCACTTGCCTGCACTAAATTCAGGAGATCTTGGAAGGTGTACTGAGGGGAAAAAAATCCTAAAAATGAAGGTCTTAAATTTTGTGTTCATGGAGAATGCATATATGATAACTAACTTATTTTTGGTAAATTCTTTTATAACAAAGTTACATACATGTGTATACATCCACGCACTAACTAGTGGCAATAGGTTCTTTTTTCATCATAAATTTAATTTTCTGAAACAAATTCAAACTAAGGTTTTCAACAACTTAATGTGTAAAATAAAAAGTCTTGCCCAAAAGATGTAAAAACAACCTACTTCGCTACATATCATACTGCCTACTGATGGCGATTCTCTGAGTCTACTGAGGACGACCTACCTTCTGAGCCATGTGCTCCTCGTCCTCCTCACTCTCCTTGCCATTGTACATGTTTCTCTCCAGTAACAACTTCAACTTCTTCACCTTTGGTTTACATGGTCGCAGCTCGAAGTAGTTGTGTAATACAGAGGTCACCTGAAGATATTCATATCATATAGTTAATGAGCATTAAATAAGCCAGGTAAAACTGTAGGTACATTAGTATCATGACGGGTATCCAGCATTTGTTCATACTTATTACCTATTAATGTATATATAACATCATAAATGATAACAGAAATATGGCTGATATGGAAGTATTTATCTTACAAAACATACTGTAGTATACAGGAAATCTGCACCTTGAAACAAACTAGTACATTAGTATGTTTACCTCTAGAAGTCTATAGAGTGCAAACTTAACATTTTTTTCAGTGGTGCTAAATAATACACAATATATAATCAAAGCAGTAGTGTCGGACATAACGACAGCTAAAAGTCAGACCTGTCTGTAATTGACGACTTGTTCTCCTTTGTCAGGCAGGTCCTGGCTCAAAACCATCTCTGGTAGTAACAGCATGCAGTTGGATATCTCTGCCTCCTTTATGTCATATGTCTTGCCAGCGGTACACAGCACTGCACCTTCAGTTTTCTCTCCTCGAATTACTAACCTGGACACAGTTGCCAGTAAACATCATTGATTCATGACAACAGTGTATTAGACATGATCCAATGAGCAAAATTATCATTTGAAAGGAACTCTTGATCTACAATGAGCAGAGCTTTTTCTCACTGGTTTGGGATGGGGCCTTTTTGTCTCATTTTGGGAAAAAAATATGGTGAATTTGGGAAGGATTTTACCAGGAGTAAATTAAACTGCAAATATTGGGAATTTGGATTAAATATGTAATAATTTCAATTGGGACTGGGGCCCATTAACGGCCCCAAAAAGCCCTCAGAAAAAGCCCTGATGTGGCTATGCATGTTCATAAATCCAAGACTGTTTAAGAATGCATCTCAATAACATACTCCTGCAGCAATAAACAGATATTTAGGAGATCTTTTTTTGTTTACCTTTACTTCCTGATTAAGTTTTACCTGTAAATCTGCTTAGTACACTATACTTACTCATCTCCAGTCTCCAGAGCTGTCAACACAGAGTCATCTACTTCCAATAGTTTGACAGCATCATTGTCCAACTCCTCTGAAAAGTAGATGCTCTGGATAGCAGGCTTTACTTCTGCTGGGTCTATCTTAGCATATTCCATTACCAATTTTATATCCTCCAATGACCTTTGATTCAAACAAATGAATTACATGCATGTACAAAATAAATTAAAGCAAGTAATTACAGAAATCAAACACATTGTACAATAGCAAATATACTTGAACTACTTTAATGTGGTCACCACGTGCACGTGCATGCTGAAGCAAATTATGTTAGTTTTCTGATTAAATTGAACAAACTGCAAATGAAAGGTTGCATTGTCTATATCTCAAATTAAATTTCATGTAATGCATGTGTTCCAAAAAAATGTGTAATTACATAAAGGTAGAAATCCTGACGTCTCTAAATCAAGGAGACATGAGATAACCTGTACATGTATCAGTGCAAACAAGTCTCCTATTTATGACTCCAATTAATTATAATCACATAATGTAAAGCAAAAGTTGATGTTCATCACACTACCCTGATAAATAAACAATTTATTTTAACCCAGAAAGCTGCAGTTGTGTAGTGATGGTTTTGTAGTAGGATTCATCATGAAGGTTGATTATGGTTCATATAAATGCTTGTACGAAGGTCAACCACATAACTGATCAGCTACATGACAGTATAAACATTCGGGAATCTCGGAAAAGTGAAAACAACACAGAACAGCAATGTTATCAACTGATCATTTACATGATGGAATTGCTTATTGAAATGTTCCTTATCTATTATAATTTATTTGATGTAATTATTAAGTGATAGAAAGGCCGACACCTGTAATTTTAAAAACTTAACAAAATATGATTTGATAAGTTTGATTTTTTTAATGACTAATTACATTGTACCTTCCAAGTTGCAAATGAAACATTTGGGAGGGAGATAATGAGGAAATGAAGTAATTTTTTATAGCAAATTATCTCCCCTTAGATTTTGTTTACTTGCATTGCGCACAAAGTGTATTGTGCCCATGTGCAGTTGAAAATGTCACTCATGCATTTTTCTCACCCATGAGATTTCTAAAAAGCTGTATATATATATATGCACTAGGCAAGAATGTTTTTACGATGAAAACATAAACGAAAAAAACATGAATATGACACATGACATACAGTATCCTTGCCTAGGACTTGCATACATATTGTCACTCAAACCAATGGTGAATAACTTAGTATCGTATAGCACTCTCTCATATAGGAAAGTATTATCCTGGTCAGAGATTTAGTATATAGGTCTAGATCTCTGTCCTGGTCTAGCTGGACATGCATGTACACTCATCTCCAATAAAACAATTAAAGAAGCAATGGGCATCTGGAGGGAAAATCTACCAGGTAAGATGATCAAAAATTCGGACTAACCTAATGAGTGACCTGTAAGTCGATGGCAGTCATGTGTTGCAAGTGGTAACACCAGAGACCATAACGTTATACTATAACCAGCTGGCTAACTATTATTGTTAAAATTGTTATAATAAATATCTGTAACACAGACAAATGATACATATCTAATTGATAGCACATGTCAATGCTTATCTGTCATTCATGATCACATCAGTTTAAATTGATTTCGGGACTTCCTATTTCAAATTACCTTAGATCGCCGTTGTTTACTTTGGCAATTTCGGTGTCCATGTTTGCTGTCAAAATGTAGCTCCCGCCAATTTTTCACCGGAAGTGTGGAATGATAACATAACTACAGCCGGTAGAGGTCGGAAAACCCGACACCGCCCGGTATACAACCTGCACGGTACACACAATACGGACCGTCAAGCTTTTATTTTCATTCATATGTAATCAAAATGATACTAGATCTATATAGTATTATAGTTATTAACTATGTGACTATTTGAACGAAGAAGAGTTGCAAAATAAGAAAAAAATTACAAAAGTGAACCAACTGTAGCTAAGCTTAGACTAACTATAAATTATCAGAACCCTGATATAGATCTACAAATCTATGTTTGCGATGATAAAACTTTCCGAGATTTCCCCTTTGAAGTTTGCTTAGTTCTTACAGTTTTATCCGATACGTATCGTACAATGATAATGCGACGCGTGGAAAGTTATTTTCTGATACCGTACGTGTCAATAGCTTAGCTATTAGAGAATTTCAAGGTTTTTTTCAAGTTTATCATGGTATATATTTGTTTGGTATGTTTCTTTAAAATAACAACCAATGTAAGACTAGCCGAGAGTTCTAACTTTGTCAGATCTATAAGCAAATCATGATCACTGAAACTTTCTTCACAAACAAAACAAAATACTTACCGATTCTTTTCTTCTCTGCCTCCGGAAAATGTCAACATATTTAGCAATCCGAGACAGCAATGCACAAGGTACAGAACGCCACGTGATTCATATTCGACTTTGTCCGTGCAGCATTCTTTACATCGACCAAGGAAAACTGTGTTTCAAAATTCCTAAACATTTATTTTTAGATTTTTTTAGTGTTAATATACGTATACAATTATAGTTCAATTTTTTATGATTTCCCCCCTTAAATTTTGTATTGCATTCCAATGGAAAGGTTAAAGTTAAGGAACTTCCTTACGTTAAGGGGTATTGACACAACTGGCCAGAGTCAGATGTAAATGACGACATCAGCTCACCAACGAAAGAAGATTAAAACATGGCCAAGACGCTGAAGAACACCAACGCACACCTTGCCGTTTTCGTTTTGGCGGTCAAACGGTTAGACCAGTCGGACCAGTGTTATTCGTTTATGAAATAAAGACGGACCTGGCTATTTTATATTATTTTCAGACGAGCCTTGAAAAAGACTTCCAATGCCTGTATTATGCTTGAAATATTACATTTAAAAACTGACGAACCAGTTTGTCCTTTTATCAGAGTTTCCAACTAGGACTAGGCGTTGATTTCGTAAATAACATCAGGCACCATGCATTTTACCAAAACGTGTTTAGATGTACATCTTCATGCATAACAAGACACTATCGAACCGAACGAAATAAAATCATGCATGATAACCCCAAATAAATCGAACGAACGACTACGACATCGAACGAACAATCTCGACATCATCGAACGAATGCCTGAACGTATCTTCAATGAACCATGTATAAAACCCGGCACGGAGAGGGTATACTAATATAAAATTGTATCAACCTACTGAGGAATCTCTGTGTTTAACGAGCTCCCAAAAATTATGTAAAAATCATTATAATGGAGTACGACGATACCGTACCTTGTCCTGTCGCAGTTCTATGAGTGTCTGAGACCAATCTGATTAAAATCTAGATGGTCATTCTCACTACGTTACATTAACATCTAACAACATCCCACATGGGGTCACGTTCTGATGACCGTTGAGATATGCGAATGTCACTTTCAGGGCGAAATGTCTATTTGTCGATGAAATTAAAGCAAACCATTATATCTGAAGCAAACCATTTCGGCACAGCATGTACATAGCTGTATGCTATTCAGGACGAAATGACTTGAAACAAATTGACAGATTATGGTAACCTATGCACTCTGGTCATGCTAATTCGGACGTATACAATTCATTTCCAAGATTCTGGAAGTAGTCATTTGATTGGCTAATCCAAAAGGTCACCCTGACGTGACCCCTAATTGGATGTTGTTAGATGTTCATGTAACGTAGTGAGAATGACCATCTAGATTTTAATTAGATTGGTAGACAATGTTGGATTTATAAACAAAGGCTAAAGTTTGTAATTTGCTTTACCTAAAATACAGGCAACATCGCGATCCAAAATCTTTAGTAGTTTACAGAAATCTTCACGAATCTCTATTGGCAAAAATCTAGTTGTGCAGAATCTCTGGTGATGTGTCCGGGAACCCGAACCTCTATATCATAAGCTATGAAATTAAGCACTGCTCACCGAATCCAATCAGTGTCATAACTGGAGACCTCTTCATCTATAGAATAGTCCCGTATCTTTTACAGGTCACGTGTTCCCCCCACTGGTATAGGACCTTCGTTACAAAATTGGGAAAATACAGGTTGATACTTAACCCTTGTCCTGAACGACTGCATAAATTTTGTTAAAATTTGTCATGGAATATTCATCTAAGCGACACCAATAGATACTTTGGGGATATCTTGGTTATTAGTATCTATTACATACATGTATGTGACAATTTTGCAGAAAAATGACTCCTTATAGGACTGATATTAAACTTAATGTATTTATTTGTGAACCAAATTCAATAAAATTTCGGAAATTACGCCATCAGACGTCATATATAAATGCTCTCAAATGGGCCACGGCCATAGATAAAAAAAATCATTATATGTTCATGTGGACATGTATGAACTACTGGGAGTACTGTAGTACTTTTATAGACTTTATAACTAGAATTGAGCAGTCCTTCATAATTTTGACTCAACCCCCATCAACGACGAAAACCGTGAAAACCTGCGTCCTGTAAATTTCAAGATACGCAGAGAGGACGTGGTCAGACACATTTCATGACGTTCTTACTACGTCAGACACATTTCATGACGTTCTTACTACGTCAGACACATTTCATGACGTTCTTACTACGTCAGACACATTTCATGACGTTCTTACTACGTCAGACACATTTCATGACGTTCTTACTACGTCAGACACATTTCATGACGTTCTTACTACGTCAGACACATTTCATGACGTTCTTACTACGTCAGACACATTTCATGACGTTCTTACTTCGTCAAACACATTTCATGACGTTCTTACTACGTCAAACACATTTCATGACGTTCTTACTACGTCAGACACATTTCATCAAGTTCGTATTGTGTTCACTGAATCCGACGTTGTCTTATATTCTTCTTCTTTCTCCACGTCCATAAAGACAATATCATGTCCTAATAGGAAAAAGATCTTACTGCGTTCCCACTGCGTCTGCCTCCTCCAATATTTTCCAGGACGTGGTTGGACGTAAAGGGAACATGGCGGAGTGTAATTGATGTTTTAGGAAAGGTAGGTTTCCTGTACCGCGTATGACAACCTTATGTATGGATATATGATTCACGTAGCTTGTGACAAGTTGTGTAAACTTCGTCTGACAAAATTAAGGTTTTCAGTGACATGTACGATACGATACTGTCACATCCGTCTGACAAAATTAAGGTTTTCTGTGACTTGTACGATACGACAATGTCACCTTGCTCTGACAAAATTAAGGTTTTCAGTGACTTGTACAATAAGACAGTGTAAGCTTTGTCTGACAAAATTAAGGTTTTCAAAAAATGACTTGTACAATAAGACAGTGTAAGCTTTGTCTGACAAAATTAAGGTTTTCAGTGACTTGTACGATACGACAATGTCTACCTCAGTTTTATGTAAATTCATATAGGCTACACACTGATCAACATGAATTAAATGTTTCCTAATAGTTCCAGCTCCATTAGATTGTGCATTTTTTCGAAAGAACAACTTAAACATAGAATTCTATGACCCGTAATTTAATTGTCTTGGTACAGCGATATTGTTAATATATGTGGATAACATTACACGTGTATATGGATTAAGAACTGCTGTAAGCAGGAACTGAAACATGAAACAAAGACGGAATTCTAAACAAAACATGACCCAAACAATAAAACAGACTACAGTTAAAAAATACATCACAATGTTATAAGGATATCACCGTTTCACATTTTCAGACATTGTTACAATAGTTTGTTCATTAATGATATCACCGTTTCACACATTGCTATCATAGTTTGTTCATTAATGATATCACCGTTTCACACATTGCTATCATAGTTTGTTCAATAATGATATCACGGTTTCACACATTGCTATCATAGTTTGTTCAATAATGATATCACCGTTTCACACATTGATATTATAGTTTGTTCAATAATGATATCACCGTTTCACACATTGCTATCATAGTTTGTTCATTAATGATATCACGGTTTCACACATTGCTATCATAGTTTGTCCAATAAGGATATCACCGTTTCACACATTGCTATCATAGTTTGTTCATTAATGATATCACCGTTTCACACATTGCTATCATAGTTTGTTCAATAAGGATATCACGGTTTCACACATTGCTATCATAGTTTGTTCATTAATGATATCACCGTTTCACACATTGCTATCATAGTTTGTCCAATAATGATATCGCCGTTTCACACATTGCTATCATAGTTTGTCCAATAATGATATCACCGTTTCACACATTGCTATCATAGTTTGTCCAATAAGGATATCACCGTTTCACACATTGCTATCATAGTTTGTCCAATAAGGATATCACGGTTTCACACATTGCTATCATAGTTTGTCCAATAAGGATATCACGGTTTCACACATTGCTATCATAGTTTGTTCAATAAGGATATCACGGTTTCACATTTCCCTACACTGCAATCACCGTTTCACAATCCCATATATTGCTATAATAGTTTGTTCATTAATGATATATGATAAAAAAAAACAAGCATGCACTAAATTAAAAAGTGCCACTATGGCCCTTTTACGTTCTGGGGCACATCAATGCGCATTAAACCCTTTAACTATTGCTAAAATTGTAAAAATTAAAGTATACCCATCTGCACTCTACGGATGTGAACTGTGGGTACTTTCATATACTGAATTATTGATGCTAGAAAGAGCTCAACACTTTATTGTAAAGTCAATTCAAGGTTTTGGGAAAAGAACAAGAACTGATATGGGTACTTCCTTGATTGGATGGCTCTCTATAGAAGCGTACATTGATATTAAAAAACTTTTGTATTTAGGTAGGATCTGCAGAATGAATAGAAATAACTTAATCTGCAGAGTATTCATTTCGAGATTTTTTATGTACATAGTGAGCAACTGTAGTCAAAAAGGTTTTATACCCGATATCGTTAGAATACTTAAGAAGTATAACTTATATGAATATATTGTACTTTTTCTTGATGATGGTAGCTTTCCAAACAAAATACACTGGAAGTCATTGATTTATAAATCTGTATCTAATTATGAAACTAATGCTTGGTTGCATAGAATGTCTAATGCCGCAGACTTCACACGATTTTTATTGCTGCATGACGATCTTAAACCTCAATATTTATGGCAATTAGCTTTGCGCCATCCAAATTTTCTTTATAATATTGGATACATAATGAAATTGATTGTAACTGTTCGGGTAAGTAATGTTCAGCTTTTATGTCACCACTGTGGCCTTTTCTACACTGATTTTGTAACTCATGTTATTTTGCAGTGTTCTGTAACGGATAATATCCGTGATAATCTATGGTGTATTATAGCATCCATTTCAAGTATAGAACTAAGTACATATCTGCATTCACTACCTGATTATTCCTTAATACATATTTTACTAGGTGGTCCAATGAACCATCAGGTGAATGAATCTGATCATGAAGAATTTAGATTAGAGTCCATATATGCCATAAAACGAATGTTTGATCTATACACATAATTAATTCATGTAGTATCATATATATATATATATAATTAAAAATATATAATGTCCTTGTGATGGGTATACATAGTAATGATAATAAAAAATTGTGAATTTCTGGTTTGTGTTTTTTATTATTATTACTATATATATATATATATATTTATTTATGTACATGGAATATAAGACATATATATTACTCAACTTATATCTACGATAATTAACTACATGTATATGTATATAAGATTATATTGTGAACTCGCATGCACTTTTTTGCTTGATATCACTATGTAAATAGTCACGTATTATCTACGTTACATTGATTGTATTTGTATTATCATGCTCTTCTTTGTGGAGGAAATAAAGATGATATATATAGTTTGTTCAATATGGATATCACCGTTTCACACATTGCTATAATAGTTTGTTCATTAATGATATCATTGTTTCACACATTGCTATCATAGTTTGTTCATTAGGATACCACCGTTTCACATTTCCCTACACTGCAATCATCGTTTCACATTACCATATATTGATATAACAATTTGTTCGTTAATGATATCACCGTTTCACACTTTCAGACATTGCTATCATGGTTTGTTCATTAAAGATATCGTCGTTTTATATTTTCAGACATTGCTATCACCGTTTCACATTTCCACACATTGCTATCATAGTTTGTTCATTAAGGATACCACCGTTTCACATTTCCACACACTGCTATCGTGTCATGAAAACTACTCTTTCAGCCCCTACATTATCAACATAGATCTTTCCAAACGCGTCTAATCATCAATCAGCATGTAGAGGTGACGTCGTTGATGACGTAAACCCCTTGATGCTATACACCGAATGGCAGAAAGACATACGAGTGCATATTGCGTTTTTCTTTTGCGTAATTCTGACAGTTCATATTATACATTGCCATCCACTTAAACACTAAACAGAGCGGATCAGAAAGTACTGTACCAGGTCTTCTGTGATGGCCATCAGTAGTACATCTTTGTCTGTCCCTAAGGAAACATACGCCTTTGGCTTTGTGGCCTGTGAGCCAGTTGAAACATTAAAATGACGATCACTAACGACATGTTTACCACTACCTAAGTGACTGATCACGTGTTTACCACCACCTTAGTGACTGATCACGTGTTTACCACTACCTAAGTGACTGATCACGTGTTTACCACTACCTAAGTGACTGATCACGTGTTTACCACTACCTAAGTGACTGATCACGTGTTTACCACTACCTAAGTGACTGATCATGTGTTTACCACTACCTAAGTGACTGATCACGTGTTTACCACCACCTAAGTGACTGATCATGTGTTTACCACTACCTAAGTGACTGATCACGTGTTTACCACCACCTAAGTGACTGATCACGTGTTTACCACACCTAAGTGACTGATCACGTGTTTACCACTACCTAAGTGACTGATCACGTGTTTACCACTACCAACGTGACTGATCACGTGTTTAATTTACTGTATTTATCAGACAGCCACTTTGCTAAAGTGCCAATTACTGATGACGGGTTCCCAGCATAAGTTGTCAGACGATTGGCACTTAAGTAACCAGACGTACTAAGAAACAAGTTGACAATCACTAGGGAGAAGCGATGACGTCATTATGTGATGTTGAGGACTTTGTCAGCATGGTTGTGACCCCATTTAGACGTAATCCATGCGTTGACGAGTTTCTTCATGTTTCTAACGCCTTTGTGACGTTCCTTCTGCAGGTGAAGACGGCTTTCCTGGACGATGTATTTGTTAGACATTTGACGTCACTGATAATGTCCCTCATGCATTGGAGACGTCTCGTCTGTGCATTAAAACTGTTATATCGAGAACGTTTTCGTTTGACATTATAGTTCGTCCCACATCCTTGTGATTTTTCTGTAATACATTCACACAATTTACGGCGTACACATACTGTCGTACCTGTGGATAAGTAATGAGGACATATTAGTGTTGATGGTGGTCTGTACAGTATACAAACTGTCGTACCTGTGGATAAGTAATGAGGACATATTAGTGTTGATGGTGACCTGTACAGTATACATACTGTCGTACCTGTGGATAAGTAATGAGGACATATTAGTGTTGATGGTGACCTGTACAGTACACATACCGTCGTACCTGTGGAGATGGTGGCCTGTACAGTATACAAACTGTCGTACCTGTGGATAAGTAATGAGGACATATTAGTGTTGATGGTGACCTGTACAGTACACATACTGTCGTACCTGTGGATAAGTAATGAGGACATATTAGTGTTGATGGTGACCTGTACAGTATACAAACTGTCGTACCTGTGGATAAGTAATGAGGACATATTAGTGTTGATGGTGACCTGTACAGTATACATACTGTCGTACCTGTGGACAAGTAATGAGGACATATTAGTGTTGATGGTGACCTGTACAAAGTAATGAGGACATATTAGTGTTGATGGTGACCTGTACAGTACACATACTGTCGTACCTGTGGATAAGTAATGAGGACATATTAGTGTTGATGGTGGTCTGTACAGTATACAAACTGTCGTACCTGTGGAGATGGTGACCTGTACAGTACACATACTGTCGTACCTGTGGATAATGGTGACCTGTACAGTACACATACTGTCGTACCTGTGGATAATGGTGGCCTGTACAGTACACATACTGTCGTACCTGTGGATAAAGAAAGAGGACATATTAGTGTTGATGGTGACCTGTACAGTACACATACTGTCGTACCTGTGGATAAGTAATGAGGACATATTAGTGTTGATGGTGACCTGTACAGTACACATACTGTCGTACCTGTGGATAAGGAAAGTGATGAGCACTTATCAGTGTTAGTGATTGTACAGATAATATTTCGGGATTTCTTTTTTCCTGAAATGTTGATTTCGGTCTATGTATATTATAGAGGAACCAAATATATATGTTGCAGTCCTGATGTTCATTTGTTTCCTAGTCAATTAAAAACAAGGTTTGAAAATAAACAACATTATTATAAGACGAATTGAGACAAATTTAGCATCCAACATTACCCGGTATGTTATTTGTGGAGTTTATTTATTAAAACTTAATTAGTTCCTCATATCAATGGCGGATATATATATATATATCATCGATGTCACTGTACCTTAATGATAAAGCTGGTAACAAGCAATAGACAATGCCATTGTTTGATCATGTATCAGTAGAATTTGTTCATTCCTACCTTCAGTCCTGCCGAGGCGGCTGGTCCTGTCGGGTCAACAGTCTGGACGTAAGTAGGTCCGTCACCTCGTAACACGAATCCATACCCAACGGAGTCACTGATAATCTGGAACATTAAACACTATATACAGCTTGATTATAGCAACGATCAACTCCTGATTAGGTACGTAATGTACTTCAGTGTCCAGTAAAATCTGCAAAGCTGCTCAACGAATTGACACCGGAAGTGTTGTACAAAAGATATAAGAACTGTAAATTAGGAAGGTACGGTTGTTCCAAAAAGAATCAAACTGTCCCATCCAGCTGTTTCGTTCTTCTAGAACTTAATAATGGAAGTAAATAACTGCTCATGTAACAAATCGAACACAAACCGTAAAAGTTGTTGTGTTATGAGACAGGAAAAACGACAAAGATTAGCTATGTGTTACGGTTTTGTCAGTCGCACCAATATTAGTATACAAAGTTGTAGAGGATAACTATATCACTTACTGACACCAATATAAGTATACAAAGTTGTAGAGGATAACTATATCACTTACTGACACCAATATAAGTATACAAAGTTGTAGAGGATAACTATATCACTTACTGACACCAATATAAGTATACATCACTTACTGACACCAATATAAGTATACATCACTTACTGACACCAATATAGGTATGCAAAACTGTACAGGATAACTGTATCACTTACTGACACACATTATATTCGCCAAACGAGTTTTTTTATTTTTACATGCAAACAAGCGTATAGAAGTATTTACTACAGAATACGTTGATACCCGCGAATAAGGTCGGACGGCGACAACCACGAAACACTAGACCCGTGAAATCTGTAACAGGAGAGGAGAAAATGTAGCGGCCAGACCGGGATTCGAACCCGGGATCCCCGAACACTAGCCGGATGCTCTACCAATTGAGCTACCTGATCACCGATGATCGACCCAGTCCAGTCCCGCTACAAATCTAACAAATATACTGTATAAAAATGAGACTTGGCTTGGTATTGGGTATGTTTTGTTGGTAAATCGTATATTTATCTCTGTGACCTGAAAACTGTAACAAAACTACACCAATGTAGAACCACCCATATATACTGTGTACTATCGACACTTGATACCTGTTATGGTCCGATTTTTATTGGTAGCGGATAACCACTGTAAATAAAATTAGTACATACTAGGGTATATCCTATCGTGTATACATTTAAACTAGATTTCTACTATATATACATACATAAACAGGAGATAAACAAAAGTCAAAGTATGTGTTAACGTTGTTATCTTTATGAGTTATCAAAACACGCCAAGTCATATAGAGTATACAAACGAAATATCAGCTGTGACCTGTACATCAACTGTATCGAGACAAAGGTGTGTCGACCTGAACATCAACAATATCGAGACATAGGTGTGTCGACCTGTACATCAACTGTATCGAGACATAGGTGTGTCGACTTGTACATCAACTGTATCGAGACAGAGGTGTGTCGACCTGTACATCAACTGTATCGAGACATAGGTGTGTCGACCTGTACATCAACTGTATCAAGACAAAGGTGTGTCGACCTGTACATCAACTGTATCGAGACATAGGTGTGTCGACCTGTACATCAACTGTATCGAGACAGAGATGTGTCGACCTGTACATCAATTGTATCGAGACAGAGGTGTGTCGACCTGTACATCAACTGTAGTGAGACATAGGTGTGTCGACCTGTACATCAACTGTATCGAGACAGAGATGTGTCGACCTGTACATCAATTGTATCGAGACAGAGGTGTGTCGACCTGTACATTAACTGTATCGAGACAAAGGTGTGTCGACCTGTACATCAACTGTATCGAGACAGAGGTGTGTCGACCTGTACATCAACTGTAGCGAGACATAGGTGTGTCGACCTGTACATTAACTGTATCGAGACAGAGGTGTATCGACTTGTACATCAACTGTATCGAGACAGAGATGTGTCGACCTGTACATCAACTGTATCGAGACAAAGGTGTGTCGACTTGTACATCAACTGTATCGAGACAGAGATGTGTCGACCTGTACATCAACTGTAGTGAGACATAGGTGTGTCGACCTGTACATTAACTGTATCGAGACAAAGGTGTGTCGACCTGTACATCAACTGTATCGAGACTTAGGTGTGTCGACCTGTACATCAACTGTATCGAGACATAGGTGTGTCGACCTGTACATCAACTGTATCGAGACAATGGTGTGTCGACCTGTACATTAACTGTAGCGAAACATAGGTATGTTGACCTGGATATCAACTGTTCATAGATAAAGAAGGAAAACCCACAGTTGATAAAAAAAGATTTCATCTGTTATTGGTAAATAGTCTAAATACGAATATGTCCCCTTACAATGATCCTTTCGAAACTTTATTTTCCGCACACACATTCTATATTGAAGTCGTTTGACGTCCTTAGTTTCCGCACAAGAACTAGATGAAATCCAGTCAAAAATCCTTTTCTCTTACGGATATTAGCTTCAATGTACAACAGACAAACAAGATATTAACACCTTATAACCCAAACTGAGAGTTAGATACAGTTGAGCAAATGAATTATGCTGCAACAGGGACAACATGAAGATGTTTCGTCCTTCTATGACTCATCAGTGATGTTAGTGACATCATACAGCTGTTTCGTCCTTCTAAGACTCGTCAGTGATGTTAGTGACATTATACAGCTGTTTCGTCCTTCTATGACTCATCAATGATGTTAGTGACATCATACAGCTGTTTCGTCCTTCTATGACTCATCAGTGATGTTAATAACATCATACAGCTGTTTCGTCCTTCTAAGACTCGTCAGTAATGTTAGTGACATCATACAGCTGTTTCGTCCTTCTAAGACTCGTCTGCGATGTTAGGGATAATATACAGCTGTTCCGTCCTTCTAAGACTCGTCAGTGATGTTAGTGACATCATACAGCTGTTCCGTCCTTCTAAGACTCGTCAGTGATGTTAGTGACATCATACAGCTGTTCCGTCCTTCTAAGACTCGTCAGTAATGTTAGTGACATCATACAGCTGTTTCGTCCTTCTAAGACTCGTCTGCGATGTTAGGGATAATATACAGCTGTTCCGTCCTTCTAAGACTCGTCAGTGATGTTAGTGACATCATACAGCTGTTCCGTCCTTCTAAGACTCGTCAGTAATGTTAGTGACATCATACAGCTGTTTCGTCCTTCTAAGACTCGTCTGCGATGTTAGGGATAATATACAACTGTTTCGTCCTTCTAAGACTCGTCAGTGATGTTAGGGATAATACACAGCTGTTCCGTCCTTCTAAGACTCGTCAGTGATGTTAGGGATAATACACAGCTGTTCCGTCCTTCTAAGACTCGTCAGTGATGTTAGGGATAATGCACAACTGTTTCGTCCTTCTAAGACTCGTCTGTGATGTTAGGGATAATATACAGCTGTTCCGTCCTTCTAAGACTCGTCAGTGATGTTAGTGACATCATACAGCTGTTCCGTCCTTCTAAGACTCGTCAGTGATGTTATGGACATCATTATTATTAGTAACAGCTGTGTTGTCCTTCTAAGACTCGTCAGTGATGTTATGGACATCATTATTATTAGTAACAGCTGTTCCGTCCTTCTAAGACTCGTCAGTGATGTTAGTGACATCATTATTATTAGTAACAGCTGTGTTGTCCTTCTAAGACTCGTCAGTGATGTTATGGACATCATTATTATTAGTAACAGCTGTTCCGTCCTTCTAGGACTCGTCAGTGATGTTATGGACATCATTATTATTAGTAACAGCTGTGTTGTCCTTCTAGGACTTGACAGTTATTAGCATCAACCCATAACATATTTTTGTTTATCAGTGCCAAATGGCTAATAAGGTCATTTAAAAATGATGTAAATATTTCCTTGGATGTCTTTAGATATGTACTGTAATACCCACTCCGGTATACTTACCCTCATTCTGTGTTTTACGTACGGCGTGTCTGGTGATTCTAATTCGTCCGCAGTGGCTTGGCGCAACATTACTGCAATACATGATACATGTATAATGTTAATAATAAAACACGACGCATGCATTTTCTGAATAAATTTGGCTTTATTTCATAAATACCCTGTATTATTGAAATCACGTAACAGTTTAGCTTTATTTCTAATTCGACTGTATAGTATTGTATTGACATCAGAAATGAGAATAGATCATATAATGTAATATGTATTTGTTGTTTACAGCCTGCGTAACAAATCGCCATTCAAATACAAATATATAAGAATAATAACAAAAAGATAAATAACAGAAATCTTCAACTCATTTTTTAAAAAGAGCAATGAAAATATATTTTTTAATTTTCAGAAATTAATTTAAAATGTTTTTCTAACAAGAGGCTCATTGACCTTAACGGTCATCTGACTCTAAAACCCTAATACTGTTGTAGTATACATATTCAGTAGCAATTATAGTCACTGTTGGCCATGACGGCCATCTTGGATTTTGGGACTGACCCGAAAAATAACATTTGGCCAGGAACATCTCAGGATCATTTCAGGCAAGTTAGAGCTGAATCCCATTAGTAGAACTTGAGAAGAGAAATAGGTTTTGTTGAGGAAAACCATGATTGCGCAATCATGTTATAAAATGGCCGCCGTGGCTGCCATGTCAAAGATTTTATGAGGCTGAAAAATAACAACACTTTGTTGGCTTCCCTTCCTTAACCTTACCAATTTCCATCTCAATGACACCATTGGAACTGGGAACAAGTTTTAAATATGTTTCAAGATGGCTGCCATAGCGGCCATCTTGGATTTCGAACCGACCCGAAAAATAACAATACTTGGTTAGGACTATCTCAGGATCATTTCAGGTAAGTTAGAGCTGAATCCGACTGGTAGAACTTGAGTAGAAGTTTGAAATAGTTGTTGTTCAGAAAAAAACATGATTGTGCAATAATGGTACAAAATGGACGCCGTGGCCGCCATGTCTCCCCTTGTATCCCCTTCCTTAACATCCTCACTAATTTCCAGCTCAATGACACCAGTGGAAGTTTAAAATGTGTTTTTCTGGATGGCTGCCACGGCGGCCATCTTGGATTTCGGACCGGCCCGAAAAACAACAACACTTGGTCAGGTACATCTCAGGATAATTTCAGGTAAGTTAAAGCTGAATCTCACCTGTAGAACTTGAGAAGAAGTTTGAAATGTGGAAAGTTAATGCACGGCAGACGACGGACGAAGCAAGATGACTATAGTAATCTGTGGTTGTGCGAAATATCAAAATGTTTATTTCCTGACTCCGCAATATATACTGAATTACAGCAATACCACTACCAGTTGGACACAGCAATTTACCTGACTTTGGCGCAAGGACTTCCCCGCTGTCGTTGCCTTGTTCGTACTCAGATGACCATGAACCACTCCGAACTAGTAAACCAGTATATGGCTCGTCTCTGTCGTCGGTATCTGTAGTGACAACAAACTCCAATAAACATGTACAGTATAACCCTGGTCTCTATCATCGGTATCTGTAGTGACAACAAACTCCAATAAACTCTAATAAACAATGTACTTCAATAGACATATACAGAATAGAAATACGTCTCATTCATAAACTTTTACTTTGAGTTAAGAGAGTACATTGTTTGTAATAAATTATTATACAATCCTTGTTACTGTTGTTATTCCCAGACCAACAATGAAGACCTAACACTGGCAGTAACAAACTCGTCCCGTAAACTACAGTACCAGAGGAGGCCAGATTATCTACCCTGACTACCAGTTAACACAGGCAGTAACAAACTCGTCCCGTAAACTACAGTACCAGAGGAGGCCAGATTATCTACCCTGACTACCAGTTAACACAGGCAGTAACAAACTCGTCCCGTAAACTACAGTACCAGAGGAGGCCAGATTATCTACCCTGACTACCAGTTAACACAGGCAGTAACAAACTCGTCCCGTAAACTACAGTACCAGAAGAGTCCAGATTATCTACCCTGACTACCAGTTAACACAGGAAGTAACAAACTCGTCTCGTAAACTACAGTACCAGAGGAGGCCAGATTATCTACCCTGACTACCAGTTAACACAGGCAGTAACAAACTCGTCCCGTAAACTACAGTACCAGAGGAAGCCAGATTATCTACCCTGACTACCAGTTAACACAGGAAGTAACAAACTCGTCCCGTAAACTACAGTACCAGAGGAGGCCAGATTATCTACCCTGACTACCAGTTAACACAGGAAGTAACAAACTCGTCCCGTAAACTACAGTACCAGAGGAGGCCAGATTATCTACCCCGACTACCAGTTAACACAGGCAGTAACAAACTCGTCCCGTAAACTACAGTACCAGAGGAGGCCAGATTATCTACCCCGACTACCAGTTAACACAGGAAGTAACAAACTCGTCCCGTAAACTACAGTACCAGAAGAGTCCAGATTATCTACCCTGACTACCAGTTAACACAGGCAGTAACAAACTCGTCCCGTAAACTACAGTACCAGAGGAGGCCAGATTATCTACCCTGACTACCAGTTAACACAGGAAGTAACAAACTCGTCTCGTAAACTACAGTACCAGAGATGGCTAGATTATCTACCCTGACTACCAGTTAACACAGGAAGTAACAAACTCGTCCCGTAAACTACAGTACCAGAGGAGGCCAGAGTATCTACCCTGACTACCAGTTAACTCAGGAAGTAACAAACTCGTCCCGTAAACTACAGTACCAGAAGAGTCCAGATTATCTACCCTGACTACCAGTTAACACAGGCAGTAACAAACTCGTCCCGTAAACTACAGTACCAGAGGAGGCCAGATTATCTACCCTGACTACCAGTTAACACAGGAAGTAACAAACTCGTCCCGTAAACTACAGTACCAGAGGAGTCCAGATTATCTACCCTGACTACCAGTTAACACAGGCAGTAACAAACTCGTCCCGTAAACTACAGTACCAGAGGAGGCCAGATTATCTACCCTGACTACCAGTTAACACAGGAAGTAACAAACTCGTCCCGTAAACTACAGTACCAGAAGAGTCCAGATTATCTACCCTGACTACCAGTTAACACAGGCAGTAACAAACTCGTCCCGTAAACTACAGTACCAGAGGAGTCCGATTATCTACCCTGACTACCAGTTAACACAGGAAGTAACAAACTCGTCTCGTAAACTACAGTACCAGAGATGGCCAGATTATCTACCCTGACTACCAGTTAACACAGGAAGTAACAAACTCGTCCCGTAAACTACAGTACCAGAGGAGGCCAGATTATCTACCCTGACTACCAGTTAACTCAGGAAGTAACAAACTCGTCCCGTAAACTACAGTACCAGAAGAGTCCAGATTATCTACCCTGACTACCAGTTAACACAGGCAGTAACAAACTCGTCCCGTAAACTACAGTACCAGAGGAGGCCAGATTATCTACCCTGACTACCAGTTAACACAGGCAGTAACAAACTCGTCCCGTAAACTACAGTACCAGAGGAAGCCAGATTATCTACCCTGACTAACAGTTAACACAGGAAGTAACAAACTCGTCCCGTAAACTACAGTACCAGAGGAGGCCAGATTATCTACCCTGACTACCAGTTAACACAGGCAGTAACAAACTCGTCCCGTAAACTACAGTACCAGAGGAGGCTAGATTATCTACTGACTACCAGTTAACATAGGCAGTAACAAACTCGTCCCGTAAACTACAGTCCCAGAGGAGGCCAGATTATCTACCCTGACTACCAGTTAACACAGGAAGTAACAAACTCGTCCCGTAAACTACAGTACCAGAGGAGGCCAGATTATCTACCCTGACTACCAGTTAACACAGGAAGTAACAAACTCGTCTCGTAAACTACAGTACCAGAGGAGGCCAGATTATCTACCCTGACTACCAGTTAACACAGGAAGTAACAAACTCGTCCCGTAAACTACAGTACCAGAGGAAGCCAGATTATCTATCCTGACTACCAGTTAACACTGGCAGTAACAAACTCGTCCCGTAAACTACAGTACCAGAGGAGGCCAGATTATCTACCCTGACTACCAGTTAACACAGGCAGTAACAAACTCGTCCCGTAAACTACAGTACCAGAAGAGTCCAGATTATCTACCCTGACTACCAGTTAACACAGGCAGTAACAAACTCGTCCCGTAAACTACAGTACCAGAGGAGGCCAGATTATCTACCCTGACTACCAGTTAACTCAGGAAGTAACAAACTCGTCCCGTAAACTACAGTACCAGAGGAAGCCAGATTATCTACCCTGAGTTTTGACTACCAGTTAACACAGGACAAATCATATTTGTTACAAACATCTTGATGTACACCATAACTGCCTTAATTGCTAGATATCAAATTGTTTTTGTGCCCAGAATTACATAGAATCGTGTCCAAAATTGTCGAATGTCAACATGATGTGACGAGAACAAATGTTTTTACCTGATGTACAATCGTCATCACTGTGACGAGAACAAATGTTTTTACCTGATGTACAATCGTCATCACTGTGACGAGAACAAATGTTTTTACCTGATGTACAATCGTCATCACTGTGACGAGAACAAATGTTTTTACCTGATGTACAATCGTCATCACTGTGACGAGAACAAATGTTTTTACCTGATGTACAATCGTCATCACTGTGACGAGAACAAATGTTTTTACCTGATGTACAATCGTCATCACTGTGACGAGAACAAATGTTTTTACCTGATGTACAATCGTTATCACTGTGACGAGAACAAAAGGTTTTTACCTGTTGTACAATCGTCATCACTGTGACGAGAACAAATGTTTTTACCTGTTGTACAATCGTCATCACTGTGACGAGAACAAATGTTTTTACCTGATGTACAATCGTCATCACTGTGACGAGAACAAAAGGTTTTTACCTGTTGTACAATCGTTATCACTGTGACGAGAACAAAAGGTTTTTACCTACTGTACAATCGTTATCACTGTGACGAGAACAAAAGGTTTTTACCTGCTGTACAATCGTTATCACTGTGACGAGAACAAAAGGTTTTTACCTGCTGTACAATCGTTATCACTGTGACGAGAACAAAAGGTTTTTACCTGCTGTACAATCGTTATCACTGTGACGAGAACAAAAGGTTTTTACCTGCTGTACAATCGTTATCACTGTGACGAGAACAAAAGGTTTTTACCTACTGTACAATCGTTATCACTGTGATGAGAACAAAAGGTTTTTACCTGCTGTGCAATCGTTATCACTGTGACGAGAACAAAAACTTTTTACCGTCTGTACAATCGTTATTACTGTGACGAGAACAATAGCTGTCTTTATTTGACCACGTGTCTTTCCCATATTTTTACGTTTTTATTATAACGTCTTTTGTCCCTTTTTTATGTAGGTTCGTGTATAAATGTGAAGACAGTTCCTTTTCTTGTTCGTGTATTTGTTTACAGTAATGTGTTGTAGAAAATGATATATAGAACACTATTTAATATTCTGAAATGAAATAAAAAGTACTAAGCTGTGTCAGACTTACGGACAGAGGGTTTGGGTAGCGTGTGGTCGTCCTGCGATTCCACTGAGGATAATGACAATCTGAGAGATGAAAGGCGACTCATTGTTGCCGGTAATTTGAAAACATCAGCTAGGATTCGCCGACGGTCAAAGTCTACAGAAAACTGGTAAAGGAGAGATTCGGCGTTCCTAAAGTGGTGGTCGTCGGTCACTGAAATACATTAGGTTCCACATTCAACTGTATTTCGCAGGAATATTTTGGTACATTTTTGAAATAACGTACAATGCATATTTTCCAAAATGTTTGAATTAATTTGACAACAAATACTTATCTGGAATTAAAAGGCTGTGTTTCTTCAAAGTCTATGTAAATTCCCCGAAGTCATTATATAGAGAATGTATTGCTATACTCTAATGTAAGAATTACAAAATATATACAACAGTCTTATTGTTAATTTAGTTGTTTACCATTTATTGTTACTTTAGATGTTTTCTTTTCAAATGCCCTGGTTGTTTACATATCACTGAATCACTGAATTACATCAATATAAGTCTTGTTTGACTTCTATGATGCCTGGTGGTATATGGTTGTCTATTGTAAAGCATCATGATTATTTATGCCTTTGAACTCGATTGTTTACGAGTTGAGATACATCGTAAATTCGTTAAGAGAAGACGTTTACTATTTCGTAACGCCTGGTCTTATTCTCCTTGTACTCTGACCCCTCATTTTATCGATCTGTAATTTAGTTTAGTTATCATGGTGAAAACGTGTTTGTCAAAATGTGTACATCTCGTTTGTAACAACGAAAAAAAAAATATAAAACAGAATGTTACCGTGTCGTATGATGTTGTTTTCAAGTAGCTGGCGACCCAGATAAATAGCGTCCTCTCGTGAAACAGCCTCTTTCTGACCAGTCAACCACTCCGCGAACTTTGACCCCATAAACGCATTGTGGTATGTCTGGCCGCCTTGAATGAAGTCTCGGACCAGTCCTTTCTTTTTCGTCATTCTAAAACCATGATGAAATTACTGCATTATCAGGTTTTTTTTATAGATGTAGCGACGTTGACACACGCATTTGAAAATAATACTTTTTAGATGTTTTGCAAGTTTTATATATTTGAATAACTTTTATATTGATGTATTTAAAATGTATTTCCTATATATTTTTTCTTATTCTACATTTCAGTGTGTAAATGAGGATGTTGCGCTGTATTCGGATTTAATATTAGGGGTATGTCTTTTGATTTGTCATTCATTAATTGTAAATCTAATATCACTAACGGACCAATGGTGAGCTGTACTTACTTAAGGTATATTCTGATTCCCGTGTAAAATAGTATGAGATCCTTGTCGGCCGACGTATCATCATCACGCCGAAATCGGTAGAACAGCTGGTCGTCTTTGAATTTGTGATCATCACATACTGAAACAGTGATACAATATCCACTCTGGAGTAACTACGCTATAAGTTAGGTTTACGTTACATTCGCTATATCCTGTTTCTGTAGAATTAAATGTCGGTACACCAACATCGACAGTGTGCTGAAATTTTAGTTCGCGAATAGTACTTTTGCAGTAGTAAAAACAAGCGTGAATGGTTGTTCCTCAAGATAGACTACTAATAACTTAATAAAAAAAATAATATAATGATTTACATCTTCAATAAAGCGAGTAAAAAAAAAATACCCCCAAAAAACAATAGTTTGTTTAGAGTGTTGCTTGATTAGGTCAGATTTATAAACATACCATGTTCGCTTCAACAACGCCGGTTTTCAGAATAGACAGGTTCCGGATTATACAGGTTTTAACTACTATAGTTTAAGAAGGAAAATGCCGTGACCAAACAGTAAATCCGGAATAGACAGGGATCCGGCTTAGACAGCGGCCAGTTTATACAAGATATATTGTATTGTATATTTTATTGCATTAAATTGAAAAATAGCAATCACACATTTTTACAGGTGAGTTCCTGTGTATATTTGTTCAGTTTTTACTCCCGTGACAATATATTGTATTTTCTATGTCTCCTGTTTGTTATAAGCTTTGCGCTTATATCAAATGTGTGACTCTTGTATTAATGGAAGGAGCTTTCTCGGACTAGATTCTGACCAATAAAATATACCCCTTCTTGGCGTATTGGAACCTGACTGGACCACACATTAGGACCAGTTTAATGCACTGGAAGACAGAACTGTGCACAGGAGTTATGAGTTCAATCTCTATGCTACTAGCATTCTTTATACTGACGTTTATTATTAGTTTGAACTTATTTCAATAACTAATCCTTTCATAAAGGCATTCCATTATAAATAATGTACCAAAATTGGACGAAAATAAATACGAAGATGTACGGGAACCCATATCTAATCGATGCGATATTTTCCTCTTAAAAAAATACGTAGAGCTTGATAGTTCCTCATCAGTTTTATAGATCATTTTGTTTAGATATACATGTAGATCTGTTTAATCATGATTTTCATTTTAAAATGATATACACACCATGATGGAAAATTCCATAATTCTGTAGAATGCGCATGCCCGCCACTGAAGCGCCCCTGGTGGAGCAGTGCTTACAACGAACAAGCCAATCCACCGCTTCGTTTCCGGCAAAACACTGGCGGTAGTTCCTCAGGTGGTATCGCCGGTCTCTGATCAACACGGACGCGTGCATATCTCTCCTTAAAACAAGAAAATATTGATATTTCAATAGGACATATTCGTATTTAAATATTTCATTATATCAATAACCATTAACGCCATAACCTAATGTCCGGTACCACCCATCCCTTTTCATGATGTAACATTTTGTTGACAATCATCTGCCACTTGATCTCTCTCGTTATTACCTGTTTACCGACAAAAGAAATCTAGAAACAAAGTTAATATATACAATGGCGTCATCCAACCATTTAAAAGTTAACATGGCGTCACCCAACCATTTAAAAGTTAGCATCACCGAATGCCAATCCATTTCTCCTATTCTTCAACTGCATCCTGATTTTACGTTAGCTTCGAGAACACCCTGTGTTATCAGCGGGATGTGATACAAATTTCGTCTGATCAATCATTATAATCAGATAAGGCCTAATGTTTGTAGTATACGCCTTCAACATATATCTATCGCAAGTCACTAGCAATAACATATCCCATAAACAAGAATACAGCTACTGACGATTGGCTCTGCATCACGTGCAACACCAGACATGTTGTGTCTGTAACATACAGCAAATATATGTGACACCAGACATGGTGTGTCTCGTAACATACAGCGAACACGTGTGGCACCAGACATGGTGTGTCTCGTAACATACAGCAAACACGTGTGACACCAGACATGGTGTGTCTCGTAACATACAGCAAACACGTGTGACACCAGACATGGTGTGTCTCGTAACATACAGCAAACACGTGTGACACCAGACATGGTGTGTCTCGTAACACACAGCAAATCGTGACACCAGACATGGTGTGTCTCGTAACACACAACAAACACGTGTGTCAACAGGCATTGTGTGTCTCGTAACACACAGACATGGTCGGTCACCTCAAAACAGGACATAATGTGCCAGTAACAGAAAGACATACCGATAGTTACAGCCATGGTAGTTTTAAGATAGACTTATGCTTTTAGTCAAGCTTTGTGACATAAAACTTTTCAAGAGTTACAGGACAAACATTCGTAGTTTATTATTCGGAGCCACAAACATAGACTACTATGTACTTTTAATCTAGAAATAGATATTTTAAGAGTCTCAAGAAAAATCCTTATTCTTATTCATAATTTGTCCTTTTTTTCGAAGGATACAATGAGTTTGAGGACAGGTCTGGGTCTACTAACGTCACTGTAGTGGTGAGAATAGTTTCAGTATTGTAATTTATTACATGTTTACCAGTTAAATATCAAAAATTATTCATTATATAAGTGATATTTTTCACTAGTGAAAACTAGTGAAAAATATCACTTTTGCTGATTTGACCAATCAAATTAATGATTAGAAAATACCAAAATAATTGACCAATCAGAAAGCCCGAAATATATGTCAGCACCTGGACAGGGGGGAACTACTTTTTTTTGTATGCAAACTTTCGCTGTAGGCCTAGTTAGCATACGGGGTAGGTTTTTCGTTGATAAAAAATGTAATAAACAGAGTATCTAACAGTGTCTTCAGTAATACCAAATATATTTCACGAGTGGGGCTAATGTTTTGCCCCACTCGTGAAATATATTTGGTATTACTGAAGACACTGTTAGATATCCTCTATATACACTGGAATACTTTGATATTATTGTTAGGATGACGATGGCGAATTGACATCCCTGTTCTGTAAGGAAAGGAAGCATTATCATCAGCACTGGATCTGTTAATTAACATTGGAACCAACTAATTAACATTGGGACAAACTAATTAACATTGGGACCTACTCATTAACATTAGGACATACTAATTAACATTGGGACCAACTAATTAACATTGGGACCTACTCATTAACATTAGGACATACTAATTAACATTGGGACCAACTAATTAACATTGGGACCAACTAATTAACATTGGGACCTACTCATTAACATTAGGACATACTAATTAACATTGGGACCAACTAATTAACATTGGGACATACTAATTAACATTGGGACATATATAATTAAGATATACTAATTAATAGTAAGATCTACTAGTTAATCTTAAGGTCTACTAATTTACATTGGGACCTACTAATTAACATAAAGATCTACTAATCAATATTAAGAAATACTAATTAATATTAAGATATACTTATTAATAGTAAAACCTACTAGTTAATATTAAGATCTGCTAATTAACATTAAGATCTACTAATTAATATTAAGATCTGCTAGTTAATATTTAGATCTACTAATTAATAGCACGATCTTGTTAATATTTGGATCTGCTAATTTACATTGGGATTCAATGATTAATATTATTAGCTACTAATTAATTGATCTGCTAATTAATATTAAGAGCTACTAGTTAATATTATGATCTGCTGATTAACATTAAGATCTACTAATTGATATTAAGATCTGCTAATTAATATTAAGATCTACTAGTTTAGTTTAAACATATTTTATTGACATATAATAATGACAAAGGGATTAGTCAGCAAGTTTTTCCAACTTATAGACGACTTCTCCCATAATAATAACAAAATAATTAACAATAACATAGTCACATGATGGCATATACAAATATTCAGAAATTCGATAAAGAAACGAAAATATAATGAGAGAGAGAGAGAGAGAGAGAGAGAGAGAGAGAGAGAGAGAGGGGGCAGGAAGGAGGAGGAGATAGGTACATTTAAAGTTAAATGACTGCATCGGGAAAGATCATGACATATAAATGTTTGGAATGAATTCAAATATACTTAATCGATTAGAAGAAAAAACATTTTTATATTATATGGATAAATGGAGCATTTTGGATAAAGTTTTTTTTATTATAGGAAAGCACAACTTTGGCGATTTTTATATTGTCAGTTGAGGAGATATTCGTGTCACCATTGCAAAGTATATTTACATTAACAGTACCGTACCAGGTTAAATCAGCAATAAGAGTTCCTCTTAAGTTGTTGTACAGGGGACAGTTAAGGAAAAAATGATGGGAATCTTCACAGGGATGTCCACATTGACAAGCAGGTGAATCAACGAGATTGGCTCTAAAAAGATCATAGCTTAGTGCACTTGCTCGATTTCTTATTCTGTTGTGTAGAATATTTAGTTTTCGAGGACCATAACTGATAAAATGCTTGTCATATATATTGTTTACTGTCATAGATTTTTTTAGATTAGATTTGAAGGAACTTAAAGTAGGCGAGTTTCTGATAGTGTTATGTAAGCCATTCCAAAGTTTTGAAGTAGAAGGAAAGAAGGAGTTTTTTGATAGTTGTAGACGAAAGTGTTGTTCCCTAAATAAATCTGCATTTCGTAAATTATAAGGAGCTATGTTGCCAATATACATTGGTAGTAGGTCGATAAGAAAAGTAGGTGCCAGATTATTTACTATAGAATAGAATAAGGAAAGTTTCCGAGCATCTCTTCTCTTCGAAAGTGGTAACCAACCGGTTTCCAGATATAAGAACTCTTTTTTTGTGAATATGGGCAGCCCTGTGACTATTCTTGCGGCCTCTAGATTTATCTTTTCTAATAACAATGAGTTTGTTGTACCGCAGTTGTCCCATACTTCACATGCATATTCAAGTAATGGTCGTATATAGGTAAGGTACATTTTTCCTAATGTGTTTCTGTTTAAGATAAGTTTTAATTTACGGAGGGTGGCTATATATTTAGTTACTTTATTGACTATAGATTCTACATGTACTTTCCACTTACAATCATCAGAAAGAATGACTCCTAGGTGTTTATGGTGGTTTGTTATTTTAATCGGGGTATTGTCGAATGTAAAGGACGGAACAAAAGGAAGTTGTCTAGTTGATATTACGAGGGCCTCGGTTTTATTAGGATTAAAGGACATAAGCCATTCATTGGACCAAATTTCAAGTTTTAATAAGTCCCGTTTAGCCTCCGTCTCAATAAGGTTGAGGTCATATGACGCGTAGGATAGAGAAGTATCGTCAGCGAAAAGCCTAGATAGAGATGAAAGATTACAGGAAATATCATTTATGTATAGTAGAAAGAAAAGTGGACCAGGAACTGACCCTTGGGGGACACCAGCATTTATAGGCTTAAGAGAGGAAAGTGAATCATTGATAAATACAGCTTGTTTTCTTTTTGAAAGATAACTAGCTACCCAACGAAGAAGAGGTCCAGAGATACCATAATTGTCGAGTTTATGTAATAGGCCTTTGTGCCACACGCGGTCAAATGCCTTAGAAAAAATCACAAAAAATTAAGATAGAATGTTCATAATTTTCTAAGGAAGAAATGACTGAATGATATATTTCAATAAGTTGATGTGTTGTGGAGTGATTTGGTAGGAATCCAGACTGATACTTATAAATAAGGTCGTTTTCGATTAAAAAATTGTAGATATGCTTATATACTACACGCTCAAAAAGTTTACCAATACAACTTAGCAGCGAGATAGGTCTGTAATTGGAGACAATGCTTGCATCATTGGCCTTAAATATAGGCATGACATGAGCAATTTTCCAGCTCTCAGGAAATATACAAGATGACAAAGAATAATTGAATATAAAAGAAAGTGGTATAGAAATTTCACTTGAGAGTAATTGTAGCATTCTGTGGCTAATACCGTCAGGACCTGACGCTTTTTTAACATCTAGTATTTTTATAATGTCTTCAACTTTACTGGAAACTATATGTATTGCTGATAAAATAGAATCTGTCCTCTTTTCAAAAAAGGGTAATTCTTTATCTATGACATTTTCTGACTGAGTACACACAGAGCTAAAATAATTGTTCAACAGTTCACATTTCCTATTGTTGTCATATATAATTTCATTTGTAGTACTATCAAGTAGGGGAGATATATCTGTGTTTTTTTTTACCTCTGATCTACTAGTTGATATCTTAATATTAACTAGTAGATCTTAATATTAACCTTAGTAGTACATCTTAATATTAACTACAGTAGTACATCTTAATATTAACTACAGTAGTACATCTTAATATTAACTACAGTAGTACATCTTAATATTAACTAGTAGATATACTAATTAATATCAAGATATTCTAATTAATATTAAGATCGGCGAATTGATATCTAGATATGCTAATTAACATTTGGACCTGTTAATTAATATTTAGATATGTTAATCAATATTCACTAGATATGCTAATTAACATTTGTACCTGCTAATTAATATTCATATCTAATAATTAGCATTTGGACCTACTTATAAATAATTAGATCTGACAATTAATATTTAGAACTGAAGTGCTAATTGATATTAGATATGGTAATTTACATTGCTACGTACTGATTGATATTTAGATCCGCTAATTAATATAAAGATCTACTTATTAATATAAAGATCTACTTATTAGTATTAAGATCTACTATTTAATATTTAGATCTGCTAATTTACATTGGGACATACTAATTGATATTAAGATCTACTAGTTAATATTAAGATCTACGAGTTGATATTAAGATCTAATAGTTAATATTTGATATGTTGATTTACATTGGGACTTTCTTATCAATATTAAGATCTACTAGTTGATATTTAGATCTGCTACTTAATACTAAGATCGACAAATTACTATCAAGATCTGCTAATTAACATTTGGACCAGTTTATTAATATTTAGATCTGCTAATTAATATTTGCATCTGTTAGTCAATATTCACTAGATATGCTTATTAATATTTGTACCTGCTAATTAATATTCAGATCTACCATTTAACACTTGGACCAGCTAACAAATAATTAGATCTGACAATTAATATTTAGAATGCTAATTGATATTAGATAATGGTAATTTACATTGCGACGTATTGATTAATATTTAGATATGCTAATTAATATTTATACATGCTAATTGATATTTAGATCTGCTTATTATCATTTAGACCTGCTAATTAACATATGGTCTTGCTAATTGATATTTAGATATGTTAATTAACATTTGGATCTGCTAATTAAAATTTGGACCTGATAATTGACACTTGGGCCTGTTTATTAACAATTGGATCTGCTAATTAACATTTGGACCTGCTAATTAAAATTTGGGCCTGCTAATTTGCATTTAGACAACATATGAAAGATTTCATTGACACGTGACTTTACACGTGTGGTGAGCTATGTCCTTCGTGGATATCTGTATGTATTTACACTATGATAAATGTGGTGATAGAGTGTCTATAGTGTCATGTTTGCCTCTCATCTCGTTTACTAGTTAACCCGACTCACTTTCATCTTTCATCAAATTGTTAGAAGAAAAGCTTTGATGAAACGCACTATTGAAAGAACAATTCGCACTGCACTATTTCACAAAATATGTTTCAATCCTATTTTGAAAGATTTATCGGTTATGACTAATACAACACATTACGTGTTATCATAAATCCTATTTAGGTATTTCTTTGTTAGTTATATTAAAAACTGTTTCGTAACAAAATCGATGGTCGATTGGTCCTGTCTCACTTATCTTATAGGCTACAAAATATGTTTTCTGTTCCCTCTTCCTAATGATATTGATGTAGTACATGTATATTTAAACAGTCAAATATCCTAAATGTATCCAAATGATTAATCAAAGAGTTAATGTATCATTCTTTGTATTTGGCCTGGTTTCATCGATTCTTAGTTAGAATTACAGTTTCCATTTGTAAGTTTGTAAAACAGTCGAACAGACGTATCACTATATCTCTGACCATTTTAGTCTGTAATGCTGTATTGTGTTATCGACTATATTCTATATTTTTAGTCTGTAAAACTGACTATATCAGAACTATTTAGTCTATATACAAAAGCCGTGTAAATACCTGAGCTGTTCCCCGATGAGACAGATTTCGTGTTTTTCAGTCTGTATAACTGACTATACCAGAACTATTTAGCCTATAAACAAAGCCGTGTAAATACCTGAGCTGTTCCCCGATGAGACAGATTTCGTGTTTTTCAGTCTGTATAACTGACTATACCAGAACTATTTAGTCTATACATTTTTCAGTCTGTATTACTGACTATACCAGAACTATTTAGTCTATAAACAAAGCCGTGTAAATACCTGAGCTGTTCCCCGATGAGATAGATTTTGTGTTTTTCAGTCTGTATAACTGACTATACCAGAATTATTTAGTCTATAAACAAAGCCGTGTAAATACCTGAGCTGTTCCCCGATGAGATAGATTTTGTGTTTTTCAGTCTGTATAACTGACTATACCAGAACTATTTAGTCTATAAACAAAGCCGTGTAAATACCTGAGCTGTTCCCCGATGAGATAGATTTCGTGTTTTTCAGAGAAGCTGGCGGTTCTTCCTCTCTGTGTCACGGCCTCCATCACTACCTGTGTGTACGCGCTGGCCTCTGTGAGTGGTGGGTAGTTTGTAGTGTAGGTGGGATGTGATGATCATTATGAGGAAGGTTTGACTGTTATCTGACCTGATAACACAATAGATTATACATCTGTCTAGTTTATACGCAAGTGTTAATAAATGTAACGATATTTCTGGTCATCTCGATTTCGTTAACAGAAATTTTGATTACATTTATTCTGTATTGTTTACTAATAAAACCTAGTCTGAAAACAATATACTTCAGTAAGAGCACTACTCAAATAATCTTCAGGTTTATATATCTCCCTAGTTTACTCTCTACTGTATTTATAATACACCCTCAATAAACTTTATTATACATGCCAGCGTATTGATCGTACAAGCTTGATTTTGTTTAAAGATTAAGATACTCGACCGGATTGGTAAGGCGCGAGGTCCAAAAATAAAATGATGGGTGGTTTTCGTCTATAACTTCCTTTATCTAAACTTTAAACTCAATCTTTAACATGCATATATTTCACTACAATGGCTCATATATGTCTCCTTTTTGTCCGAGGTTTCCACATCGTCAGAAGCTCTCAATTCT
Organism: Pecten maximus; assembly: GCF_902652985.1. Lineage (NCBI taxonomy): Eukaryota > Metazoa > Mollusca > Bivalvia > Pectinida > Pectinidae > Pecten > Pecten maximus. The sequence continues at coordinate 2,939,677 of NC_047018.1, read as the reverse complement.
GATCTGCTGTTTGAGTCAACGACACAACAGGGCATCGCGAGGTTTAAGAAGTTTCCAGAGAATGTTAACCTGTTACAACAAGTGCAATCAATGATTGGGAAAGCTCACCGGCGGCAGCAATCACACTATGCATTTATTTTTTATGTATGTATAAGCATGTCATTTTGAAATTGTATGTCACATAATATCTCTCCTAGACCTATAATGGATGTATAAACCAAATAAGAAGGGTGTAGACTTACAAGCTTTCCAAAAACTTACTCCAAAAACTTTAAAGTGGGTTTTGGTGCCAAAAAAGTTAAGTCCACAAAATGGTAAAATGCGAAAAAATCATAATTTTTTTTCTGCATGATTTTGCCATAACATCACTCCTAGACCTCTAATGAATGTATGAACCAAATTAGAAGGGCATGAGGTGTATACTTTTGGACTACAAGCTTTCCAAAAACTTACTCCAAAAACTTTAAAGTGGGTTTTGGTGCCAAAAAAGTTAAGTCCACAAAATGGTAAAATGCGAAAAAATCATAATTTTTTTTCTGCATGATTTTGCCATAACATCACTCCTAGACCTCTAATGAATGTATGAACCAAATGAGAAGGGCATGAGGTGTAAACTTTTGGGCTTACAAGCTTTCCTAAAACTTTAAAGTTTTGGGGTGGGACGCCGACGCGGCCGACGCGGACGCCGGGGTGACAGCATTAGCTCTCGGTTACTCGTAACCGGTGAGCTAAAAAGGAGTGACTTCGAAGCTTTGCTGTCAAGGCATATATGAGCCGTCTTGTCTTACTAATCCTTGAAGTTCTGATATTCATTGCTTAGTCCCAGAGAAGAATTCGTTAACATCAATTAAGCCAAATTGACCCCTTTTTGCCCCAACCCTCAGGCCCCTAAGGGGTCAGCCCAACCATTTGTACAATTTTGTATCCCTACCCTATAAGGATGGTACCATTCAAATATGAGCGATGTCCATTATTTAGTTCCAGAGAAGAAGTCGTTTATATCAATTAAGCCAAATTGGCCCATTTTAGCCCCACCCCTCAGCCCCAGGGGGTTCAGTCCCACCATTTGTACAATTGTTAATCCCAACCCAATAATGATGCTTCCAGTCAAATTTTGTTCAATTCCTATCAGCGGTTATGAAGAAGTCAATTGCTAACGGACGGAAGACGGATGCCCAACGCCACGGTATGGCATAAGCTCACCTTGGTCTTTCGGACCAGGTGAGCTAAAAATAGAACCATTTTAAATCAAAGTACTGAAAGTACTGGAGTGCAAATTTTTATTTTTTTATGACCTTTCAATTATAAACAACACATTTTTTATGAAATTTTGAAATGTTGCAATATGTACATGTATGATTTATAACGATTATATAATGTTGTCAAATATTGACCAAACTTTGCACCAAACATGATAACTAGCTTAATTCGAACACTTGCTCAAGTTTTTTGTGGTCCCGTCGAGTTCGAGTTAACGAAGTTCCACTATATATTTCATACAGGAGTGAGGAAAATGTTTAAAGGAACCTTTCGTGTGCCTTTTTTTTAACTATATATATGGCAGTGTGATCTTCAAAATGGGCCAAAATCAAATTCATTTCAACAAACTGGAGAACCCAAGGCATCTTAGCGGAAATTAGATATTGTCTCGTCCCAAGACTTATTACAAATACTGTTTCTTCATCAACATTTCACATTAAAGTTTTATTTTGTAAGTATAGTTAGATCACATAGTGGACATCTCAACCAAATCTGGACTTTTGAATTTTGGTGTTTATCTCAGTTTCTCACAAAGTATCGATGTTATTTCAACCAAGCCTGGAATATACATATTGCATTTATATTGTAGTATGGACATATTAACACACCCAACAGATTACATAGATTTTATTTTTTTGCTGTAATTTTGGGTTAAAACCTTAGATATTGAGAAATTGATATGGAATCTTTATTGCTTCTCCAATTTGTTTACAAATTAGTTTATAGCCATATTGGAATGAATTTTATGATAAATCAGATGCATCTTCCTTAAGTTTTCAGAACAAGAGATCCCAGAGGGATCTTGGCGCCCACCATTAAATGATCTTCATAGGTTCCATGCCAGATTGATCTTTTCTCTTTTTTCCCTTCCTCTTACCAATCTGTATAAATTGAGAAACATCCCTCCAGTGCTTTTTAAACAAGGGAAACTTATATATGAAATTTGAGATTTAGCGATAATGGTTGTCTGTCGACAATGTTTTCCGATTGGTCCAAAAATGCAATACAACAGACCAAGGAGAACCTACATATGAAAATTGAGAAAGATCCCTTAGTTCTTTTTGAGAAATATCGATAACAAACTTCAATTGTCAAAATCCAAGATGGCTGCCTGTTGGCCATGTTGTTATACGATTGGTCTCAAAATGCAATATACATAACAAGGGACCAAGGGGAATCTACATATGAAATTTGAGAAGGATCCCTTCAGTACTTTCTCAGAAATAGCGATAACAAACTTCAATTGTCAAAATCCAAGATGGCTGGCTGTCGGCCATGTTGTTTTCCGACCCGTCCCAAAATGCAATATGCATAACTAGGCACCAAAGGGAACCTACATATGAAATTTGAGAAAGATCCCTTCAGTACTTGCTGAGGATTAGCGATAACAAGAATTGTTTATGGACGGACGGACGGAGGGATGGACGGACGACGGACGACGGACCACGGACGCAGGGCGATTGAATAGCTCACCATCTGATGATGGTGGGCTAAAAAGTGATTATCGGGGTAAAAATGGCATCTTTAGGAGAATTTTGAGAAGTAACGATTTTGCGAATTTCGGTATTTGTTTTGGAATGCATCAATATTTACACATGCATATATTGTATACAGAGTGCTTGCATAGAGGGGTTTTTGGACGTTTTTGAGGGAATTTTGGAGTTTGCTAAAAATTTATTATACTGACAAATTTGGACAGTGGAAACATGTAATTATATGTAATTCTTATTTTCATTTCAGTGCAGGCTTCTGATTGATTGAAATATTGTTCAAATTTGATATTTAGATTTATTTCAATATTGCAAGCACTAATTTGCATTTTTATATTCATAATGCCACGTTGAATGGCATCTGATTGGCTGACACTTAGATTGTGTTGTATTCAACACCATGGGCACTAAAGCAACTTTCTTAGCTAATTGAACAAAATAGCCAGTAACATATATTTGGACAATAGACACTATATTGTGATATGACTGTTATCATTTACAAGTAGGAGATGGTGTTCGCAACATAGGTAGCATCCCCTGTCCCACTTTTTGATAGGCCTCTTGGTAGCTTGGTAGGCTTTAACATGATGATATTTTCCCGTGCAGCATTTCATTTCAAAGAATTTTGAAGATTTTTTTTTGTTTATTTCAGTGTTTGATTTCAACCACCTATTTTTGTGCCTTTGCTTTAATAGGACCATGACCATGACCAATTTTGAAGATCACACTGCCATATGTGAAGTAAAAAACACATGAAAGGTTCCCATGATTTTTTTTTTCATTCCTGGATGAAATATATCTGTTGCAACATTTCAACATTTTGCAACTGAAAATCTATCACGAGAATGATTAGCCTTGAGTGGACACGCGATAAGCGGCATAAACCACAGTAAAACTTGACAATCTGTAAAATTGCTTTACACTTGATTACCGTTCGTAAAAAAGTAGTTGTTTATAATTAAAAGGCTATTAATTGTGCAAGGTCTTTGCATTCCAGTACTTTCAGTACTTTGATTTGAAATTTATTAACTTCATGTCCCTTGGTTCTATGAGCTAAGAGGTAGTGAGGGGTCAATATGGCGTACTTTAAGTTTGACTGACCCTCTGGGCCAGAGAGGCGGGGTCTAATATGGAAAATATTGTAAACTCTTCAGAACCCTTCTACTGTATGAATAGTAAGATTTGGTCCAATTTTGGTCTGAAGTGTCATTGGGGAAGGGGAGCCTGTGTTGTAACAAGAGGCCCATAGGGCCTGTATCTCTCACCTGGTTGGATTTGACCAAACATCAAAATTATGTTCATGTTCTATTTGTTAATACCTATATTTGTTGATTTCAGACAATGCTATACATGGTTATGGATTGGGGTTCCCAATGGTTTCAAAGATATATCAAAGAAACTAAGTCCCTAGGGGTGGGAAAAGCCCCATGGCATATATCTATAACAGGATTGTATTTATCTCTTGATGTCCAGCAATGCTATATATGGCTATGGGGTGGGGATCTCAAGGGTTTAAACTAGTAGTAATTTAAAGGATTTACCTCAATTTCCCCTATTGGGCCCCATCCCACCGGCCCAAGTGGAGCCACATCCTCCATTTATACGTTTGACCCCATTTGCCCAATAATGCTCCAGACTAAATTTCATCAAAATCCATTCAAGCATTCAGGACAAGTAGGGTTTTTAAGGACTTAACTAAAAATTCTCCAAAGTCTGTCTTGTGCTTGAAGGGAAGGATTCGGTCCAAATTTAGTCTGAACCATCCTTGGGCAAAGGAAATTAATTTTGTATAAACGCTGTTTTAAGAGAAATGAATAAAACAAACAGGCTTTATAGAAATTATCATTTATTAAACTTATTAAAACTTCTTATGTTTCTGATGTTTTCACAAAAATTATCACTTTTCCTTCAAAAGTGAGAAGAAATGTGTTTGCAACATTGCAATACAGCAGTTGTAAATATGGCCTTAATTTTTTTAGAGAATGGGAGATGCATTCAAGACATTTTTGCAGCAATTTCTTAAACTGTGAGCTATTATTACCTAGATTGGATACAATTGATGTAGATGCTTTAGAGTAGCAAGCTAAGGTGTCCATACTATATTTATACATATTACTATATTTTGGGTTGAACTACTTTCGATCAATGGATTAATATTAACCACACTGCTGTCGTAATCACCAGTTCATCATTGACAGTAGCACTGTTTATTGCAATCTATATGGTATCACAATTTGGAGTTTTTCTTTCACAAAAGTACTGATATGATGAAATTAGTCTTTTAGACTGATATCTGTTTTAACAAACCATCACAGTCAGTAACAGAAACATCATAGACACAAGGCAGATTTCCCAAAGTTTCCTTTAATCAGCCTTGCAAGGCAGACAAAGCACTATAGATATCTAGAAGTATTTCTGTAGAGGTTCTCCATTTCCCCAATAACTGCCTGGCATTCTAGAAGTATTTCTGTAGATGTTCTCCATTTCCCCAATAACTGCCTGGCATTCTAGAAGTATTGCTGTAGAGGTTCTCTATTTCCCCAATAACTGCCTGGCTTTCTAGAAGTATTTCTGTAGAGGTTCTCCATTTCCCCAATAACTGCCTGGCATTCTAGAAGTATTTCTGTAGAGGTTCTCTCCATTTCCCCAATAACTGCCTGGCTTTCTAGAAGTATTGCTGTAGAGGTTCTCCATTTCCCCAATAACTGCCTGGCATTCTAGAAGTATTTCTGTAGAGGTTCCCCTAAAGTTTTCTCCATTTCTCCAATAACTGCCTGGCATTCTTTCTCCACCTCTTCACACTCATCTGAAACAAATCAAGATGCAATATGATCTTTCTCTAAAATCTATTCTTTTATACAAATCTTAATAGTTTTGTTGTGGGGTCTATGTAACAGTGCTATGTTTCTTTAATGTTTCACCAACAAACTGTTAGTCAGTTATTTTGTTCAGTGATGTTACATTTAAGGCATTAATCTTGATGGACCTACAAGGTTCATACAGATGTTAAAACTGTTTGTCAAAGCTTGTCTGAAACTACATAAAATCACTTAGCCTGTCCTTACTTTATAAGCAAACAACACTGGTCTAACCAGTCAATCCCAATAAAGTTTAGAAAATATCGTTCAGGATATGTTAAAGTCCAACAAACCTTCCATCAGCTCAGCCAGGAACGGAATAGTCTCTGGCAGTAGGCCTAAGAAGTCCTCTCCTAACTTCTTGTGCAGTTGATCAACTGCATTCAGGGCGCCTAACCGTACCTATAATACAAATTAATATTGAGTTATTAGCTCCTAACGTACCTATAATACAAATTAATATGGAGTTATTAGCTCCTAACCTACCTATAATACAAATTAATATTGAGTTATTAACTCCTAACCTACCTATAATACAAATTGATATTGAGTTATTAGCTCCTAACCGTACATATAATACAAATTAATATTGAGTTATTAGCTCCTAACCGTACCTATAATACAAATTGATATTGAGTTATTAATATTGAGTTATTAGCTCCTAACGTACCTATAATACAAATTGATATCGAGTTATTAGCTCCTAACCGTACCTATAATACAAATTAATATGGAGTTATTAGCTCCTAACCGTACCTATAATACAAATTGATATTGAGTTATTAGCTCCTAACCGTACCTATAATACAAATTAATATTGAGTTATTAACTCCTAACCGTACCTATAATACAAATTAATATGGAGTTATTAGCTCCTAACCGTACCTATAATACAAATTAATATTGAGTTATTAACTCCTAACCGTACCTATAATACAAATTAATATTGAGTTATTAGCTCCTAACCGTACCTATAATACAAATTAATATGGAGTTATTAGCTCCTAACCGTACCTATAATACAAATTGATATCGAGTTATTAGCTCCTAACCGTACCTATAATACAAATTAATATGGAGTTATTAGCTCCTAACCGTACCTATAATACAAATTGATATTGAGTTATTAGCTCCTTACCGTACCTATAATACAAATTAATATGGAGTTATTAGCTCCTTACCGTACCTATAATACAAATTAATATGGAGTTATTAGCTCCTAACCGTACCTATAATACAAATTGATATCGAGTTATTAGCTCCTAACCGTACCTATAATACAAATTAATATGGAGTTATTAGCTCCTAACCGTACCTATAATACAAATTGATATTGAGTTATTAGCTCCTTACCGTACCTATAATACAAATTAATATGGAGTTATTAGCTCCTTACCGTACCTATAATACAAATTAATATGGAGTTATTAGCTCCTAACCGTACCTATAATACAAATTGATATTGAGTTATTAGCTCCTAACCTACCTATAATACAAATTAATATTGAATTATTAGCTCCTAACCGTACCTATAATACAAATTAATATGGAGTTATTAGCTCCTAACCGTACCTATAATACAAATTGATATTGAGTTATTAGCTCCTAACCGTACCTATAATACAAATTAATATTGAGTTATTAGCTCCTAACGTACCTATAATACAAATTAATATTGAGTTATTAGCTCCTAACCTACCTATAATACAAATTGATATTGAGTTATTAGCTCCTAACCGTACATATAATACAAATTAATATTGAGTTATTAGCTCCTAACCGTACCTATAATACAAATTAATATTGAGTTATTAATATTGAGTTATTAGCTCCTAACCGTACCTATAATACAAATTAATATTGAGTTATTAGCTCCTAACCGTACCTATAATACAAATTAATACTGAGTTATTAGCTCCTAACGTACCTAGAATACAAATTAATATTGAGTTATTAGCTCCTAACCGTACCTATAATACAAATTAATATTGAGTTATTAGCTCCTAACCGTACCTATGATACAAATTAATATTGAGTTATTAGCTCCTAACCGTACCTATAATACAAATTAATATTGAGTTATTAGCTCCTAACCGTACCTATAATACAAATTAATATTGAGTTATTAGCTCCTAACCGTACCTATAATACAAAATAATATTGAGTTATTAGCTCCTAACCGTACCTATAATACAAATTAATATTGAGTTATTGTAACAACCTCCATGTACCAGTACCTGACTGTAGAGTGGCCAGAATTCCAGAGAAATGGATGTGTTGCCTGCACACACTTTTGATTAAATTGGCAAGCAGTTAATTTGATAATGAGAACTCTTAAAAGCAAAGGGCCATAATTACGAAGTTTCAAATTTATGCGGCAAGTGGTAATGAAGAAAGATCTGAAAAACTGTTAATTGTGATAATTTTCTATGTGCAATACTGACATGGGGTTCCAACTCATAACAGTAATCCATTATGATAAATCCACATACCAAGTCAAAAATTAATGTGGCAATTAAGTGGTAGAAAGTACAGAAAACTGCTATTGAATTAGGAAAATTTCCTATGTACAAAGGGTCATAACTCAAGCACAAAATGGAATATTTATACGACCAAGTTTTCTGTAGGGGTGTTAAGTGTGATGACATTTAAAACAAGAAAAATCAGTGCAAGAGGCCCAAAGGGTCTGTATCGCCCACCTCCTAATGACAACTTGCTGATCTAGGTCAAAAGAGTAAGCTAAGTTTATTCATTTTAATAAATTTTGCATCCCTTCATTTCATTACACTATAGGCCTAATGTCAGGTCTTCGGCTTTCTTGGTTATTGAAAAGAAGTTGTTTGAAGATTTAAACACATTTGACCCCTGTGACCTTGAATGTATACCAAAGTCATTCATTTGAACAAACCTTGAGATACTGGGCCTCTCGGTTATTGTAATTACCTGAAAATAATATATTGCAAACAAACACATTTTTCAAGATTCTAATTTTAGTGTAAAACACATTGGTACATTGATTATATTAGTGCATTGTAAAACACATTAGTGCAATGTTTTCACTGCTAAAACACAAACTTTGCAGTAGAGTATAAAACCTTTTACAGTTATCTCACCTTTGGCTCCTCGTGCCTGGTTTTGAGCAGTATCTGGTAATTTAATGTTTTCCACAAGGAATCGTCCTGGACAGCTACAGCCATTTGTACAAGACAAGGTACAAGGTGATGGTCAACACGCTTTCGGTACAGATTCTCACTGCGGCCAGTGTTATCCAACTGAAATACCGAAAAAATATTAAGACATTTCATATAGACAATCGACACACCTTCTGTACAGATTCTCACTACCGCCAGTGTTAACAAACTACAGCACCAGTCGGATTCTCACTACGGCCAGTGTTAACAAATTACAGCACCAGTCGGATTCTCACTACGGCCAGTGTTAACAAACTACAGCACCAGTCGGATTCTCACTACGGCCAGTGTTAACAAACTACAGCACCAGTCGGATTCTCACTACGGCAAGTGTTAACAAACTACAGCACCAGTGGGATTCTCACTACGGCCAGTGTTAACAAACTACAGCACCAGTCGGATTCTCACTACGGCCAGTGTTAACAAATTACAGCACCAGTCAGATTCTCACTACGGCCAGTGTTAACAAATTACAGCACCAGTCAGATTCTCACTACGGCCAGTGTTAACAAATTACAGCACCAGTCGGATTCTCACTACGGCCAGTGTTATCAAATTACAGCACCAGTCAGAAAAGTAAGACATTTCATAAAGATACTTTCTAAGCTTCAAATTTGTAAAGCTTCTCTTTCCATTCAAGACCCTGTATACTTTACTTCTTACTAAAGCATTAACATGAATGGTCTTCCTCTGAAATTAGTGGAGAATGATTTGTGGCTAATTATGCATAATTCTTTTACAACCAAGACTTGTTTTTTTTTTACCAGATATTGCGTTATTTTCTCAACATACATTGACTCCTGAGAGACGGCTACTCTGTACCTATATGATGATAGTAACCACAGAATCTTAAAGGACAGAGAAGATACTTCATTATTTATTATGATGTATAAAACCCACACACATACCTGATCTACCAGAGAATACCCACACACATACCTGATCTACCAGTGGTTGCATTAGGCAGTCAAAACGGTCTTTGTTGAGGAAGCCTTCCGTATCATACAGGAAACACTTATGGAGGCAGTCTACCACATGGACCAGTAGTTGATGGGACATTCGACGGTACGGCTTTCCCTTCCCAAAGTAACCCTTCCCTGAACATAAACACATGTACTTGTACAACACTTACCTAATGTAAGGGCTATTGTAGTAAAATAAAGAAACTCTATGCATGGTAGGCACAAGAGAAAGAAAATGGGGTTTATAACATGTATATAGTGCTGTTTGAACTACATATGTACATCATTTCTTTTGGAGAATTTTGTTTACATATACATAATTATCCTCGAATAGTTAAGCATTAAAATTTTGAAAGGTCATATTTTGTGACTATGTTTAGCTTACTGGTTTACAAAAGATGATTTTACAAACATGAAAAAAGAGGCTTATTTGTAGACAAGAACTTATTTGCAGATAAATATGGTATATAAGTAATATAGCCCACACTCCTTGGAGAATTTATTATCCCAGTAGTACTATACCTGTTTTAGATGAATTATTAAGGTCTAGGAGTTCAGCAGCATGTTGTACAAAATGTCCAGCAAACAAGGTAAACAGGCTCTTCAGTTTCTCAGCTAAACTGAAAGTATGTAAAAGTAATCGCATATTTCTCAGGAAAAAGCTTGAAATGGGAAATAACACCCATCATATTGTACGGTAACTGTGTTATGAACACCTCTTTAAAACACCTAGCATGGCTGCTTATGTTTCAAAATGGCAATGTCCCATCTTCATGGTAACACATGCATGGTGAAATCTTAAACATATTAGAGGCAAGCTGTCAAAGGATCATCAATTTACATTTTATTAGTTAATGAGGCTTTGTTGATGTAAAAATATTATTGTTATTTGATGAGTCCTTAATACATTTGTTCCTATTTCATATGTCATGATGACACTTGTAATATTTTTTTCAGATTACTAGATGTCTGGTTTCATGATGACAGATCTCATGGAATGGAAACTCAGGTAAGATCTCTCATGGAATGGAAACTCAGGTAAGATCTCTCATGGAAAGGAAACTCAGGTAAGATCTCTCATGGAATGGAAACTCAGGTAAGATCTCTCATGGAATGGAAACTCAGGTAAGATATCTCATGGAATGGAAACTCAGGTAAGATATCATGGAATGGAAACTCAGGTAAGATCTCTCATGGAATGGAAACTCAGGTAAGATCTCTCATGGAATGGAAACTCAGGTAAGATCTCTCATGGAATGGAAACTCAGGTAAGATCTCTCATGGAATGGAAACCCAGGTAAGATCTCTCATGGAAAGGAAACTCAGGTAAGATATCTCATGGAATGGAAACTCAGGTAAGATCTCTCATGGAATGGAAACTCAGGTAAGATCCTTATCTATAAGGATTGTCCATTCCTACTCACCTGTCAGCTAGTCTGTAGAATACTGTAACCCTGGCCTTAATGTCAGATTCCCTGGTCCCCCAGTCATACAGCTGTAGACAAAAAAGACAAATAGCTCTGTATTTCCTTGTTTATAATCAATATCTAGTTTCCATTTGGAGAAAAGTACTCAAACGGATTTTGAAGAATAGAAAAATGTTTTTACCTTCAGTAAAAATGGTCTGAATGTGGACTCTGATAGCTTCATCACCATAGAGATGATGGTCTGCATAATACTACCCTCTATCAAAGTCATATCACCCTCTTCAACCTGTGAATCAGAACAATGGCAAGAATGAAATTACCTGATATATTGTAATATCTTTATTCTAATTTAAATCATGTACATAGTACAATTAACACCAATAAAGATGTAGAAAAATCATAGCTCTTTCTTGGGCTGTCTGGAAATATATACTATAACTATATCAAAACCCATGTATGGTTTCACATGATAATACATTAGAAATATATAAGACACATAGGAAAATACCCCGGCTGAATATGTGTAAAATCTTATAAACAGCACTTCAATTCATAAAGAAGAGAAATTAGACCTAGAACCGATGTACAATTGAACAATTCACAGTCAAGTAGCATTGTTTATAACAAGAAACTAGAACTGTCGCCAGGATGGCCGACTAATACCCCCGCAATCTGCATGAGTCAATGGTGAATTGGAACTGTTAATTAGAGGCTAACTAAGATAACCCAGTAATATAGTGACCAGTTGCCATTGCAACCATAATTTTCAGAAAGAGAAAATGGCATGCACATCTACACATGGTCCTCTACATTGTGTGAAGTTTCATTGAAATCGGCCCTTCGGTTTAGGAGGAGTTGTCTGGACAAACTTAGTTATGGTTCTTGTCGGAAAACCTGTTTATAGTGACCAGTTGCCGTAGCAACCGTAATTTTGAGAAAAAGAAAATGGCATGCACATCTACACATGGTCCTCTATATTTGTGTGAAGTTTCATTGAAATCGGCCCTTCGGTTTAGGAGGAGTTGTCCGGACAAACTTAAAGTATGGTCCTTATCGGAAAACCTGTTTATAGTGACCAGCTGACATAGCAACCATAATTTTGAGAAAAATAAAGTGGCATGCACATCTACACATGATCATTAATATGTGTGTGAAGTTTCATTGGAATCGGCCCATTGGTTTAGGAGGAGTTGTCCGGACAATATGTGTCTACAGACAGACGGACAGACAGACAACCTGATTCCAGTATACCCCCCTAACTTCATTGCGGGGTATAATAAAACCAAACATACGTCAGGGTGTTTAGCTCTGAAGTCCAGACAGACGAGGAAGAAAGTCTGGAGCTGTGGCAGATTACTTGTCAGATCGTCTTGGCTCATGTTGGAAATATGGTCCTCCAGCAGGGACATAAGGGGCTTCACACACATCTGAAAGGATACAGTTATCAATGACATAAGGGGCTTCACACACATCTGAAAGGATACAGTTATCAATGACATAAGGGGCTTCACACACATCTGAAAGGATACATTTATCAATGACATAAGGGGCTTCACACACATCTGAAAGGATACATTTATCAATGACATAAGGGGCTTCACATACATCTGAAAGGTTACAGTTATCAATGACATAAGGGGCTTCACACACATCTGAAAGGTAAAGTTATCAATGACAAATGGGGCTTAACATACATTGATAAAGTTGAACAAATATGACATAAATAAATAATACACTCTGTATAACAATGAGGCTTAACAATGACTTAAGGCACTTCACACATACATACACACCCTCAAACACACATATCTTTTGACATGAAGCCTTACCAGATCATTATTGGAGAACTTTTCATAACAATTACTGACAGATGGAAGCATGACCCGGAATGGCAGTACTGTTGACAGTGATGACCTATAATGAAGGAAAAACTGTATTAATATGTAACAGGAGAAGAGAAAATGTGGCGGCCAGTCCGGGGTTCGAACCCCGGACCTCCGAACACTAGACGGATGCTCTACCAATTGAGCTACCTAGTCACCGATAATCGGCCCAGTCCAGTCCCGCTACAAATGCACCAACAATATATAAACCATACAAACAATATTTACAAACTACAGGCAGAAAACATCAATATATCTTTACAGTGTTAAGTGTACAGAATATACCTGATGTGTTTGAGCCTATATATCTTTTCAGTGTTAAGTGTACAGAATATACCTGATGTGTTTGAGCCTATATATCTCTACAGTGTTAAGTGTACAGAATATACATGATGTGTCTGAGCCTATATATTTTTACAGTGTTAAGTGTACGGAATATACCTGATGTGTTTCGGCCTATATATCTTTACAGTGTTAAGTGTACAGAATATACCTGATGTGTTCAGCCTATATATCTTTACAGTGTTAAGTGTACAGAATATACCTGATGTGTTTCGGCCTATATATCTCTACAGTGTTAAGTGTACAGAATATACCTGATGTGTTTGAGTCTATATATCTTTACAGTGTTAAGTGTACAGAATATCTTTACAGTGTTAAGTGTACGGAATATACCTGATATGTTTGAGCCTATATATCTTTACAGTGTTAAGTGTACAGAATATACCTGATGTGTTTGAGTCTATATATCTCTACAGTGTTAAGTGTACGGAATATACCTGATGTGTTTGAGTCTATATATCTTTACAGTGTTAAGTGTACGGAATATACCTGATATGTTTGAGCCTATATATCTTTACAGTGTTAAGTGTACAGAATATACCTGATGTGTTTCGGCCTATAGATCTTTACAGTGTTAAGTGTACGGAATATACCTGATCTGTTTCAGTCTATATATCTTTACAGTGTTAAGTGTATACAGAATATACCTGATCTGTTTCGGCCTATATATCTTTACAGTGTTAAGTGTACAGAATATACCTGATGTGTTTCAGCCTATATATCTCTACAGTGTTAAGTGTACGGAATATACCTGATGTGTTTGGGCCTATATATCTCTACAGTGTTAAGTGTATACAGAATATACCTGATGTGTTTGAGCCTATATATATATCTTTACAGTGTTAAGTGTATACAGAATATACCTGATGCGTTTGAGTCTATATATCTCTACAGTGTTAAGTGCACAGAATATACCTGATGTGTTTCAGCCTATATATCTTTACAGTGTTAAGTGTACGGAATATACCTGATGTATTTCAGCCTATATATCTTTACAGTGTTAAGTGTACGGAATATACCTGATATGTTTGAGCCTATATATCTTTACAGTGTTAAGTGTACAGAATATACCTGATGTGTTTCAGCCTATATATCTTTACAGTGTTAAGTGTACAGAATATACCTGATGTGTTTCGGCCTATATATCTTTGCAGTGTTAAGTGTACAGAATATACCTGATCTGTTTCGGCCTATATATCTTTACAGTGTTAAGTGTACAGAATATACCTGATGTGTTTCAGCCTATATATCTCTACAGTGTTAAGTGTACGGAATATACCTGATGTGTTTGGGCCTATATATCTTTACAGTGTTAAGTGTACAGAATATACCTGATGTGTTTGAGCCTATATATCTTTACAGTGTTAAGTATACAGAATATACCTGATGTGTTTCAGCCTATATATCTCTACAGTGTTAAGTGTACAGAATATACCTGATGTGTTTGAGCCTATATATCTTTACAGTGTTAAGTGTACAGAATATCTTTACAGTGTTAAGTGTACAGAATATACCTGATATGTTTCAGCCTATATATCTTTACAGTGTTAAGTGTACAGAATATACCTGATGTGTTTCAGCCTTTGTTGTGTCTGTGGTTTCTTCATCACATCAAGTTCTGTATCCAGAGCAGACAGACAGCAAACCTGTACAAACATTCAATAACTTAGTACACACATCCTATCTGATTGATAGTAATAACTTAGTACACACATCCACTCTGATTTACAGGGAATCTAATTCATAGGAATACAGTATTACATTAGTATAAAAGATACAAAAAAGAAATCATTTGTGGAACTATGTCAAAGGAAAAGAATGCATTGCCAGTCTATTTCCCTTTCATTCTTCTTATACTCAATCTGACCCATTTTGGCATTGACCATAAAGCCCAGGGGTGCAGTCAAGTCCAACTTATGCATACCATCAAATTGCTATACCATACTGATAATTGTAATTACTTATTATTATTTCCAATGGCAATTAAACAAATTATACACAAAAATGTAATTATCCTATACAAACTATAGTATATTTTCCTATACAAACTATACATGTAGTATATTTTCCTATACAAACTATAGTATATTTTACCTCCTCTCCAGGGAGAAACATTACAATTTTTGTAAAGTACCAATGATTTGACCATTTTGACCCAGCTATCAGCCATGGAGATCAGTAAGGGCATATATGTGCATAGCATCAATCTGTTCAAGCTTTAATGTTGCTTCCTTATATCAAATACAGGACAATTTTCCCCCCTCCTCAGAGAAAATGTGAAACCCTAGTGTCATAAAATCCACAATTTCTGTAAAGCCCTTAATATCCTTCCATCCATTAAGAGTACTTGGCTCTATCATATCTTGGTACTGAGAAAAAGAGTTTTGACATTTCAGTCAATTTGACCCTTTTTGAACTTTTTTGACTCTGCCCACCAGGCCCCTGGGGGTAAGGACCATATAATTCATAATTTTGGTTGATCTTTGGCCATGAAAGATTTCTGCAAAATTTCATTGAAATTGGTTAAGGAGTTCCTGAGAAGAAGATTGTAAATTGCTTAAAGATTGATGACACATGACAAACAAAAGGTGATTACAATAGGTCCCCTGTGACTTTTGTGACTACAATAGGTCCCTTGTGACTTTTGTGACTACAATAGGTCCCTTGTGGCTTTTGTGATTACAATAGGTCCCTTGTGACTTTTGTGACTACAATAGGTCCCTTGTGGCTTTTGTGATTACAATAGGTCCTTAGTGACTTTTGTGATTACAATAGGTCCCTTGTGACTATAACAATAGGTCCCTTGTGACTTTTGTGATTACAATAGGTCCCTTGTGACTATAACAATAGGTCCATTGTGACTTTTGTGATTACAATAGGTCCCCTGTGACAATTGTGACCTAAAATTCACATTTTAAAAAGAAGCTGGATCTGCCAGGTAATTCAAAATCGCTGTATCTATCATGATTTACACCAAAATCAAACAAGAAGTTTGCATAACTTAGGAGTACAAGCTGGCCATGGCTATTCTGAAGACCAATAATAATTTGTCTTGTGTAAGCCACACAGGTCTGACAAAGTGTGTGACTAACAATACTGTAAGGGTATCTCAGTACTCATCGTAAAACATTGACACAGGTGTAGTCACGTCCTGAACAGCTGGAGTCAGTGTGTGACAAGGTGTGTGACTAACAAGGCTGTAAGGGAATCTCAGTACTCATCGTAAAATATTGACACAGGTGTAGTCACGTCTTGAACAGCTGGAGTCAGTGTGTGATGAGGCACAGGTTCAAACTAGGATGTAGGACTAATCAATAGGCATGGCTGCTTTGTATCACGAGTTGATTGAGAGGTGAATGACATACACAAGTCAGTATCCAATACAAATGATCTCCCTTTGTATATCTGGAGACTTACCCGTAGAACGATATCCTTGATGTATGGACTGAGGAAGTTAGAGGATTATCTCCCTTTGTATATCTGGAGACTTACCCGTAGAACGATATCCTTGATGTATGGACTGAGGAAGTTAGAGAGATTTTCTACGACCTTCTGTAACGTTGTCACCACACTCAACAGGAACAGCTCATTTCTATAACAAGACAAAGGTTACCATATACACTGTATAATGTACAAATATCATTTCTATAACAGACCACGACGTTTATAGGTTACCATGTACACTGTATAATGTACAAATATCATTTCTATAACAGACCACGACGTTTATAGGTTACCATATACACTGTATAATGTACAAATATCATTTCTATAACAGACCACGACGTTTATAGGTTACCATGTACACTGTATAATGTACAAATATCATTTCTATAACAGACCACGACGTTTATAGATGACCATATACACTGTATAATGTACAAATATCATTTCTATAACACACCACAACCTCTATAGACAAAGGTTACCATATACACTGTATAATGTACAAATATCATTTCTATAACAGACCACGACCTTTATAGGTTACCATATACACTGTATAATGTACAAATATCATTTCTATAACAGACCACGACGTTTATAGACAAAGGTTACCATGTACACTGTATAATGTACAAATATCATTTCTATAACAGACCACGACGTTTATAGACAAAGGTTACCATATACACTGTATAATGTACAAATATCATTTCTATAACAGACCACAACGTTTATAGACAAAGGTTACCATGTACACTGTATAATGTACAAATATCATTTCTATAACAGACCGCGACGTTTATAGACAAAGGTCACCATATACACTGTATAATGTACAAATATCATTTCTATAACAGACCACGACGTTTATAGACAAAGGTTACCATATACACTGTATAATGTACAAATATCATTTCTATAACAGACCACAACATTTATAGACAAAGGTTACCATATACACTGTATAATGTACAAATATCATTTCTATAACGGACCACAATGTTTATAGACAAAGGTTACCATATACACTGTATAATGTACAAATATCATTTCTATAACAGACCATGACGTTTATAGGTTACCATATACACTGTATAATGTACAAATATCATTTCTATAACAGACCACGACGTTTATAGACAAAGGTTACCATATACACTGTATAATGTACAAATATCATGTCTATAACGGACCACAATGTTTATAGACAAAGGTTACCATATACACTGTATAATGTACAAATATCATTTCTATAACAGACCACGACGTTTATAGACAAAGGTTACCATATACACTGTATAATGTACACATATCATTTCTATAACACACCACGACGTTTATAGACAAAGGTTACCATATACACTGTATAATGTACAAATATCATTTCTATAACAGACCACGACGTTTATAGACAAAGGTTACCATATACACTGTATAATGTACACATATCATTTCTATAACACACCACGACGTTTATAGACAAAGGTTACCATATACACTGTATAATGTACAAATATCATTTCTATAACAGACCACGACCTTTATAGACAAAGGTTACCATATACACTGTATAATGTACAAATATCATTTCTATAACAGACCATGACGTTTATAGACAAAAGTTACCATATACACTGTATAATGTACAAATATAATTTCTATAACACACCACAACGTTTATAGAAAAAGGTTACAATGTACACTGTATAATGTACAAATAAACAGCAATTTAATAAACTGTTAAAAAGTCCTTGATAGAGTAAACCGATATTTAAGTTATGTCTGGGAATTTATCAATAGCTTTCATACTTGAATCTTGAATCTTTTAGCAGGGATTATGCACTTTTGTATTAAAAATCTTAAAGTTTATGATAAATTATGATTCAGCTATTTTCAGAATCAGTTCTTTGGCAGGTGCTAATTCATTGTAACACTAATCTATTAAAATTTGATAATTCACTAAAACTTAAGTGTAATTGAGTACACATACAGTACTTGTATATGAATAGTCACAGATTACTCAATGTAAAGTCAAAGCATGTGAGAAAGTATTACCATTAAAAATAATACCACAGTAAAGTTGCTGATGACACAAAATATTTCAAGGAAATAAAACACTCTAGTTACTACTGGACACCTGGGCCCAGTTGTTCAAAAGGTGATTAGCTTAATCACTTGATTACTGAAAATTTCATTTCTCATTTGTTGCAAAACCTGCGAGTATATTGTCTTTAAATTATGCCAGTTGGAAAAAAATAAAGAATTACAGAATTTCATTAAGTTTGGTCAAGTTAGTTCTACCGACCTACTACATACACTGACAACAGACAGATGTAATCCTTTGTTTAACCTAACAATACTTACATAAGTAAAGTATCATGGTTCTCCAAACAGGTGATCAGCTTCGGCATGAAAGATGAGAGATGGGCGATGACGTGGATTTTGAGAACTTGGGAAATCTCAGCAATACAAAGTAAGGCACATGCTGACAGCTGTAGGTTATCGCCCCTCTCACTGAACACTCGCACAGCAAGTTTTAGAACCTAAGGGAGATAAAATAATCTCCTACAAACCTTGGTAACTCGGACGTAGGTATATGACATATATCGTAATTCATTTTCGTGTCTATATCGGATGTAGGTATATGACATATATTATAGCTCATTTTCGTGTCTACATACATAGAGTAGATTATACTAGTGTCTTCATCATGTCCATACCTTGATAAACATATGTGGGTTGTTCTCTCCTAGGTGGTGACACAGGAGTTTTAGTCCATACAGGGCAGTCTGAGCATTGACTGTAACCTCCTCTACACTGCCCACAACCAGACAGGTATTTTCCACGATACCACGGATCTTGTCCACCAGCGGTAGTAGCAGGGATACCTACAAATTATTGTCTCCATTAGAAATCTCAAAATACTCGGGTACAAGGTAAAAGTGATGTACACTTCTGTTAGAAGTATTTGACATACCTCGTGTTTTGTCAGATCGTCCAGCTTCTGGGAAATAGGAGAGGAACAAGAGGCCTATGGGGCCTTAACTGCCACCTGAGTTCTGATATGTACATTGATAGGCGAAGTTTTGCATTTATACCAACAGTTAATATGTCTCAACCTTCTGACCTTGAAAATAGATCAAGGTCATTCATTTGAACAAACTTGGAAATAGATCAAGGTCATTCATTTGAACAAACTTGGAAATAGATCAAGGTCATTCATTTGAACAAACTTGGGAGCCCTTCATACTAACATGCTACTGGCCCAATATCATGACCCTGGACCTCTTGGTTATTGAAACATAGTCTTGGGCCTCTTGGTTATTGAGAGGAATTGTTTAAAGATTTTAACAAATTTGACCCCATGGACTTGAAAGAAGGCCAAGGCTATACATTTGAACAAAGTTGGTAGCCTTATTCCCAGCATGCTACTGGCCCAATATCATGACTCTTGACCTCTTGGTTATTGAGAAGAAGGCAAAAATGTAACGGACAAAAGGTGATTGCAATAGATCACTTTCAACCTAGAAATGCAACGATGAGACTGGGACTCCAACCTTTGACCTCTGAACTCTAGATGGACACTCTAACCATTTGAGTTACCTGGCCACCAGCATTCAGCCCAGTCCAGTGTTTGACAGGCCTAGCCGTCCCATTTTTGTATAAGTATTTGACATACCTCATGTTTTGTCAGGCCATCCCGTTTCTGGTGAAGGTTGGTATTGAGCAGCTCCAGGGCCTTCCTCTGTACATTTGGGAGAGCATGGTCCATTAACGAGGATACAACCTCCACAAACATGTCCTCTGGCAACAAGGTCACCACCTACAGAAAGTCACGGTAAGTGTTATCAACAGGAACATGTCCTCGGACAACTATGTCACCACCTACAGGAAGTCACGGTAAGTGTTATAAACAGGAACATGTCCTCGGACAACAAGGTCACCACCTACAGGAAGTCAAGTTAAGTGTTATAAACAGGAACATGTCCTCTGGCAACAAGGTCACCACCTACAGGATATCACGGTAAGTGTTATAAACAGAAACATGTCCTGGGGCAACAATGTCACCACCTACAGGAAGTCATGGTAAGTGTTATAAACAGAAACGTCCTGGGACAACAAGGTCACCACCTACAGGAAGTCACGGTAAGTGTTATAAACAGAAACATGTCCTCGGACAACAATGTCACCACCTACAGGAAGTCATGGTAAGTGGTATAAACAGGAACATGTCCTCGGACAATAAGGTCACCACCTACAGGAAGTCACGGTAAGTGTTATAAACAGGAACATGTCCTCTGGCAACAAGGTCACCACCTACAGGATATCACGGTAAGTGTTATAAACAGAAACATGTCCTGGGGCAACAATGTCACCACCTACAGGAAGTCATGGTAAGTGTTATAAACAGAAACGTCCTGGGACAACAAGGTCACCACCTACAGGAAGTCACGGTAAGTGTTATAAACAGAAACATGTCCTCGGACAACAATGTCACCACCTACAGGAAGTCATGGTAAGTGGTATAAACAGGAACATGTCCTCGGACAATAAGGTCACCACCTACAGGAAGTCACGGTAAGTGTTATAAACAGAAACATGTCCTCGGACAACAATGTCACCACCTACAGGAAGTCATGGTAAGTGGTATAAACAGGAACATGTCCTCGGACAATCAGGTCACCACCTACAGGAAGTCACGGTAAGTGTTATAAACAGGAACATGTCCTCGGACAACAATGTCACCACCTACAGGAAGTCAAGGTAAGTGTTATAAACAGGAACATGTCCTGGGACAACAAGGTCACCACCTACAGGAAGTCAAGGTAAGTGTTATAAACAGAAACATGTCCTGGGACAACAAGATCACCACCTACAGGAAGTCACGGTAAGTGGTATAAACAGATACATGTCCTGGAACAACACGGTCTCCACCTACAGGAAGTCACGGTAAGTGGTATAAACAGGAACATGTCCTGGGACAACAAGATCACCACCTACAGGAAGTCACAGTAAGTGTTATAAACAGGAACATGTCCTCGGACAACAATGTCACCACCTACAGGAAGTCACGGTAAGTGTTATAAACAGAAACATGTCCTCGGACAACAATGTCACCACCTACAGGAAGTCAAGGTAAGTGTTATAAACAGGAACATGTCCTGGGACAACAATGTCACCACCTACAGGAAGTCACGGTAAGTGTTATAAACAGAAACATGTCCTCGGACAACAATGTCACCACCTACAGGAAGTCACGGTAAGTGTTATAAACAGAAACATGTCCTCGGACAACAAGGTCACCACCTACAGGAAGTCACGGTAAGTGGTATAAACAGATACCAAGCAGGTTTCTTATCAAGCTTACTAAGATTTAGTCTTGATAACAAAACAGGACAGTTATCTAATTTACATACTAAGTTCTATCTTACCTTCTCCAGTAGATCTAATTTACATACTAAGTACTATCTTACCTTCTCCAGTAGATCTAATTTACATACTAAGTACTATCTTACCTTCTCCAGTAGATCTAATTTACATACTAAGTTCTATCTTACCTTCTCCAGTAGATCTAATTTACATACTAAGTTCTATCTTACCTTCTCCAGTAGATCTAATTTACATACTAAGTACTATCTTACCTTCTCCAGTAGATCTAATTTACATACTAAGTTCTATCTTACCTTCTCCAGTAGATCTAATTTACATACTAAGTTCTATCTTACCTTCTCCAGTAGATCTAATTAAAATACTAAGTTCTATCTTACCTTCTCCAGTAGATCTAATTTACATACTAAGTTCTATCTTACCTTCTCCAGTAGATCTAATTTACATACTAAGTACTATCTTACCTTCTCCAGTAGATCTAATTTACATACTAAGTTCTATCTTACCTTCTCCAGTAGATCTAATTTACATACTAAGTTCTATCTTACCTTCTCCAGTAGATCTAATTAACATACTAAGTACTATCTTACCTTCTCCAGTAGATCTAATTTACATACTAAGTTCTATTTTACCTTCTCCAGTAGATCTAATTAAAATACTAAGTACTATTTTACCTTCTCCAGTAGATCTAATTAACATACTAAGTTCTATCTTACCTTCTCCAGTAGATCATACACTTTGTGTTGGTATGCTCTCCAAAACCGTGCTGTAATGGTGTCTTGGTATCTATCTGTTGCCATGGAAACCCTGGACAGAAACTCCATGATATTCTGTAGAAGACTCTGAAAATTCTTCAGTAATGATGGATCACTACAGTTGGTTACCTGAAATGTAAACAAAAGTTTGCCTTACCTGTATAGTACATGTATACACCTGGTACCTGTATAGTATACACCTGGTACCTGTATAGTACATGTATACACCTGGTACCTGTATAGTATACACCTGGTACCTGTTTAGTATACACCTGGTACCTGTATAGTATACACCTGGTACCTGTATAGTATACACCTGGTACCTGATGGTATACACCTGGTACCTGTATAGTATACACCTGGTACCTGTTTAGTATACACCTGGTACCTGTATAGTATACACCTGGTACCTGTATAGTATACACCTGGTACCTGATGGTATACACCTGGTACCTGTATAGTATACACCTGGTACCTGCATAGTATACACCTGGTACCTGTATAGTATACACCTGGTACCTGAATAGTATACACCTGGTACCTGTATAGTATACACCTGGTACCTGTATAGTATACACCTGGTACCAGTATAGTATACACCTGGTCAGCTGTATGATCCTTATTGTTGATTAGAAGTTAACAATACAAAAGTTCAAATAATAATATCAGCTTTAAAGAAGTTTTACAGAGGATGATGGAGGGGAAAACTACCATGTCATCACTGGAAAACAACTATCAAAACAAATATAATCCAATACATATTTGTGTTCTAGACTAGAGTGGACTGAAGCTCACACTTTATTACACTCATCAAGACTAGAGGAGAGTGGACTGAAGCTCACACTTTACTACACTCATCAAGACTAGAGGAGAGTGACTGAAGCTCACACTTTACTACACTCATCAAGACTAGAGGAGAGTGGACTGAAGCTCACACTTTACTACACTCATCAAGACTAGAGGAGAGTGGACTGAAGCTCACACTTTACTACACTCATCAAGACTAGAGGAGAGTGGACTGAAGCTCACACTTTACTACACTCATCAAGACTAGAGGAGAGTGGACTGAAGCTCACACTTTACTACACTCATCAAGACTAGAGGAGAGTGACTGAAGCTCACACTTTACTACACTCATCAAGACTAGAGGAGAGTGGACTGAAGCTCACACTTTATTACACTCATCAAGACTAGAGGAGAGTGACTGAAGCTCACACTTTACTACACTCATCAAGACTAGAGGAGAGTGGACTGAAGCTCACACTTTACTACACTCATCAAGACTAGAGGAGAGTGACTGAAGCTCACACTTTACTACACTCATCAAGACTAGAGGAGAGTGGACTGAAGCTCACACTTTACTACACTCATCAAGACTAGAGGAGAGTGACTGAAGCTCACACTTTACTACACTCATCAAGACTAGAGGAGAGTGGACTGAAGCTCATACTTTACTACACTCATCAAGACTAGAGGAGAGTGGACTGAAGCTCACACTTTACTACACTCATCAAGACTAGAGGAGAGTGGACTGAAGCTCACACTTTACTACACTCATCAAGACTAGAGGAGAGTGACTGAAGCTCACACTTTACTACACTCATCAAGACTAGAGGAGAGTGACTGAAGCTCACACTTTACTACACTCATCAAGACTAGAGGAGAGTGGACTGAAGCTCACACTTTACTACACTCATCAAGACTAGAGGAGAGTGACTGAAGCTCACACTTTACTACACTCATCAAGACTAGAGGAGAGTGGACTGAAGCTCACACTTTACTACACTCATCAAGACTAGAGGAGAGTGGACTGAAGCTCACACTTTACTACACTCATCAAGACTAGAGGAGAGTGACTGAAGCTCACACTTTACTACACTCATCAAGACTAGAGGAGAGTGACTGTAGCTCACACTTTACTACACTCATCAAGACTAGAGGAGAGTGGACTGAAGCTCACACTTTACTACACTCATCAAGACTAGAGGAGAGTGACTGAAGCTCACACTTTACTACACTCATCAAGACTAGAGGAGAGTGACTGAAGCTCACACTTTACTGCACTCATCACGACTAGAGGAGAGTGGACTGAAGCTCACACTTTACTACACTCATCAAGACTAGAGGAGAGTGGACTGAAGCTCACACTTTACTACACTCATCAAGACTAGAGGAGAGTGGACTGAAGCTCACACTTTACTACACTCATCAAGACTAGAGGATAGTGGACTGAAGCTCACACTTTACTACACTCATCAAGACTAGAGGAGAGTGGACTGAAGCTCACACTTTACTACACTCATCAAGACTAGAGTGGACTGAAGCTCACACTTTACTACACTCATCAAGACTAGAGGAGAGTGACTGAAGCTCACACTTTACTACGTATACACTCATCAAGACTAGAGGAGAGTGGACTGAAGCTCACACTTTACTACACTCATCACGACTAGAGGAGAGTGGACTGAAGCTCACACTTTACTACACTCATCAAGACTAGAGGAGAGTGGACTGAAGCTCACACTTTACTACACTCATCACGACTAGAGGAGAGTGGACTGAAGCTCACACTTTACTACACTCATCAAGACTAGAGGAGAGTGACTGAAGCTCACACTTTACTACACTCATCACGACTAGAGGAGAGTGGACTGAAGCTCACACTTTACTACACTCATCAAGACTAGAGGAGAGTGGACTGAAGCTCACACTTTACTACACTCATCACGACTAGAGGAGAGTGGACTGAAGCTCACACTTTACTACACTCATCAAGACTAGAGGAGAGTGACTGTAGCTCACACTTTACTACACTCATCAAGACTAGAGTGGACTGAAGCTCACACTTTACTACACTCATCAAGACTAGAGAGTGGACTGCAGCCCACACTTTACTACACTCATCAAGACTAGAGGAGAGTGGACTGAAGCTCACACTTTACTACACTCATCAAGACTAGAGGAGAGTGGACTGAAGCTCACACTTTACTACACTCATCAAGACTAGAGGATAGTGGACTGAAGCTCACACTTTACTACACTCATCAAGACTAGAGGAGAGTGGACTGAAGCTCACACTTTACTACACTCATCAAGACTAGAGGAGAGTGGACTGAAGCTCACACTTTACTACACTCATCAAGACTAGAGTGGACTGAAGCTCACACTTTACTACACTCATCAAGACTAGAGGAGAGTGACTGAAGCTCACACTTTACTACACTCATCAAGACTAGAGGAGAGTGGAATGAAGCTCACACTTTACTACACTCATCAAGACTAGAGGAGAGTGACTGAAGCTCACACTTTACTACACTCATCAAGACTAGAGGAGAGTGGACTGAAGCTCACACTTTGCTACACTCATCAAGACTAGAGGAGAGTGGACTGAAGCTCACACTTTACTACACTCATCAAGACTAGAGGAGAGTGACTGAAGCTCACACTTTACTACACTCATCAAGACTAGAGGAGAGTGGACTGAAGCTCACACTTTACTACACTCATCAAGACTAGAGGAGAGTGAACTGAAGCTCACACTTTACTACACTCATCAAGACTAGAGGAGAGTGGAATGAAGCTCACACTTTACTACACTCATCAAGACTAGAGGAGAGTGACTGAAGCTCACACTTTACTACACTCATCAAGACTAGAGGAGAGTGCACTGAAGCTCACACTTTACTACACTCATCAAGACTAGAGGAGAGTGCACTGAAGCTCACACTTTACTACACTCATCAAGACTAGAGGAGAGTGGACTGAAGCTCACACTTTACTACACTCATCAAGACTAGAGGAGAGTGGACTGAAGCTCACACTTTACTACACTCATCAAGACTAGAGGAGAGTGGACTGAAGCTCACACTTTACTACACTCATCAAGACTAGAGGAGAGTGACTGAAGCTCACACTTTACTACACTCATCACGACTAGAGGAGAGTGGACTGAAGCTCACACTTTACTACACTCATCAAGACTAGAGGAGAGTGGACTGAAGCTCACACTTTACTACACTCATCAAGACTAGAGGAGAGTGGACTGAAGCTCACACTTTACTACACTCATCAAGACTAGAGGAGAGTGACTGAAGCTCACACTTTACTACACTCATCAAGACTAGAGGAGAGTGGACTGAAGCTCACACTTTACTACACTCATCAAGACTAGAGGAGAGTGGACTGAAGCTCACACTTTACTACACTCATCAAGACTAGAGGAGAGTGACTGAAGCTCACACTTTACTACACTCATCAAGACTAGAGGAGAGTGACTGTAGCTCACACTTTACTACACTCATCAAGACTAGAGTGGACTGAAGCTCACACTTTACTACACTCATCAAGACTAGAGAGTGGACTGCAGCCCACACTTTACTACACTCATCAAGACTAGAGGAGAGTGACTGAAGCTCACACTTTACTACACTCATCAAGACTAGAGGAGAGTGGACTGAATCTCACACTTTACTACACTCATCAAGACTAGAGGAGAGTGACTGAATCTCACACTTTACTACACTCATCAAGACTAGAGGAGAGTGGACTGAAGCTCACACTTTACTACACTCATCACGACTAGAGGAGAGTGGACTGAAGCTCACACTTTACTACACTCATCAAGACTAGAGGAGAGTGACTGTAGCTCACACTTTACTACACTCATCAAGACTAGAGTGGACTGAAGCTCACACTTTACTACACTCATCAAGACTAGAGAGTGGACTGCAGCCCACACTTTACTACACTCATCAAGACTAGAGGAGAGTGACTGAAGCTCACACTTTACTACACTCATCAAGACTAGAGGAGAGTGGACTGAAGCTCACACTTTACTACACTCATCAAGACTATAGGATAGTGGACTGAAGCTCACACTTTACTACACTCATCAAGACTAGAGGAGAGTGGACTGAAGCTCACACTTTACTACACTCATCAAGACTAGAGTGGACTGAAGCTCACACTTTACTACACTCATCAAGACTAGAGGAGAGTGACTGAAGCTCACACTTTACTACACTCATCAAGACTAGAGGAGAGTGGAATGAAGCTCACACTTTACTACACTCATCAAGACTAGAGGAGAGTGACTGAAGCTCACACTTTACTACACTCATCAAGACTAGAGGAGAGTGGACTGAAGCTCACACTTTGCTACACTCATCAAGACTAGAGGAGAGTGGACTGAAGCTCACACTTTACTACACTCATCAAGACTAGAGGAGAGTGACTGAAGCTCACACTTTACTACACTCATCAAGACTAGAGGAGAGTGGACTGAAGCTCACACTTTACTACACTCATCAAGACTAGAGGAGAGTGAACTGAAGCTCACACTTTACTACACTCATCAAGACTAGAGGAGAGTGGAATGAAGCTCACACTTTACTACACTCATCAAGACTAGAGGAGAGTGACTGAAGCTCACACTTTACTACACTCATCAAGACTAGAGGAGAGTGCACTGAAGCTCACACTTTACTACACTCATCAAGACTAGAGGAGAGTGGACTGAAGCTCACACTTTACTACACTCATCAAGACTAGAGGAGAGTGAAAAGAAACACAAAATGGGTAGGGAGCATCCAACCATGCACCTCTGATCTTAACCTTAGGTTTTTTGGACAGTGCTCTAACCAACTGAGCTATTGCCGCCCCCACGGCCAGTGAAGAACCTTAAGATGTATTACCTGTACAATATACACCTGGTTGGTGTGTAACGAGATAAGAAGCTCGATGACTTTGTACTTGAAGTGACGCAGCTGTTTGGCTGTATGGATTTTCACATTATAGATTTCTGTGTCCTCCTTGCGCAATTTTCCAAGAGACTGAGGCTGGACTACCCGCTGAACTAGCTTTTCTATAAAGATAAATACCATTCTGAATTTTCATCACAAACTTTTGTTTACAATACTACACAACAAATGGAAACGTATATTCTTGTATCTATAACAACAGCTTACCATAAGTAAAGAACAGATGAAAATCTTTACTTTAATTATTATGTAAGCAGAAAAATATCTAACTGACAATTCTGAATTTTAATATTTGCAGTATCTAAAACATACCCTCTGTTTTATCATCCGGCAGTTCTTCCAGATATTTGATGGCCGCTGAGGCAAACACAAGTTGTGTTGTCGCAGAGAACTGCCCAGAGAGTTGTAAACAGAACTCCATATCCTTGGAAAGTATCTACAAATGATACAAATACAATATTATTACACAATATAAGTGTTGTATACTAGAGATAGAGATGTTGGTTTTTTATCCCACAAACATGAACCTGTTGTCATTAATTACAGTCCTAATGATAGGACAGCTATGAAATAATGACAGACTTTGCGATCTGTTTTCCCCAGTTTCTGGCAGGCCTTGACAAAGACATTCAAGGTTTGTATCAACTTCTTAAGGTCATTTTTAACAATAATGTAGTAGCCATATAAAGGCCTGATATATTTTGCAATGAAATCTCTGAATATAGCATTAAAACATCACAAAATATAACTACATATTATTGTATTTACATGGACACATCAGTGTATCTGGAATATCCTACCTCACGCTCAGTGGCTGGTGTATCGTCAGTGGACTGGGTTCCCCTGGTAACCAGGTGAGTGACTAGTAAGAGTAGGGTACGCCAAAGGTACTGATCCTCTCCTACAATCTGTATGAGTTTGGTGAACAGCATCAGGCGGCGGTGATCGGGGATGTGGGGGTAGGCGTCCACAAACACGCGGATCACCATGGTGATGACATCCTCCACTTTATTAGACACGCCTTTCGGTACCCTGGTTCTCTGTTCACAGGCCTGAAACCATCAACAATCACCACTTCTTGTACTATTATTTAGGAATTGAGGGAGTTTTATTTAAAATATTTTGGGAATAATATGTCTAATGTCGAGCACAAAAACAAGCAGTTTCAGTCATAATCCCAATCTGTCATACTGACCACAGATTTTTCATCTATTACAAGGTGTAAAGACATAAGACATATTACCAGGTGTAAAGACATGTGACATATTACCAGGTGTAAAGACACGTGACATATTACAAGGTGTAAAGACACGTGACATATTACCAGGTGTAAAGACACAAGACATATTACCAGGTGTAAAGACATGTGACATAATACCAGGTGTATAGACACACGTGACATATTACCAGGTGTAAAGACACGTGACATATTACCAGGTGTAAAGACACGTGACATATTACCAGGTGTAAAGACATGTGACATATTACCAGGTGTAAAGACATGTGACATATTACCAGGCGTAAAGACACGTGACATATTACCAGGTGTAAAGACACGTGACATATTACCAGGTGTAAAGACACGTGACATATTACCAGGTGTAAAGACACGTGACATATTACCAGGTGTAAAGACACGTGACATATTACCAGGTGTAAAGACATGTGACATATTACCAGGTGTAAAGACATGCAAAAATCTCCACTGTAGTTTAATATACTGTGTATAGCAACAACCTTTCACTTTCATCCTGAAAAATAAAATATCTCCGACACCGTTTATAGGATGACAACCTGAACTTTGACGCTGTACTGTGATATACTTACTGGTATGACAGTTTCTATGATGACAACCTGAACTTTGACGCTGTACTGTGATATACTTACTGGTATGACAGTTTCTATGATGACAACCTGAACTTTGACGCTGTACTGTGATATACTTACTGGTATGACAGTTTCTATGATGACAACCTGAACTTTGACGCTGTACTGTGATATACTTACTGGTATGACAGTTTCCATGATGACAACCTGAACTTTGAAGCTGTACTGTGATATACTTACTGGTATGACAGTTTCCAGGATGACAATAAGAACTTTGACGCTGTACTGTGGTATACTTACTGGTATGACAGTTTCCATGATGACAACCTGAACTTTGAAGCTGTACTGTGATATACTTACTGGTATGACAGTTTCCAGGATGACAATAAGAACTTTGACGCTGTACTGTGGTATACTTACTGGTATGACAGTTTCCAGGATGACAACCTGAACTTTGACGCTGTACTGTCATATACTTACTGGTATGACAGTTTCCATGATGACAACCTGAACTTTGACGCTGTACTGTGATATACTTACTGGTATGACAGTTTCCAGGATGACAATAAGAACTTTGACGCTGTACTGTGGTATACTTACTGGTATGACAGTTTCTATGATGACAACCTGAACTTTGACGCTGTACTGTGATATACTTACTGGTATGACAGTTTCTATGATGACAACCTGAACTTTGACGCTGTACTGTGATATACTTACTGGTATGACAGTTTCTATGATGACAACCTGAACTTTGACGCTGTACTGTGATATACTTACTGGTATGACAGTTTCTATGATGACAACCTGAACTTTGACGCTGTACTGTGATATACTTACTGGTATGACAGTTTCCATGATGACAACCTGAACTTTGAAGCTGTACTGTGATATACTTACTGGTATGACAGTTTCCAGGATGACAATAAGAACTTTGACGCTGTACTGTGGTATACTTACTGGTATGACAGTTTCCATGATGACAACCTGAACTTTGAAGCTGTACTGTGATATACTTACTGGTATGACAGTTTCCAGGATGACAATAAGAACTTTGACGCTGTACTGTGGTATACTTACTGGTATGACAGTTTCCAGGATGACAACCTGAACTTTGACGCTGTACTGTCATATACTTACTGGTATGACAGTTTCCATGATGACAACCTGAACTTTGACGCTGTACTGTGATATACTTACTGGTATGACAGTTTCCAGGATGACAATAAGAACTTTGACGCTGTACTGTGGTATACTTACTGGTATGACAGTTTCCAGGATGACAACCTGAACTTTGACGCTGTACTGTCATATACTTACTGGTATGACAGTTTCCATGATGACAACCTGAACTTTGACGCTGTACTGTGATATACTTACTGGTATGACAGTTTCCAGGATGACAATAAGAACTTTGACGCTGTACTGTGGTATACTTACTGGTATGACAGTTTCCAGGATGACAACCTGAACTTTGACGCTGTACTGTGATATACTTACTGGTATGACAGTTTCCAGGATGACAACCTGAACTTTGACGCTGTACTGTGATATACTTACTGGTATTAAAGTTTCTATGATGACAATAAGAACTTTGACGCTGTACTGTGATATACTTACTGGTATGACAGTTTCCAGGATGACAACCTGAACTTTGACGCTGTACTGTGATATACTTACTGGTATGACAGTTTCCAGGATTACAATAAGAACTTTGACGCTGTACTGTGATATACTTACTGGTATGACAGTTTCCAGGATAACAATAAGAACTTTGACGCTGTACTGTCATATACTTACTGGTATGACAGTTTCTATGATGACAATAAGAACTTTGAAGCTGTACTGTCATATACTTACTGGTATGACAGTTTCCAGGATGACAATAAGAACTTTGAAGCTGTACTTTGGTATACTTACTGGTATGACAGTTTCCAGGATTACAATAAGAACTTTGACGCTGTACTGTCATATACTTACTGGTATGACAGTTTCCAGGATGACAATAAGAACTTTGAAGCTGTACTTTGGTATACTTACTGGTATGACAGTTTCCAGGATGACAATAAGAACTTTGAATCTGTACTGTGGTATACTTACTGGTATGACAGTTTCCAGGATGACAATAAGAACTTTGAATCTGTACTGTGGTATACTTACTGTTATAAGAGCTGGTATGACAGTTTCCATGATGACAATAAGAACTTTGAAGCTGTACTGTGGTATACTTACTGTTATAAGAGCTGGTATGACAGTCTCCAGGATACGCCCAATGATCTGTATACTGTAAGAATCATCTTGTCGTAGGATGTTGGCACCCATGAATGTGAACACAGACATCACGTTGTGTAGTAGGTGTTCCTGAGATAAAAACATGTACATGAATCAAGTCTTGTTCTTATCATTCTCAACATATTTTTTCCCAGAAATATTAACTGAGTCTTCTGATAAACAAACCAATTTTCTCTTAACAGCATCTAAATTAAAGGGAAAATGAACACAGGAATTTAGGGAGACATATCCAGGAAAATGCAGCAGTTAAAAACAACAGGGTCAGATCTTACTACCAGTACTTACAGGGTAAAGTCTAGCAGCCGTCGTCAGAACCAACAAGGCCTGATTGTGAGTTTGCGGGTTACTGGATGTTCTTATTGCCTGAACAATCAACTCCATGTTGAATTTCTGTTCCTCAATTGCTTCTGTAACAAATGATATAATCCAAACAAGAGAATATGAATGATCGTCTTATGGTCATTGCACATAGATCCCAACAACACATTTTTTAATTAATTATTTTCCCCTTAAATAATTAACATATCGCAACATAAGTACGGGAGACAAAACATTTGTATGACTTATCCTATAATATGGTTTCAATTTAAATGTCTACGCACAACTTCCAAGATTACCAAGGGGTTTTAAGGGTTTCTCCTAATTTAATACAAACACACAATAGATACAATATTTTAGACTGAGAAGGTTTCTTACTTTTCTCTTCCTGGTCAGATTGGATCTTTTGACACACATGGTTGATCAGAGACAGAATGAGCTGTTTGATGTACTCGGCGGAGCTGTGCTGATCCGAGTCCAACACACTGTAATAGTATATATATCCAAACATCTGAATTTTAATCCATTTTTCCCCAAATATTTTTCCAAGATTTTTCCCCCAAATATTTTTCACAAGGATTAATTATTCTATCACTTTAAATAGATGTTATCTTTACAAATCATTTCACCAATAAATGAACAAACATTAGCAGGTAATGTAAGATTCAGTCGATTAAACTGTCACATTAACTTATTTGTTAATTGATATTAAGGTAGTTGTTAATTGATATTAAGGTAGTTGTTAATTGATATTAAGCTAGTTTTTAATTGATATTAAGCTAGTTGTTAATTGATATTAAGCTAGTTGTTAATTGATATTAAGCTAGTTGTTAATTGATATTAAGCTAGTTGTTAATTGATATGTGTAGTTACATTATATCAACATATCCATGAAAGCCTTGTGTTTCCAGTAGATCCATGATAGTGAAAAACAAAACATCACAGGAAGTTCAGCAGTTTTTTTTTCTTTGTATGAATTCAAATAACATACTTGTACATTAATTCTGATGAAATACTTTGTTCATTCCAATTAATAGTAATGAAACTAGTTACGTAGCACATTGTTAAATAGTAATTGGGCAGAATTAATCTGTACCTATTTGTATCATTGACAGTGTATGGTAGAATTGGTCTAACCAGCTATATCTACAGATCATCAGTTAGAAGGTCAGTGGAATGTAGGATTAAACAGTAAGAAGAATATCATTTGCTAACAATATAACAGATGGGTACTATATTTACCGTGTCAGGAGTTGGAAACATAGAGGCAGGAGAAGGGGACTGTTGGCGAGCTTCTTCTTCTCCTGAATACCCTCTAAGATCAGGGTAGTGCGACGCCAGCCTGCCTGGTTAAATTCCTCATCTGTCTCAGATTGTTGTCTAAAGAATGAAACAAACAAATCATTACAAATTATTTTGGTTTATAGGACAAAAATCTAACTAAAAATTCCCATATTCCAAACTCTATCAACATAATTATGAATTAAGTTTAAGTAACATGGTTTTTGCCTGATAGAAATTTGACATGGTAGCCTTAGGACTCTCACCTTTTCCTCCTTTTGGTCTCCTTGACTGTTTTGGCCGAGTTAGATGTAGTTTTCCAACAGGACTGAAGCTCCTCTACAACATCTGCTGACTCTAAGGGCAGCTGTAAGTCACAAGTATAGATAGATTACATTTGGACCTCATCATTTTGGCAATAACATTTTGGAGTTGCAGTTGAAATCTTGCATTTCTGCCACAATTTATCAAGAGACTTGTGTATAATCTCAGAAATATTGCTGTGATATTTCTTCAATGGAAATATTTTAGATACTGTCTTTTTTTAAACTTAAATTGTGTGATTTCTTTCATTTCATTCTATCACAGATAAAATCATAGAAATATACTGTAATCATTTCATAAATCAATCAAATAATTTATATTGAATTTGATTCATTTTGATACTTAATGCTGGTGCTCAAAATGTACTGTACTACACTGTGTTAGGACCACACCTTCACTGTCAGACGACTATATCAAATGATTGCATCAATAGCCATTGGGGTTGATGTTTTAATCATGACTATAATTTTTGGTGTGTATGGTAATTTTATTTATACTTTTACAAACTGTTATTTTATCTGTTTTAGAAAAGTGACAAGCTGTTATTGAAATTTGTTCTGTGGACTGCAGGAGGTTCCATTAAATACAGTTCCTAGCCCTTTAAGACTGACCTTGACTTACCTGTTTGATGACTATGGAGACCTATGTCGGTGTCCCCTTGACTTACCTGTTTGATGACTATGGAGACCTATGTCTGTGTGACCTTGACTTACCTGTTGGTGACTGTGGAGACCTATGTCTGTGTGACCTTGACTTACCTGTTTGATGACTGTGGAGACCTATGTCTGTGTGACCTTGACTTACCTTTTTGATGACTGTGGAGACCTGTTTGTGTGACCTTGACTTTCCTGTTTGATGACTATGGAGACCTATGTCTGTGTGACCTTGACTTACCTGTTTGATGACTGTGGAGACCTATGTCTGTGTGACCTTGACTTATCTGTTTGATGACTGTGGAGACCTATGTCTGTGTGACCTAGACTTACCTGTTTGATGATTTTGGAGACATGTGTCTGTGTGACCTTGACTTACCTGTTTGATGACTGTGGAGACCTATGTCTGTGTGACCGTGACTTACCTGTTTGATGACCGTGGAGACCTATGTCTGTGTGACCGTGACTTACCTGTTTGATGACTGTGGAGACCTATGTCTGTGTGACCTTGACTTACCTGTTTGATGACTGTGGAGACCTATGTCTGTGTGACCTTGACCTACCTGTTTGATGATTTTGGAGACATGTGTCTGTGTGACCTTGACTTACCTGTTTGATGACTGTGGAGACCTATGTCTGTGTGACCTTGACTTACCTGTTTGATGACTGTGGAGACCTTTGTCTGTGTGACCTTAACTTACCTGTTTGATGACTGTGGAGACCTATGTCTGTGTGACCTTGACTTACCTGTTTGATGACTGTGGAGACCTGTTTGTGTGACCTTGACTTACCTGTTTGATGACTGTGGAGACCTATGTCTGTGTGACCTTGACTTACCTGTTTGATGATTTTGGAGACAGGTGTCTGTGTGACCTTGACTTACCTGTTTGATGACCTTGGAGACCTATGTCTGTGTGACCGTGACTTACCTGTTTGATGATTTTGGAGACATGTGTCTGTGTGACCTTGACCTACCTGTTTTATGACCTTCCTTACAGCAGCAGACACAACATGACTATCTGTAGAGACCCACACATCAATCAGACAGGTGAGGAGGGTCCTCTGGCTGGCCTCTGGCAAGGCTGTGTACAGGAGTTTGTCAATCTACAAAACCATATACAGACTTGATAGCATTAGGGTGAAGTTACATAATCTTTATATATGTGGTACATTTAATATGGGGATCCTTTCAATACGTTTCTAAAGAAGTAGCATAAAAGTGAATCTGTCAAAATTCAAAGTAGCTACACTCATTTTGTTTTTTTCATCATTCTCAAAATTAAATTATGCAAAACTGAGGATCATGGAGAACCTACATATGATATTCTATACAGAGCCATTCATTTCCCCCCAGAAATAGCAATAACAAGGACTGTTAAAGGATAGACGGACAATACAGACACAGATGAAGGTCAATTTAAACAGCCCACCACCTGATGATAGTGGGCAAACGATGTACCCATGTAACCAACACAAACGATGTTCCCATGTAACCAACACAAACGATGTACCCATGTAACCAACACAAACGATGTACCCATGTAACCAACACAAACGATGTACCCATGTAACCAACACAAACGATGTACCCATGTAACCAACACAAACGATGTACCCATGTAACCAACACAAACGATGTACCCATGTAACCAACACAAACGATGTACCCATGTAACCAACACAAACGATGTACCCATGTAACCAACACAAACGATGTACCCATGTAACCAACACAAACGATGTACCCATGCAATCAATATTCTCTATTTTCTTTCAAAGATTGTTGTATTGGTAAAAGAACCCTTGTCCGAGAAATCGCAATAAAGATCAAACTTGGCAACAATGTTGAGAATTGAACAACAGGAGATTAAATGGAAATCAGTCATCTATTATTACCTGGCCAAGTGCACAAAGCTGCACAGTAGTTGTACTTTCATCTGGTCCATAGGATGTTTGAAGGGCCTTTGTAAAGAGTTGTAGTCCTTGTCCACCAGAGGGCAGCAGTGCTGCTGTTTCATGTGTGAATCGCTGTAGTATCATCAGTATACTGTCAAACTTGGTTCTGTTAGTATTATCATTGTCAATGTCAGACAATAGCTTTGTCAGCAGAGGAAACAGATCTTGTAACAGTTTCTGAAAAAGTCATAATTCAATTTATAACTTCTTTAAATTATGAAAATACATACACTTGGAGGATAAACATAAGATAAAAAAAACTTATACATTTGTACATGTAAAATCCCTGTCTTCCCATGACCTTGACATGTGGGAGGTTGTAAAATCCCTGTCTTCCCATGACCTTGACATGTGGGAGGGTGTTAAATCCATGAAAACAAACTTGTAAAAACCAGTTCAGAATGTAACAGAGACCATTAAACAAGAGGCCCATTGGCCTTAATGGTCACCTGAGTCTTAAACATGTAACTATCTCTTATGTATTTACAATGTATTTCTATTTACAATGTATTTCTAATTACAATGTATTTCTAATTACAATGTATTTCTATTTACAATGTATTTCTATTTACAATGTATTTCTAATTACAATGTATTTCTATTTACAATGTATTTCTATTTACAATTTCGCCCCTCCTCATAATTCTAACCATTTTTGAATACTTTTCATTAAAATGTGATTTTCCTACATAAACTATTATATAATAGTAAATTAAAGCACCTCTCCAGGCAGAGACATGAAATCTATGGGCCATGAAATTTACAATTTTGATAAATCTCCTTAAAATCTTTCCATCAATGAAGAGTATTTCATTCTGCCATAATCTGGGCCATGAGAACTAGATTTTTGAAATATCAGTCAATTTGACCCCTGTTGGCCCTGAGGGGCAAGGACCATACAATATTTACAATTTTGGTAGACATTCAGTCAAGGAAGGTTTCTGCATAATTTCATCAAAAATAGTTCTGGAGTTTTTGAGAAGTTAAAAATGAGTTAACTAATGATAAACGAAGGATGATGACAGACAAAGCCAGATTGGAAAAGGTCATTAAGCTTTGCTCAGGTGACCTGAAAAGTCCTACAAACTACAACTAGTGGTAAATGATACTAAGGACAGTCACAAGTTTAGCACTCTGTGCAATAATACACACAGAACTAAATTTGGTACTCAAACCATGTGTAGTCTATAATTTTGATATATTAAAAACATGTGGCAGCCATTATAGATGTGCAAAAGACTTATTGTTCACTACTACATAAAAAAAGGAATGTCTTCATTCTGCCGCCCTACATCATCATGTGATAAGATATAGCAGATCTTTTCTTTCTCTGTGGTACACAGGTAAAAGCATGAGCACCACCAATGGATCCAGAGTATCGTAAATAGGTCAAGATCATCACCAATGGATCAAAGATCGTCACCAATGGATCAAAGAGCACCACAAACGGATCAAAGAGCACCACAAACGGATCAAAGAGCACCACAAACGGATCAAAGAGCACCACAAACGGATCAAAGAGCACCACAAACAGATCAGAGATCATCACCAATGGATCAAGAGCACCACAAATGGATCAAAGAGCACCACAAATGGATGCCTAATGTGCCTGTCTGACCCATTTCCCAGGTATTTTTCATGTTAATATTTAAGGAACCAAGTAGCAAAAACTAAATATAACAATTTATTGCATTTTTGCCAGTGAAAATATAAGTTTTGCAGTGAAAATATAAGTTTTTCGTTTTTGATCAATGAGAGCGGACCTTTGTATTCACCTTGTTGAAACTTTTGATTTTTCCAATTGAAGCGGAGATAGATCAATTAGTTATTTTGCTGTATTTCTGAAATTTTCGGACTAGTTTTTGACAAAATACTCGCTACACGCTCTTCGCCCACAGGTTCTCTGATAACAGCAGGAAATGCTCAAATTGCCTCGATCAGTCCTTTCAAAATGGCGCCGTCAAATTGATGTGGAGTAACGTCACGAAGAGATGACGTCATTACTGATTCCCTCACTTTTTGACATTATTAATTTTTCAATGTTTTTAA
This sequence comes from Pecten maximus, assembly GCF_902652985.1. NCBI lineage: Eukaryota > Metazoa > Mollusca > Bivalvia > Pectinida > Pectinidae > Pecten > Pecten maximus. The sequence continues at coordinate 2,900,215 of NC_047018.1, read as the reverse complement.
TTTTGTTTTTACACTTATGAAATGCAATAAATAGAAAATTGAATGGTTTCCTGTTAAATATAACGTATATTACACTCGTATGACAGAATATTTCAATATTTTTCACTCGTGCTTTGCACTCGTGAAAATATCGATATTCTGTCATACTCGTAAAATATATGTTATATTAAACGGGAAACCATTCAATATCCTCTATATATGGAAAGATAATTGGCCACATATTAAACGGGAAACCATTCAATATCCTCTATATATGGAAAGATAATTGGCCACATATTAAACGGGAAACCATTCAATATCCTCTATATATGCAAAGATAATGGGGCCAATAACACATTATGTGACATAACTGTAGATCACTGAAGATATTTGCCATCAAACTTTAACTAGCTGTTGACGGACAGAGGGATGACCGGATGGTTGGATGGCTGGATGCATATAATGCCTGTCGAAATTTGACGGATTTATACAAAAAGAAGACACAAAAAAAAAAAAAAAGAAGTTTTACCTGTATCTCAAGACCCTGTAGTAGCTCCAGTGCTGCCCTCTGTATGTAGGCTGGGGTTTCTATAGCAACAATAAGGGTTACTATCATGTCAAATGCTTTTGATTTAAGATCTTGTGTTAATGACTTTCTCTTCTTATGAGGTGAGTTCATTGTTGCTTCTTTGTCACAATCTTTGAAAACTGTTGCAATAACCTTTGGAAAAAAAAGAAAACATTTATGAATTATAAACAAATAGAACTGTATGCTGAAGGGTAAAGTGACACACTACCAACACTAACTACAAGTTGTCATGGAAGAGTGAAAAAATCAGATCCCATTCACATCTTTGCAGTTTGTTGATTTTACAGCACAGAACATCAGATCATTGACGGTATCAGCAAGGTCGTTCATTAGATTAAGGGTTATGAGTTTGACATCTGAACACAACAATAGGACTATTGGTTTGTAATTTGCTCACAACAAAAGGTGCACTGATTTGTCTTTCCCACACAACAGTAGGTGTATTGGCCAATCAGCTGATATTTAACGGTCTGACGTCCCTCACTGTAACTAAGTTGTTGTCAAGGTTACTTACCCTAGAGATATAACTACTATCAGCTGATATTTAACGATCTGTTGACCCTCACTGTAACTAAGTTGTTGTCAAGGTTACTTACCCGAGAGACATAACTACTATCAGCTGATATCTCAGGCTGACAGCGTATCAACTTTTTAACGAGTGGTAACATCTCATGATCTGTTTCCTGAAGTAGAGTCCCCATGGCAACTACACATTCCACAGCCATGTCCCGGAGTGACTGGTGGGGTGACGTCATTGCTACCATTATGTTCATCAGTACTGTAACAGGTGATTAGGGAAAATTCATTATGTTCATCAGTACTGTAACAGGTGATTAGGGAAAATTAATTATATTTATAACTTATGATTAATTCTGAAAAAGCAAATGATTATATCACTAGAAAATGTCTGTAAGACATAAATGCCCCTGCCTTCACTTTACACCCTGAAACACAGTTTGGTGAGGATTGCATTGGTATGGGACGGGACAACACGGGACGGGACGGGACGGGACGGGACGGGACGGGACGGGACGGGACGGGACGGGACGGGATGGGACGGGAAGGGACGGGAAGGGACGGGATGGGACGGGACAATACAGGACGGGACGGGAAGGGACGGGACAGGAAGGGACGGGACGGGAACGGAACAGACATTGATAACAATGTATAACACACCAAGTAAAATTATCAGTTAGCAGCTATATTTAGACGTCATAAAATCTGTCCTCAGGTTTAAACTGACCATTTACAATATTGTTTATTTTTCATATACTGTATCTACTGTACTTATCAAGCTTTACCTAGCTACTTAATGCCACAACATTCAGAATTATGTTACAAACAGGAGGAATCTCTTAGTCAAGTTAATATAGTAAGGAACAATTATCAACCAAATCTTACCAGGAGTGATGTTTGTGTGAATGACATTGACCTCTTCAGGGGTCAAGTTGAGCAGGTGAGCCTTGCCTATCTGTAGAGCACTAGCCTGGGTGATGACAGTCAGTTCTAGAGATGTGTTGTCAGGGTTACTGTGCTGTGTCCACATCAGTCCCAGCATCCGGAGAAGGAGAAGTATGTCCGGAAAGGTCCCCTGGAAATTATATAATGTATACTTTTTAGAGCATTTCATAACAGAAATCAAATTAAATCTAGACAAACTAAAACACACATGTAGAGTACTAAATCCAGACAAACTAAAACACACATGTAGAGTACAATGTTGTTCATTATTATTGATGTACAAAGTACAATGACAAACATGAATTGAGCTTAAGTGATAAACATAATCTTACATATCATATTAAAATTCTCTGTATATTTATCTACCGTGGTATATTTCCCGAGAAGTTCTCTGTATATTTATCTAACGTGGTATATTTCCCGAGAAGTTCTCTGTATATTTATCTAACGTGGTATATTTCCCGAGAAGTTCTCTGTATATTTATCTAACGTGGTATATTCCAGGAGTAATTCTCTGTATATTTATCTACCGTGGTATATTCCAGGAGTAGTTCTCTGTATATTTATCTACCGTGGTATATTCCAGGAGTAGTTCTCTGTATATTTATCTACCGTGGTATATTTTCCGAGAAGTTCTCTGTATATTTATCTACCGTGGCATATTCCAGGAGTAATTCTCTGTATATTTATCTACCATGGTATATTTCCTGAGAAGTTCTCTGTATATTTATCTACCGTGGTATATTCCAGGAGTAATTCTCTGTATATTTATCTACCTTGGTATATTCCAGGAGTAGTTCTCTGTATATTTATCTACCGTGGTATATTCCAGGAGTAATTCTACGTATATTTATCTACCGTGGTATATTTCCCGAGAAGTTCTCTGTATATTTATCTACCGTGGTATATTTCCCGAGTAGTTCTCTGTATATTTATCTACCGTGGTATATTCCAGGAGTAATTCTCTGTATATTTATCTACCGTGGTATATTCCAGGAGTAATTATCTGTATATTTATCTACCTTGGTATATTTCCCGAGTAATTCTCTGTATATTTGTCTACCGTGGTATATTCCAGGAGTAATTCTCTGTATATTTATCTACCGTGGTATATTTCCCGAGTAATTCTCTGTATATTTGTCTACCGTGGTATATTCCAGGAGTAATTCTCTGTATATTTATCTACCGTGGTATATTTCCCGAGTAGTTCTCTGTATATTTATCTACCGTGGTATATTTCCTGAGAAGTTCTCTGTATATTTATCTACCGTGGTATATTTCCCGAGTAGTTCTCTGTATATTTATCTACCGTGGTATATTCCAGGAGTAATTCTCTGTATATTTATCTACCGTGGTATATTTCCCGAGTAGTTCTCTGTATATTTATCTACCGTGGTATATTCCAGGAGTAATTCTACGTATATTTATCTACCGTGGTATATTTCCCGAGTAGTTCTCTGTATATTTATCTACCGTGGTATATTCCAGTAGTAGTTCTCTGTATATTTATCTACCGTGGTATATTCCAGGAGTAGTTCTCTGTATATTTATCTACCGTGGTATATTCCAGGAGTAGTTCTCTGTATATTTATCTACCGTGGTATATTCCAGGAGTAGTTCTCTGTATATTTATCTACCGTGGTATATTTCCCGAGTAGTTCTCTGTATATTTATCTACCTTGGTATATTCCAGTAGTAGTTCTCTGTACTGCTGACTGTAGGAGCTTCCAGAAGATGACTTCAGCAATAGATTAAATGTCTTCACCAGTAAGATAGTTAGCTTGTCCTTGTCAAGGTCATCACAGCAACGCCAAAATTTGGTCTCTGGAATGAAAAATTAACCAATAGATTTCTTTCAATGGTTATGGTCATAATTGATTATTTGTAACATTGAATCATAGAAATGTTTAACAACTTGTAATGGCTTAAAATCTACTTAACCCAGACCCTAGAATAACCCCAGCAAAACTTAACACACTAAATCACCTACCTCCAGGTAAACATCACAGTAAAACTAGGCAACATTGATGACAACATTAGCCTCCATCACTTACCGGTACTGGCACGCTGTCCTAGATGACAATGGTAGCCTTCATCACTTACCGGTACTTGGCACGCTGTCCTAGATGACAACAGTAGCCTTCATCACTTACCGGTACTTGGCACGCTGTCCTAGATGACAATGGTAGCCTTCATCACTTACCCGTACTTGGCACGCTGTCCTAGATGACAACGGTAGCCTTCATCACTTACCTGTTCTTGGCATGCTGTCCTAGATGACAATGGTAGCCTCCATCACTTACCTGTACTTGGCACCATGTCCTAGATGACAACAGTAGCCTTCATCACTTACCCGTACTTGGCATGTTGTCCTAGATGACAATGGTAGCCTTCATCAGTACTTGGCAGGCTGTCCTAGATGACAATGGTAGCCTCCATCACTTACCTGTACTTGGCACCCTGTCCTAGATGACAACGGTAGCCTTCATCACTTACCCGTACTTGGCACGCTGTCCTAGATGACAATGGTAGCCTTCATCACTTACCCGTACTTGGCATGTTGTCCTAGATGACAATGGTAGCCTTCATCACTTACCGGTACTTGGCATGCTGTCCTAGATGACAACGGTAGCCTTCATCACTTACCCGTACTTGATACGCTGTCCTAGATGACAACGGTAGCCTTCATCACTTACCTGTACTCGGCACGCTGTCCTAGATGACAACGGTAGCCTCCATCACTTACCCGTACTCGGCACGCTGTCCTAGATGACAACGGTAGCCTTCATCACTTACCCGTACTTGGCACGCTGTCCTAGATGACAACGGTAGCCTTCATCACTTTACCGTACTTGGCACCCTGTCCTAGATGACAATGGTAGCCTTCGTCACTTACCCGTACTTGGTACGCTGTCCTAGATGACAACAGTAGCCTTCATCACTTACCCGTACTTGGCACGCTGTCCTAGATGACAACAGTAGCCTCCATCACTTACCGGTACTTGGCACGCTGTCCTAGATGACAACAGTAGCCTCCATCACTTACCGGTACTTGGCACGCTGTCCTAGATGACAACAGTAGCCTCCATCACTTACCGGTACTTGGCACGCTGTCCTAGATGACAACAGTAGCCTCCATCACTTACCGGTACTTGGCACGCTGTCCTAGATGACAACAGTAGCCTCCATCACTTACCAGTACTTGGCACGCAGTCCTAGATGACAACAGTAGCCTTCATCACTTACCCGTACTTGGCACGCTGTCTTAGATGACAACAGTAGCCTTCATCACTTACCCGTACTTGGCACGCTGTCTTAGATGACAACAGTAGCCTCCATCACTTACCGGTACTTGGCACGCTGTCCTAGATGACAACAGTAGCCTCCATCACTTACCGGTACTTGGCACGCTGTCCTAGATGACAACAGTAGCCTCCATCACTTACCGGTACTTGGCACGCTGTCCTAGATGACAACAGTAGCCTTCATCACTTACCTGTACTTGGCACGCTGTCCTAGATGACAATGGTAGCCTCCATCACTTACCGGTACTTGGCACGCTGTCCTAGATGACAACAGTAGCCTCCATCACTTACCAGTACTTGGCACGCAGTCCTAGATGACAACAGTAGCCTTCATCACTTACCCGTACTTGGCACGCTGTCTTAGATGACAACAGTAGCCTTCATCACTTACCTGTACTTGGCACGCTGTCCTAGATGACAACGGTAGCCTTCATCACTTACCCGTACTTGGCACACTGTCCTAGATGACAACGGTAGCCTTCATCACTTACCCGTACTTGGCACCCTGTCCTAGATGACAGTGGTAGCCTTCATCACTTACCGGTACTTGGCACGCTGTCCTAGATGACAATGGTAGCCTTCATCACTTACCGGTACTTGGCACGCTGTCCTAGATGACAACAGTAGCCTTCATCACTTACCGGTACTTGGCACACTGTCCTTGAAATCAGATAAACACAGGACTGTTCTGTTCAGCAGGGTCAGTAGAAAGGTCTCCTCGAGGCTTTTCTGGTTGTACAGGTCTTTAGAAACTTTGGTCACTTCCTCGTGCAGAGAACCGTAAGAATTCTTTTTCTTCTGACCTTTCATTTCCCTGTCCTATTAATATCAGAAAAAAAAACAGAAAATAATTCACAGTATTGTTAAAATAATTGTATCTACAGATTATAATTGTGTATTTTAAACATTCTTAACGTTCATTTCAATTTCATCCCAGCTCTCTGTGCCCATTTATTAAGACTAGGGTGTGTGGGTGTGTATGTGGGTGTGTTTGGGGGATGTGTGTGTTTGTAGTGTGAGGGATGGGTGTGTGTGGGGTTTGTGTGAGGGTGTGTGTGTGTGTGTGTGAGGGTATGTGGGGGGGGGGGGGGGCGAGATTGTCTGTCAGCTACTGACTGTTACTGTGTGCTGTTACCTGATTAAGAGCTCGCTGAATAAAGTCAATCTGTCGGCTACAGAGATTCGTTGTGAAGGTGGTGTTCTTCATAAGGTAGTCCACAAGTAGCAGCACCAGACATTTTGTCCTGTTGAACTTCCATTGACTGCTCCACAGGTCTATCTGGAGATGACACAACACTGACATTTATAGGGATGTAGAGATGTCACACAACACTGACATTTATAGGGATGTAGAGATGTCACAACACTGACATTTATAGGAATGTAGAGATGTCACAACACTGACATTTATAGGGATGTAGAGATGTCACAACACTGACATTTATAGGAATGTAGAGATGTCACAACACTGACATTTATAGGGATGTAGAGATGTCACAACACTGACATTTATAGGGATGTAGAGATGTCACAACACTGACATTTATAGAAATGTAGGACCAACTTTCTTTCACTAATTTACATCAAGAAATAACTCGACAGTAATATTTAATAGCAATGTAGAATTATAATTTTCAGTATTTTATTTCTTTCATTAAAAAACTGATTTACAACAAGAGATCTCATAAACCTGAATTGATCACTATGATAAGTAAGAACATTTACAGATACGGTTGAGCTTATTATTATTTCCCATACAAAACAATAACTATTGTATACTAACCAGATGCAATATTTCGTCCTGGTCCAAATCGGACATGCTTTTGCCCAGACAGCTCACCCATTCAATGTTAAATTCTGTGAGATGATTAACACGTTGTCTATAAACTTTTTTAACTGTAAAATTAGAAAGAAACAACAGTAATGTGGATCAGACTTTTCATAATAGAGACTTCATCTTTAATATCCTGAAAAATGTTCTACAGGTTGTTAAGGAGGACATTTCAGCGACTGCCAACTGTCATCTTCATCAGACTTGCAGAAAATTTAACTGGCTGTGATATACCACAGCCTAATCACATACCTCCCCCAGGTTGATATATGAGTATTGTTAGTAGTTTCATTAACCTCTATAAAATAAGAGTTGCTACCTTTAATCTCTATAAAATAAGAGTTGCTACCTTTAACCTCTATAAAATGAGTTGCTACCTTTAACCTCTATAAAATGAGAGTTGCTACCTTTAACCTCTATAAAATGAGAGTTGCTACCTTTAACCTCTATAAAATGGGAGTTGCTACCTTTAACCTCTATAAAATGAGAGTTGCTACCTTTAACCTCTATAAAATGGGAGTTGCTACCTTTAACCTCTATAAAATGGGAGTTGCTACCTTTAACCTCTATAAAATGAGAGTTGCTACCTTTAACCTCTATAAAATGGGAGTTGCTACCTTTAATCTCTATAAAATGAGAGCTGCTACCTTTAACCTGAGAGTTGCTACCTTTAACCTCTATAAAATGGGAGCTGCTACCTTTAATCTATAAAATGAGAGCTGCTACCTTTAATCTATAAAATGGGAGCTGCTACCTTTAACCTCTATAAAATGAGAGCTGCTACCTTTAATCTATAAAATGGGAGCTGCTACCTTTAATCTATAAAATGAGAGCTGCTACCTTTAATCTATAAAATGAGAGCTGCTACCTTTAACCTCTATAAAATGAGAGCTGCTACCTTTAATCTATAAAATGAGAGCTGCTACCTTTAATCTATAAAATGAGAGCTGCTACCTTTAATCTATAAAATGGGAGCTGCTACCTTTAATCTATAAAATGAGAGCTGCTACCTTTAATCTATAAAATGAGAGCTGCTACCTTTAACCTCTATAAAATGAGAGCTGCTACCTTTAATCTATAAAATGAGAGCTGCTACCTTTAATCTATAAAATGAGAGCTGCTACCTTTAATCTATAAAATGGGAGCTGCTACCTTTAATCTCTATAAAATGAGAGCTGCTTACCTTTAACCTCTATAAAATGGGAGTTGCTACCTTTAACCTCTATAAAATGGGAGTTGCTACCTACCTTTTTCAAGCTTCTGTAGTACAGTATTCCGTTTGCCTACTGGTGACACCAGCACACAGTTACACATCTTCATGCCTTCATTACTCAGTGTAAAGAAGTATCGTATCCCTGTGGCCGTGGCTTTGTCATCAAATTCTTTAGGACATTTACACATCAATGCCAGAGAAAACATCTCAACCTGCTTCCTATAATGTAATAAATGTACAAATCTTGTTGCCAGTTTTTGAATACTTAAAAAAATAAATTGAATATTTTCTCTGTATTACAGGCTACAGACATCTTTTGGAATGTGACTACCAATAACAATTAAGAATATCCATTCCATCCAACCCCTTCCACTACCCACCCAAACCACCAAAAAAACTTGTTTACATACTGGAAATCACCTGGATTTCGCAATTATTTTATTTCGCTGCTTTACCTCGTTAGACATATTCATGAAAAGTTGATTTCATGAACACTGATCTAGAAATGACTTTAACATCAAGAATGATGAACTTTTAGAGTCGTGGCCTCTGTAAGACCGATATATCGGTAACAGATAGCTTAGCCATCATGAAATCGTGATTTACTCTCCTCATGTATCATCACGGAAATAAATCACACTCGAAATATGAGTGATTTATAATATGAAATGATTTTTGAAAAGTTATTTCTGAATGATGCTACACTTAACTAACAGGTATACTGTGATACAGGGAAATGGGAGTTATCATATTGACCACTGGAATCAGGGACCATTTCATAGTAAACTTCTTACCACTGTGATTCCATTTTGCGATACTCTAAGGTTTTATCATCTGAGAGTCTTTTCTCTTCAGCTTTGGTATTCAGCATGTACAAAACTTCAAACAACTTGCTTTGGTCTTTCACAAACTTCCAAATGTTCTGTAAAGACAATACAAACATGACATGATATGCAGGAAAACGTCTAAATACAACCTTGATAATGTAGTGTAAAATGATATGTATTTTAATCTGATTGTGACTTGCCCAGGCCAGAATCTTGAAGCAGATAAACTGGTTTTTGTGATATGAATATAAAAACATCAGTCAATGTCGCCTCTTTAGGTGAGATTTGTGATATCAACATCAATGTCACCTCTTTAGGTGAGATTTGCGATATAAACAACATCAATGTCACCTCTTTAGGGGAGATCTGTGATATAAACAACATCAATGTCGCCTCTTTAGGTGAGATTTGTGATATAAACAACATCAATGTCGCCTCTTTAGGTGAGATTTGCGATATAAACAACATCAATGTCACCTCTTTAGGTGAGATTTGTGATATAAACAACATCGATGTCACCTCTTTAGGTGAGATCTGTAATATAAACAACATCAATGTCACCTCTTTAGGTGAGATCTGTGGTATAAACAACATCAATGTCACCTCTTTAGGTGAGATTTGTGATATAAACAACATCGATGTCACCTCTTTAGGTGAGATCTGTAATATAAACAACATCAATGTCGCCTCTTTAGGTGAGATCTGTGATATAAACAACATCAATGTCACCTCTTTAGGTGAGATCTGTGATATAAACAACATCAATGTCACCTCTTTAGGTGAGATTTGTGATATAAACAACATCAATGTCACCTCTTTAGGTGAGATCTGTGATATAAACAACATCAATGTCGCCTCTTTAAGTGAGATTTGTGATATAAACAACATCAATGTCACCTCTTTAGGTGAGATCTGTGATATAAACAACATCAATGTCACCTCTTTAGGTGAGATCTGTGATAAAAACAACATCAATGTCGCCACTTTAGGTGAGATCTGTGATATAAACAACATCAATGTCACCTCTTTAGGTGAGATCTGTGATATAAACAACATCAATGTCACCTGTTTAGGCGAGATTTGTGATATAAACAACATCAATGTCACCACTTAAGGTGAGATTTGTGATATAAACATCAATGTCACCTCTTTAGGTGAGATTTGTGATATAAACAACATCAATGTCACCTCTTTAGGTGAGATTTGTGATATAAACATCAGTCAATGTCACCTCTTTAGGTGAGATTTGTGATATAAACAACATCAATGTCACCACTTAAGGTGAGATTTGTGATATAAACATCAATGTCACCTCTTTAGGTGAGATCTGTGATATAAACAACATCAATGTCGCCTCTTTAGGTGAGATTTGTGATATAAACAACATCAATGTCACCTCTTTAGGTGAGATTTGTGATATAAACAACATCAATGTCACCTCTTTAGGTGAGATTTGTGATATAAACATCAATGTCACCTCTTTAGGTGAGATCTGTGATATAAACAACATCAATGTCGCCTCTTTAAGTGAGATTTGTGATATAAACATCAATGTCACCTCTTTAGGTGAGATTTGTGATATAAACAACATCAATGTCGCCTCTTTAGGTGAGATTTGTGATATAAACAACATCAATGTCACCTCTTTAGGTGAGTTTCTGTGATATAAACAACATCAATGTCACCTCTTTAGGTGAGATTTGTGATATAAACAACATCAATGTCACCTCTTTAGGTGAGTTTCTGTGATATAAACAACATCAATGTCACCTCTTTAGGTGAGATCTGTGATATAAACAACATCAATGTCACCTCTTTAGGTGAGATCTGTGATATAAACAACATCAATGTCACCTCTTTAGGTGAGATTTGTGATATAAACAACATCAATGTCACCTCTTTAGGTGAGATTTGTGATATAAACAACATCAATGTCACCTCTTTAGGTGAGTTTCTGTGATATAAACAACATCAGACAATGTCACCTCTTTAGGTGAGATTTGTGATATAAACAACATCAATGTCACCTCTTTAGGTGAGATTTGTGATATAAACAACATCAATGTCGCCTCTTTAGGTGAGATTTGTGATATAAACAACATCAATGTCGCCTCTTTAGGCGAGATTTGTGATATAAACAACATCAGACAATGTCACCTCTTTAGGTGAGATTTGTGATATAAACAACATCAATGTCACCTCTTTAGGTGAGTTTCTGTGATATAAACAACATCAATGTCACCTCTTTAGGCGAGATTTGTGATATAAACAACATCAATGTCACCTCTTTAGGTGAGATCTGTGATATAAACAACATCAATGTCACCTCTTTAGGCGAGATTTGTGATATAAACAACATCAATGTCACCTCTTTAGGTGAGATCTGTGATATAAACAACATCAATGTCACCTCTTTAGGCGAGATTTGTGATATAAACAACATCAATGTCACCTCTTTAGGTGAGATCTGTGATATAAACAACATCAATGTCACCTCTTTAGGCGAGATTTGTGATATAAACAATATCAATGTCACCTCTTTAGGCGAGATTTGTGATATAAACAACATCAATGTCACCTCTTTAGGTGAGATTTGTGATATAAATAACATCAATGTCACCTCTTTAGGCGAGATTTGTGATATAAACAACATCAATGTCACCTCTTTAGGTGAGATTTGTGATATAAACAACATCAATGTCACCTCTTTAGGTGAGATTTGTTATATAAACATCAATGTCGCCTCTTTAGGCGAGATTTGTGATATAAACAACATCAAAGTTACCTCTTTAGTTGAGAGAACAGCATGTACGACTCCTACATCGTCGTCCTGTAGCCGAGCCATTAAGGTGTCTGACACGAAGTCACTGTCTTCCATCTGAAACATTTTTATTACAAGGTTTCCTCAAGTATTCATATCATCTCAACAAATCCACAGCTTCTGTTGTGTTATAAACTGAGGAACAAAATACATTGAGAGATTTTCATTAATTTTCTGACATTTTAAAAGAGATATTTTGAAAATTTGATTTAGTAAGAAAAACAGTTTTTGAAAAACCAGACCTAAACTTGATTTATATATATAAGGCTTACATAGTAAAATTTCTTTCCATGTTAATACCTGATGAACTGTCAACTTAATCGATCAGAACAAGAAAATTACTGATACGATTCTCTTCCAGGATATTAGTGAAATATATGATGTTAATCTATTATACAAGATGAGTTCAATAGAGATTTTATTACAAAGTTTATATTCTGTATGAAGCGTTGTGTGGTTTCCCTCCTGATGATACGGTTCTGGTGGTTGAGAAGTAACAGGGACATGCCCGGGTTTTCCTCCTCATCGTCATCCTGGATAGCACCAACAGACAGCTGGAGGAAGGCCTTGACAATGTCTTTGACAGCTGTATCCTCGGTCTCTGTGAGAACCTCTTCCACTGCCTCATCAAGTACTGTGTAGTATCGCCCCTCTAGTAGACGTACGATACTCCGTAGACTCCGGTCAAACTCAGTCTTCTCCTCTTCACCAATGACACGAGGCCAATACCTCACATAGCTTTCAATAATTTCTCTGGAAGATAGACAAAACTTATCATAATCAATACAGAATAATCTAGTAACAACAGTTATGGTCATAGCTGTGTGTATGGCTGGACACAAATAAGTCACTGAGTATCAGTTATAGCTGTGTATGGCTGGACACAAATAAGTCACCAAGTATCAGTTACAGCTGTGTATGGCTGGACACAAATAAGTCACCGAGTATGAGTTATAGCTGTGTATGACTGGACACAAATAAGTCACCGAGTATGAGTTATAGCTGTGTATGGCTGGACACAAATAAGTCACTGAATATGAGTTACAGCTGTGTATGGCTGGACACAAATAAGTCACCGAGTATGAGTTATAGCTGTGTATGGCTGGACACAAATAAGTCACCGAGTATGAGTTACAGCTGTGTATGGCTGGACACAAATAAGTCACCGAGTATGAGTTATAGCTGTGTATGGCTGGACACAAATAAGTCACCGAGTATGATTTATAGCTGTGTATGGCTGGACACAAATAAGTCACTGAGTATGAGTTATAGCTGTGTATGGCTGGACACGAATAAGTCACCGAGTATGAGTTATAGCTGTGTATGGCTGGACACAAATAAGTCACCGAGTATGAGTTATAGCTGTGTATGGCTGGACACAAATAAGTCACCGAGTACTGAGTTATAGCTGTATATGGCTGGACACAAATAAGTCACCGAGTATGAGTTATAGCTGTGTATGGCTGGACACAAATAAGTCACCGAGTATGAGTTATAGCTGTGTATGGCTGGACACGAATAAGTCACCGAGTATGAGTTATAGCTGTGTATGGCTGGACACAAATAAGTCACCGAGTACGAGTTATAGCTGTATATGGCTGGAAACAAATAAGTCACCGAGTATGAGTTATAGCTGTGTATGGCTGGACACAAATAAGTCACCGAATATGAGTTACAGCTGTGTATGGCTGGACACAAATAAGTCACCAAGTATGAGTTATAGCTGTGCATGGCTGGACACAAATAAGTCACTGAGTATGAGTTACAGCTGTGTATGGCTGGACACAAATAAGTCACTGAGTATGAGTTATAGCTGTGTATGGCTGGACACAAATAAGTCACCAAGTATGAGTTATAGCTGTGTATGGCTGGACACGAATAAGTCACCGAGTATGAGTTATAGCTGTGTATGGCTGGACACAAATAAGTCACCGAGTACGAGTTATAGCTGTATATGGCTGGAAACAAATAAGTCACCGAGTATGAGTTATAGCTGTGTATGGCTGGACACAAATAAGTCACCGAATATGAGTTACAGCTGTGTATGGCTGGACACAAATAAGTCACCAAGTATGAGTTATAGCTGTGCATGGCTGGACACAAATAAGTCACTGAGTATGAGTTACAGCTGTGTATGGCTGGACACAAATAAGTCACTGAGTATGAGTTATAGCTGTGTATGGCTGGACACAAATAAGTCACCAAGTATGAGTTATAGCTGTGTATGGCTGGACACAAATAAGTCACCGAATATGATTTATAGCTGTGTATGGCTGGACACAAATAAGTCACCGAGTATCAGTTATAGCTGTGTATGGCTGGACACAAATAAGTCACTGAGTATGAGTTACAGCTGTGTATGGCTGGACACAAATAAGTCACCGAGTATGATTTATAGCTGTGTATGGCTGGACACAAATAAGTCACCGAGTATCAGTTATAGCTGTGTATGGCTGGACACAAATAAGTCACTGAGTATGAGTTACAGCTGTGTATGGCTGGACACAAATAAGTCACTGAGTATGAGTTATAGCTGTGTGTATGGCTTGACACAAATAAGTCACCGAGTATCAGTTATAGCTGTGTATGGCTGGACACAAATAAGTCACCGAGTATCAGTTATAGCTGTGTATGGCTGGACACAAATAAGTCACTGAGTATGAGTTATAGCTGTGTGTATGGCTTGACACAAATAAGTCACCGAGTATGAGTTATAGCTGTGTATGGCTGGACACAAATAAGTCACCAGGTATGAGTTACAGCTGTGTATGGCTGGACACAAATAAGTCACCAGGTATGAGTTATAGCTGTGTATGGCTGGACACAATAAGTCACCAGGTATGAGTTATGCTGTGTATGGCTGGACACAATAAGTCACTGAGTATGGTTATAGCTGTGTGTATGGCTTGACACACATAAGTCACCGAGTATGAGTTATAGCTGTGATGGCTGGACACAAATAAGTCACCGAGTATGAGTTACAGCTGTGTATGGCTGGACACAATAGTCACCGAGTATGAGTTACAGCTGTGTATGGCTGGACACGAATAAGTCACTGAGTATGAGTTATAGCTGTGTATGGCTGGACACGAATAAGTCACCGAGTATGAGTACAGCTGTGTATGGCTGGACACAAATAAGTCACCGAGTATGAGTTATAGCTGTGCATGGCTGGACACAAATAAGTCACCGAATATGAGTTATGCTGTGTATGGCTGGACACAATAAGTCACCGAGTATGAGTTATAGCTGTGTATGGCTGGACACAAATAGTCACAGAGTATGAGTTATAGCTGTGTATGGCTGGACACGAATAAGTCACCGAGTAGGAGTTACAGCGTGTATGGCTGGACACAAATAAGTCACCGAGTATGAGTTCTAGCTGTGTATGGCTGGACACAAATAAGTCACCGAGTACGAGTTATAGCTGTATATGGCTGGACACAAATAAGTCACCGAGTATGAGTTATAGCTGTGTATGGCTGGACACAAATAAGTCACCGAGTATGAGTTATAGCTGTGTATGGCTGGACACGAATAAGTCACCGAGTATGAGTTATAGCTGTGTATGGCTGGACACGAATAAGTCACCGAATATGAGTAATAGCTGCGTATGGCTGGACACAAATAAGTCACCGAGTATGAGTTACAGCTGTGTAAGGCTGGACACGAATAAGTCACCGAGTATGAGTTATAGCTGTGTATGGCTGGACACAAATAAGTCACCGAGTATGAGTTATAGCTGTGTATGGCTGGACACAAATAAGTCACCGAGTATGAGTTATAGCTGTGCATGGCTGGACACAAATAAGTCACCGAGTATGAGTTACAGCTGTGTATGGCTGGACACAAATAAGTCACCGAGTATGAGTTATAGCTGTGCATGGCTGGACACAAATAAGTCACCGAATATGAGTTATAGCTGTGTATGGCTGGACACAAATAAGTCACCGAGTATGAGTTATAGCTGTGTATGGCTGGACACAAATAAGTCACAGAGTATGAGTATGTGTATGGCTGGACGAATAGCACAGATGAGTTACGCTGGTTGCTGACACAAATAAGTACCGAGATGAGTTATAGCGGAACAAATAAGTCACCGAGACGAGTTTACTGTATAGCTGACACAAATAACACGAGTATGTTATGCTGTGTATGGCGGACACAAAGTCACCGAGTATGGTTATAGCGTGATGCGGACACGAATAAGTCACCGAGTATGAGTATAGCTTGATGCTGGCCAATATCCGATACGAGTTAACTGTTATGGTGGAAACAAATAAGTCACGAGTAGAGTTATAGCTGTTGGCTGGACCAAATAGCACCGAATATGAGTTACAGCGTTATGGCTGGAACAAATAAGTCACAGTATGGTTTAGCGTGCATGGCTGACACAATAAGTCACTGAGTAGAGTACAGCTGGTAGGGGAACACAATAGTCACTGAGAGTTAAGCTGTGTTTTACAATAACCCAGTTGATTTATAGCTGTATTGGCTGACACAATAAGTCACCGATATTTAAGCGTGTATCTGGCCCCAAAATAAAAGTTTTGGGGGGCCTAGACTATATAAGTACACGGTTGTGAAAAAAGGTTTATAGGAGCGGGCCATACGGTATTTTGCTTAGCCCTTTCCCTTTTTCACTGGGTCCCCAAACGTTTTTTTTTTTTTTTTTTTTTTTTTTTTTTTTTTTTTTTTTTTTTTTTTTTTTTTTTTTTTTTTTTTTTTTTTTTTTTTTTTTTTTTTTTTTTTTTTTTTTTTTTTTTTTTTTTTTTTTTTTTTTTTTTTTTTTTTTTTTTTTTTTTTTTTTTTTTTTTTTTTTTTTCCCTTCCCCCCTTTTCTTTTTTTCTCCCAAAATCCCCTTTTTTTTTTTTTTTGGCTGGCAAAAACCAAATTTAAATTTGGGGTTTGAAAAATGTCGGGGTTTATTTTTTAAAGGCTAAACCCAAAAGTAGGGTTTTCCCCAAAAAGGCCCCCAAAAATTTGGGTTTTGGGGCCCCAAATTTTTTCACCCCCCCCCCCCCAAAAAACATAAAATTTAGCGTTAGGGGGGGGAAAAAATTTCCCCATTTTTTAAAAAGGTGTATGGCTGGACACAAAAAAGTCACCGGTAGGGGAAAGCTGTGTTGGGGCAAAAAAAGTCACGGGGGAAGGGTTTAGGTGGGGGGGAAATTTTGGGGAAGGGGGTTTAATGTGTAGGCTGGCAAAAAAAAGATGGCCGTTTGGCAAAAACAAAAATTGAAAGGGGCACTAAGTACGGTTTTTTTGCGGGGGGGGACAAAAACCGATTTAGTTATGCGGGTAGGCTAAAAAAAAAATTTTGGAGTTGGGGGCCCGGGGAAAAATCAAAAAAAATTGGTTCTAAAAAAAAACCCCTTAAATGGGGGGGGGGGCCCCAAAAAAATCCCCTGATTTAAAGGGGGTTTTGGGGGGAAAATCCCCGGAATTTCTTTTTCCCGGCCCCCAAAATAAGTCACCGAGTATGAGTTACAGCTGTGTATGGCTGGACACGAATAAGTCACTGAGTATGAGTTATAGCTGTGTATGGCTGGACACGAATAAGTCACCGAGTATGAGTTACAGCTGTGTATGGCTGGACACAAATAAGTCACCGAGTATGAGTTATAGCTGTGCATGGCTGGACACAAATAAGTCACCGAATATGAGTTATAGCTGTGTATGGCTGGACACAAATAAGTCACCGAGTATGAGTTATAGCTGTGTATGGCTGGACACAAATAAGTCACAGAGTATGAGTTATAGCTGTGTATGGCTGGACACGAATAAGTCACCGAGTATGAGTTACAGCTGTGTATGGCTGGACACAAATAAGTCACCGAGTATGAGTTATAGCTGTGTATGGCTGGACACAAATAAGTCACCGAGTATGAGTTATAGCTGTATATGGCTGGACACAAATAAGTCACCGAGTATGAGTTATAGCTGTGTATGGCTGGACACAAATAAGTCACCGAGTATGAGTTATAGCTGTGTATGGCTGGACACGAATAAGTCACCGAGTATGAGTTATAGCTGTGTATGGCTGGACACGAATAAGTCACCGAATATGAGTAATAGCTGCGTATGGCTGGACACAAATAAGTCACCGAGTATGAGTTACAGCTGTGTAAGGCTGGACACGAATAAGTCACCGAGTATGAGTTATAGCTGTGTATGGCTGGACACAAATAAGTCACCGAGTATGAGTTATAGCTGTGTATGGCTGGACACAAATAAGTCACCGAGTATGAGTTATAGCTGTGCATGGCTGGACACAAATAAGTCACCGAGTATGAGTTACAGCTGTGTATGGCTGGACACAAATAAGTCACCGAGTATGAGTTATAGCTGTGCATGGCTGGACACAAATAAGTCACCGAATATGAGTTATAGCTGTGTATGGCTGGACACAAATAAGTCACCGAGTATGAGTTATAGCTGTGTATGGCTGGACACAAATAAGTCACAGAGTATGAGTTATAGCTGTGTATGGCTGGACACGAATAAGTCACCGAGTATGAGTTACAGCTGTGTATGGCTGGACACAAATAAGTCACCGAGTATGAGTTATAGCTGTGTATGGCTGGACACAAATAAGTCACCGAGTACGAGTTATAGCTGTATATGGCTGGACACAAATAAGTCACCGAGTATGAGTTATAGCTGTGTATGGCTGGACACAAATAAGTCACCGAGTATGAGTTATAGCTGTGTATGGCTGGACACGAATAAGTCACCGAGTATGAGTTATAGCTGTGTATGGCTGGACACAAATAAGTCACCGAGTACGAGTTATAGCTGTATATGGCTGGAAACAAATAAGTCACCGAGTATGAGTTATAGCTGTGTATGGCTGGACACAAATAAGTCACCGAATATGAGTTACAGCTGTGTATGGCTGGACACAAATAAGTCACCAAGTATGAGTTATAGCTGTGCATGGCTGGACACAAATAAGTCACTGAGTATGAGTTACAGCTGTGTATGGCTGGACACAAATAAGTCACTGAGTATGAGTTATAGCTGTGTATGGCTGGACACAAATAAGTCACCAAGTATGAGTTATAGCTGTGTATGGCTGGACACAAATAAGTCACCGAATATGATTTATAGCTGTGTATGGCTGGACACAAATAAGTCACCGAGTATCAGTTATAGCTGTGTATGGCTGGACACAAATAAGTCACTGAGTATGAGTTACAGCTGTGTATGGCTGGACACAAATAAGTCACCGAGTATGATTTATAGCTGTGTATGGCTGGACACAAATAAGTCACCGAGTATCAGTTATAGCTGTGTATGGCTGGACACAAATAAGTCACTGAGTATGAGTTACAGCTGTGTATGGCTGGACACAAATAAGTCACTGAGTATGAGTTATAGCTGTGTGTATGGCTTGACACAAATAAGTCACCGAGTATCAGTTATAGCTGTGTATGGCTGGACACAAATAAGTCACCGAGTATCAGTTATAGCTGTGTATGGCTGGACACAAATAAGTCACTGAGTATGAGTTATAGCTGTGTGTATGGCTTGACACAAATAAGTCACCGAGTATGAGTTATAGCTGTGTATGGCTGGACACAAATAAGTCACCAGGTATGAGTTACAGCTGTGTATGGCTGGACACAAATAAGTCACCAGGTATGAGTTATAGCTGTGTATGGCTGGACACAAATAAGTCACCAGGTATGAGTTATAGCTGTGTATGGCTGGACACAAATAAGTCACTGAGTATGAGTTATAGCTGTGTGTATGGCTTGACACAAATAAGTCACCGAGTATGAGTTATAGCTGTGTATGGCTGGACACAAATAAGTCACCGAGTATGAGTTACAGCTGTGTATGGCTGGACACAAATAAGTCACCGAGTATGAGTTACAGCTGTGTATGGCTGGACACGAATAAGTCACTGAGTATGAGTTATAGCTGTGTATGGCTGGACACGAATAAGTCACCGAGTATGAGTTATAGCTGTGTATGGCTGGACACGAATAAGTCACCGAGTATGAGTTATAGCTGTGTATGGCTGGACACGAATAAGTCACCGAGTATGAGTTATAGCTGTGTATGGCTGGACACAAATAAGTCACCGAGTATGAGTTACAGCTGTGTATGGCTGGACACAAATAAGTCACCAAGTATGAGTTACAGCTGTGTATGGCTGGACACAAATAAGTCACCGAGTATGAGTTATAGCTGTGTATGGCTGGACACGAATAAGTCACCGAGTATGAGTTACAGCTGTGTATGGCTGGACACAAATAAGTCACCAAGTATGATTTATAGCTGTGTATGGCTGGACACGAATAAGTCACTGAGTATGAGTTATAGCTGTGTATGGCTGGACACGAATAAGTCACCGAGTATGAGTTATAGCTGTGTATGGCTGGACACAAATAAGTCACCGAGTATGAGTTATAGCTGTGTAAGGCTGGACACGAATAAGTCACCGAGTATGAGTTACAGCTGTGTATGGCTGGACACAAATAAGTCACCAAGTATGAGTTACAGTTGTGTATGGCTGGACACAAATAAGTCACCGAGTATGAGTTATAGCTGTGTATGGCTGGACACAAATAAGTCACGGAGTATGATGTATAGCTGTGTATGGCTGGACACAAATAAGTCACCGAGTATGAGTTACAGCTGTGTATGGCTGGACACGAATAAGTCACGGAGTATGATGTATAGCTGTGTATGGCTGGACACAAATAAGTCACCGAGTATGAGTTACAGCTGTGTATGGCTGGACACGAATAAGTCACGGAGTATGATGTATAGCTGTGTATGGCTGGACACAAATAAGTCACCGAGTATGAGTTATAGCTGTGTATGGCTGGACACAAATAAGTCACAGAGTATGATTTATAGCTGTGTATGGCTGGACACAAATAAGTCACTGAGTATGAGTTATAGCTGTGTATGGCTGGACACAAATAAGTCACCGAGTATGAGTTATAGCTGTGTATGGCTGGACACAAATAAGTCACTGAGTATGAGTTATAGCTGTGTATGGCTGGACACAAATAAGTCACCAAGTATGAGTTACAGCTGTGTATGGCTGGACACAAATAAGTCACCGAATATGAGTAATAGCTGTGTATGGCTGGACACAAATAAGTCACCGAGTATGAGTTACAGCTGTGTATGGCTGGACACAAATAAGTCACCAAGTATGAGTTATAGCTGTGTGTATGGCTGGACACAAATAAGTCACCGAGTATGAGTTATAGCTGTGTAAGGCTGGACACAAATAAGTCACAGAGTATGAGTTATAGCTGTGTATGGCTGGACACAAATAAGTCAACAAGTATGAGTTACAGCTGTGTATGGCTGGACACAAATAAGTCACCAAGTATGAGTTATAGCTGTGTATGGCTGGACACAAATAAGTCACCGAGTATGAGTTACAGCTGTGTGTATGGCTGGACACAAATAAGTCAACAAGTATGAGTTACAGCTGTGTATGGCTGGACACGAATAAGTCACAGAGTATGAGTTATAGTTGTGTATGGCTGGACACAAATAAGTCACCGAGTATGAGTTATAGCTGTGTATGGCTGGACACAAATAAGTCACCGAGTATGAGTTATAGCTGTGTATGGCTGGACACAAATAAGTCACCGAGTATGAGTTATAGCTGTGTATGGCTGGACACAAATAAGTCACCGAGTATGAGTTATAGCTGTGTATGGCTGGACACAAATAAGTCACTGAGTATGAGTTATAGCTGTGTATGGCTGGACACAAATAAGTCACCGAGTATGAGTTATAGCTGTGTATGGCTGGACACAAATAAGTCACCGAGTATGAGTTATAGCTGTGTATGGCTGGACACAAATAAGTCACCGAGTATGAGTTATAGCTGTGTATGGCTGGACACAAATAAGTCACCGAGTATGAGTTATAGCTGTGTATGGCTGGACACAAATAAGTCACCGAGTATGAGTTATAGCTGTGTATGGCTGGACACAAATAAGTCACCGAGTATGAGTTATAGCTGTGTATGGCTGGACACAAATAAGTCACCGAGTATGAGTTATAGCTGTGTATGGCTGGACACAAATAAGTCACCGAGTATGAGTTATAGCTGTGTATGGCTGGACACAAATAAGTCACCGAGTATGAGTTATGTCCAGACCAAGGGACATAAGTCTGTATTTATTTAAGGCCCAATTCCAGTATGATTCATATACAAAATTTACCTATTGTATGAGACCGAACATGTTTTAGGAATTGGATATGCAACATACAGTGATCAAAGTGATGTAACTCGCCATACTGTCAAATATAAGCGAGTCATTTATTCACAGGATACTCACAACCGTTAACAACAGACAGCTGGTTGAGAACCTACAGATCCCAAACCAACCATTTATACAGTAAAACGCTAATTCATTATAATGGAGTACCTGATAGCCAGCTTGGTGGTACTCTAAGATTAGGGAGTACCTGATAGCCAGCTTGGTGGTACTCTGACTAAGATTAGGGAGTACCTGATAGTCAGCTTGGTGGTACTCTGACTAAGATTAGGGAGTACCTGATAGTCAGCTTGGTGGTACTCTGACTAAGATTAGGGAGTACCTGATAGTCAGCTTGGTGGTACTCTGACTAAGATTAGGGAGTACCTGATAGTCAGCTTGGTGGTACTCTAAGATTAGGGAGTACCTGATAGTCAGCTTGGTGGTACTCTGACTAATATTAGGGAGTACCTGATAGCCAGCTTGGTGGTACTCTAACTAAGATTAGGGAGTACCTGATAGCCAGCTTGGTGGTACTCTGACTAAGATTAGGGAGTACCTGATAGCCAGCTTGGTGGTACTCTAAGATAAGGGAGTACCTGATAGCCAGCTTGGTGGTACTCTAAGATAAGGGAGTACCTGATAGCCAGCTTGGTGTTACTCTGACTAATATTAGGGAGTACCTGATAGCCAGCTTGGTGGTACTCTAAGATTGGGGAGTACCTGATAGCTAGCTTGGTGGTACTCTAAGATTAGGGAGTACCTGATAGTCAGCTTGGTGGTACTCTGACTAAGATTAGGGAGTACCTGATAGCCAGCTTGGTGTTACTCTGACTAAGATTAGGGAGTACCTGATAGCCAGCTTGGTGGTACTCTGACTAAGATTAGGGAGTACCTGATAGCCAGCTTGGTGGTACTCTGACTAAGATTAGGGAGTACCTGATAGCCAGCTTGGTGGTACTCTGACTAAGATTAGGGAGTACCTGATAGCCAGCTTGGTGGTACTCTAAGATTAGGGAGTACCTGATAGCCAGCTTGGTGGTACTCTGACTAAGATTAGGGAGTACCTGATAGCCAGCTTGGTGGTACTCTGACTAAGATTAGGGAGTACCTGATAGCCAGCTTGGTGGTACTCTAAGATTAGGGAGTACCTGATAGCCAGTTTGGTGGTACTCTGACTAAGATTAGGGAGTACCTGATAGCCAGCTTGGTGGTACTCTGACTCAGACTAGCATTGGACATGAGAGTGTATAATTGGCTAAGATATTGTGGCACGCCTCCGCCTGAATCCGAGTCACTACTGTTTCCAGAGCTGGTCAGGATTGAGTGTTCCCTCACGGCACAGGGAATCAGCTTGAGTAGGAATGTCTGTATCAGAGAGTCAGCCTTGAAGGTCGCAGTCATATGAGCCAAACAGTCAACCATACTTGTCTGACGGCATAAATGCTTGAATGCCCTGCAAGTGAAAGTAAAATAACTGGATAAATAGAGCTGGAAATACAAGATCTATACTTCATAGAGGTTTACCTTTATAGGTCAGAGGTTAATAGGATTCCTGTCTGGAATATTAGTAACATACAATTTGAAATCTGAGAATAATTGATGATCGATTCCGAGGCCACAAACTGTACCAGGTAAACGAAACATGTGACTATTGTTACCTTTTGGTAAGTTTGGAGATATCCTGGGTCTGGAACATGAGGAGGAGACAGGAGACAGCTTCCTGTAGGAGCTGGGGTGACAGGTGCTATAAATAAACAAAAATCACTTAGTGCTATAAATAAACATAAATCACTTAATGCTATAAATAAACATAAATCACTTTAATGTAAACATTTCAAATGTAAAGCATCCATCTACCATGTCATCATTCTAGAACCAGAAGATGACAGCATCCATCTACCATGTCATCATTCTAGAATCAGAAGATGACAGCATCTACCATGTCATCTTTATAGAATTAGAAGATGACAAACAATAGAAGACAAGTCAATATCATCTATCAAGTGCAGACTCAAACACTGAATTTTTGTTTGATGCTAAATATATCTTCTTTACAAGTGGATGTACAAAATTTTTGATTTTTTTCAAATGTCTTAACTCAGGCACTGAAATATCTGGTAACTTTTTATTTTAATGCCTCCAAACTCAGGGACTGATACATCTGGGTACTTTTTGATTTTCTTTGTAACTTAGCAGGTCTACCTCGCTACTAATACCTAGGAAGCTAGATGGCTGGTTTTGTAGGGGCATCGCTTTTCAATGGATACAATTTTCCTGAAATTGTAATTAATCTTTACTTACACAGTACTGATGCACTTTATATCACAATCAAAAATTTACCATGACTGGTCAATATAATGTTACTATAATTCACTTCAAAAGCAAAAAAGGCTTTGTACCTTACACATTCCATTCATCAAAGTTTCTAGCAGAGATTTCTGGAGTTTAGCCTTGAACAGTAGCTGTGCCATGATCATGTAGGATGCGGCCTTGTAGTTGAGAACCTTGGAGCGCAGACCATGACTGATATGGGTAAGAAGTGTAGCGACCAACTCCTCCTTAACATTCCCCGAGTCTAGTACTCCAATGATTGTGGTCGTGAAGAAGGAAAACAGCGTTCGTAAGTGGGGCAGCTTCTCACTGTACTGGATATGGACCTGTATAACACAAAAACATAACAATCTAATAAATGGAGAGATGATAAAAATATCAGCCTTTTTCTTTATCATTGTGCTATCCGGATATGATACAAACAGATACAATTGTCTGACAAACATTTTCTTAGTAAAAATCTGTCAAGCATTAATGGACTTAACTTATTTTTTAAATTACTTGTAAAGAGGGCTCACTTAACATATCATCTAAATTACTTGTAAAGAGGGCTCACTTAACATATCATCTAAATTACTTGTAAAGAGGGCTCACTTAACTTATTATCTAAATTACTTGTAAAGAGGGCTCACTTAACTTATTATCTAAATTACTTGTAAAGAGGGCTCACTTAACTTATTATTTAAATTACTTGTATAGAGGGCTCACTTAACTTATTATCTAAATTACTTGTAAAGAGGGCTCACTTAACTTATTATTTAAATTACTTGTATAGAGGGCTCACTTAACTTATTATCTAAATTACTTGTAAAGAGGGCTCACTTAACTTATTATCTAAATTACTTGTAAAGAGGGCTCACTTAACTTATTATTTAAATTACTTGTATAGAGGGCTCACTTAACTTATTATCTAAATTACTTGTAAAGAGGGCTCACTTAACTTATTATTTAAATTACTTGTAAAGAGGGCTCACTTAACTTATTATCTAAATTACTTGTAAAGAGGGCTCAATTAACTTATTATCTAAATTACTTGTATAGAGGGCTCACTTAACTTATTATCTAAATTACTTGTATAGAGGGCTCACTTAACTTATTTTCTAAATTACTTGTAAAGAGGGCTCACTTAACTTATTATCTAAATTACTTGTATAGAGGGCTCACTTAACTTATTATCTAAATTACTTGTATAGAGGGCTCACTTAACTTATCATCTAAATTACTTGTATAGAGGGCTCATATAGACAATGATTTTCTAACCTTGACTGAATTGTACACCATTTCACAAACAGTAGACAGGAAGGCAGGGTTAGTCCGACAGTGATTTACTAAAGTCATCTTGGCTAAATGAACTCCAGTTTTCTGAAAATGATAAGTCAATATAAATGTACAGATTAACAAGCAGTAAATAGTTTAAATTAAATCATCTATCATAAAAAGATGCCCAGCAGGCCTGTATTGCTTACCTGGATATTTCAGTGATTATGACAAAATACTTCCCTTTGGACCCAAATAACCTTGACCTTTTACCCAGTGACCTTGATCTTTGGTCAGCTGACTCCTTGTTTAGTTCTGACCAACAAACTATTCATTAGTGAAAAGATACAAAATTTGACCTTGACCTTTTGGCATAATGACCATGACCTTTGACCTTTACCTCATTATAACATGTGCCAAATCATAAGTAAAATTGTCAATAAATACTAAAGTTAACACCAGGGAACTAAATTTGTGAACGGAGTTATTACTCAAAGCACTCATATCTCAGATATGGGGACTTTAAATGACGAAAAATTCCTGTCCTACATAAGAAAGATTTTAAAGAACTAGCTTAATTTCCCCTATTGGGCCCCATCCCTCAGGGGTCAGCGACCCACTGTTTTTCCAAAAATGATAACCCAAGGATGGTTAAAATAGAATTTAGACAGATTCCATCCTTTAACACAGAAAAAGCATTTTGAAGAATTTGCAATATTTCCCATATTTGGTCCCACCCTTCAGACCCCTGTTGGTCCAGCCTCACCATTTATACAAGATGGGTTCCCCTTCACCAAAACGTGCTTCAGACCAAATACTGATCAAATTCATTCAAATTTGCTATATTTCTCTCATTGGGCCTCACCACTCAGGCCCCTAAAAAAATCAGCTCTAGTTTTGAATCCCCATCACCTAGGGATGCTTCCAAATTTCATTATTTGCATACCAGAATAGCAGTTCACAGTAAATTTTGGAAAAGTTCTTTTTTCATAGTACACATTGACAATATTCATAGGCAGTCTAAATGGATTTTTAATCTATTATCCATGGTTATCCAGCCTTCCACTGTAACAGACATCATCTTTCTCAGTTCCCTGGAGATCATACAGCTAGAGCTGCTTATTGGCACTCACAGCTTTCACATAAAATATCCAGCACTTCTATATTACATACTCATTTACAGCTGAGTTGACAGGAGTAAAGTATCTTCTTCAAAGATACAACCCAATGCTCATACCAGGACTAGAACTGGTGACCCTTCGGTTAAGTAGCCAAACACAATATCACTTGACCACTATACCTGTATCTTCCAGTTATTTATAAATCTACAGTCAAGAGCTGATAATGCTGTATGGAAATGTTTTGTGATTGTGGCTGACCTACCTGTATCAGTGGCTGACGTACCTGTATCAGTGGCTGACGTACCTGTATCAGTGGCTGACCTACCTGTATCTGTTTAAGCCAGTCCCACTTGGATGCTGTTTTAGCATCGAGAGGTAAAAGCTGGATGACACGGACAAATGTTTTACTTTCATGGTACGGCAGAACGCACATCACCAGCTGGTCAACATTGTACTGGTGGATATGGTACCTGTACAACAGCAATACAACATTTACAGATTTTATTGAAAATTGTAATCGTACTCTATGACTAAATTCAAAAGAAGAAAAATTATATTGTGTGATTTGAATATAAAACTACCTAAACACTATATAGGACATTATATTACTATAGCCAGATTTAGTGTCAGTACACGTTTTATGAAAATTATAATCATACTCCAAGATTATATTAATAGCAGAAACAATTCTATTGATGTGAAATATTGCAAATCTTATCAAACTATTTCAATATGATATATATAGCTATTGAAGGATAAAACTGTGGTCAGATATCAGACTACATTCCAATGTCCTATCTCTCCAGTGTCCTATCTCTCCAGTGTCCTATCTATCCAATGTTCTCTCTATCCAATGTCCAATCTATCCAATGTCCCATCTACACAATGTCCTATCTATCCAGTGTCCTATCTATCCAGTGTCCTATCTATCCAATGTCCCACCTATCCAACCTCCCATCTAACCAACGTCACGTCTACACAATGTTCTCTCTATCAAATATCCCATCTATCCAACATCCTATCTATCCAACGTCCCATCTAACCAACGTCCTATCTATCCAATGTCCTATCTATCCAGTGTCCTATCTATCCAACCTCCCTTCTATCCAATGTCCTATCTACCCAATGTCCTATCTATCCAGTGTCCTATCTATCCAGTGTCCTATCTATCCAACCTCCCTTCTATCCAACATCCCATCTAACCAACGTCCCATCTACACAATGTTCTCTCTATCCAATGTTCTCTCTATCCAATGTCCTATCTATCCAATGTCCTATCTATCCAGTGTCCTATCTATCCAGTGTCCTATCTATCCAATGTCCCATTTATCCAATGTCCCTTCTATCCAACATCCCATCTATCCAACGTCCCATCTACACAATGTCCTATCTATCCAGTACCTACATACGGTATATATTAACCGTTCCAGTACCCTACCTATATATCAGCCATTCCAGTGCCTTGTGGGCTGGTTTCAGCAGGCAATAAGGAGACAGATGAAGCAGGAACTGGGAGATTTTCTCATTCAGACGTTCATTTACTTCACTGCTCTGTACACTTCTCTCAAAGGACACAGAGGATTCAGCAAACAGATTGGATTCATATTCTTGAAAGGAATCATCGATAGTCTGAAGTTCCTCCAACCCATTTATACCTGAAATTAACAACTTCCTTTTTAAATGACTTATAATTGTGGGATAGTAACCTGCTAACCAAATACAAATGCATGTAATACAATGGCATTCAAGTAATTGCTTTTTACATAGTCGTTAGCTATAAATTGCCTGCTAAGTACATGCTGGTAACTGTCCAATGTACATATTAAATAATAAACTGAATTACTCAAGTTATCATATGGAAGTTTTTCATTTCAAGTTGTTTTTCTTTTACTTGGAATATTCTTCCTTCTGTAGAAGATAATTATATAGATAGCCCAAGGAGTTTGTCCTACTAGTGAAAGCTTGCTCAAGTTTTAGAATAATCAAAATAATCTGAAATGCTAACACATATATCAGGGCTATAGTCATAATATATATATATATAAATAATAATATTATAAACATGTTAATCTGTAAAGCATGAGTGCTTTCATTATATCTTCAGACGCTTTACATTGTTAGGTCAATAAGCTTATCTGAAGATACAATGAAAGCGCTCATGCTTTACAAATCAACATGTTTTTAATATTATTATTATTTTAATATATATAATACTGAGCTTTTGATATTCCATGTATCAAAAAACATGTGGGTACCTAAATTATAAAAGGTTTCTTTGTCTATAGAAGCAGCTTCTGATGGATCAAACAGTAGAGATTTCTTTCTTTGGTCTTCCCCATACACTGCCTGGGTGTGTGGGACTGCAAGTCTCTCCAACTGCTTGGCTAGAGATGTCATTGTCCTATTGGTCCTGCAAAATATCAATTAAATGTAAACTTCAGCTGAATATGAAATAACTTTTTTGTCCTCAGTCACAGACATATATAGTACTTTAGTTGTAGCATGTGTTGCTATGAAAATGTTTCTGGTGTATACGTACAGAAACACAAGACTGCATACCTGGTAATAGCTAACTGTTTTTTTTCTTCTATTTTCTATGAGGGAAATTTCTCACCTCAACAAAGAACATTAAGTTGCATATGACAAAACTCTTTTAAGAAATGTTAGCTTATACCTTTAAAACATATTGAAGTTGAATTGAACTCCTAACTAGAAGTCTATGATCAGTTCTTTGGCACTTTGATAGAACATTGATTAATTACTGCAGGTATGATTACGCTGGAATGATATGTGGCCCTTTCACTGATTCCATACGACTTTTTAGTAAATACTAATCAAATTCAATATTTTCCCATGAATATCTCTCTTTTATTTTGATCAATTCAAGACGAAGAAGAATCGAACCAAGGTCATTTTCCCCGTGCAGATTGTTAACTGAACATGTCATGATATCACGAGGTAAATTGCATAAATACTTATCTATATCAGTATATAACAGTGTATATTGTATAATGAATGTCGTCGAACTTACAGATGATCATGAGGAGCTCACAGCAGAAGAGCACATGGCCAAAATACCGGAAGTAGATATCTATGTTATTCTTTGTTTTCGAACTAAATCAGATTTATTATAAAGTACTAGTTTTAGCCAATATTATACTATGTATGTACTATTGATATTTGATTGAAATATATATGTCCTTTAGCTAGGTTTAAAGGCAAAAATTATATTAAATACGAAACTACGGACAGACGGCTAGCAGACAAATAAAAATGGCGGAAGATGGCGATATTGATATTGAAGGGGATTTTGATTATAAATTAGAGTGAGTTCTTAAAAGAAAAGTTACAACGACAGGGCTGAAATCTAGTCATAGTTCATTTATCTGTACATTCTTTCAATATGATTGATTGTCGCAATCAAATACTGGAGAAATAAGTATATAATTTAGATATAATATTGACATAAATAATCTTCATTCTGCAAATAAATAGTTCTATAAATAGATTGTTTTGAAACAAGCATACTGATAATTTATAGCTGCAGTAAGAGCAATATATGTATATTTAGTAATTACTTCAAACTTATTTATGTTCCAGTCTATAACAATTCAGCGTTTGTCTTAAAAACAAAAACATACCGTTAACGCAATGGAAGATCACACAAAAATATTTTCAGTGATGTAAATGAAGCCGTACTGAATTTATTCTAACAGAAGATAACTTCATACAAACATTATACTTCTATGTGTTGTCAACCTTGCAGGACACAAGTATTGATTATACATTAAATGTGTAACAACTTGAAAACATGCAGTCTGAAGAGTTCTAAGAGAGAGATAGGAACAGGTTTTTTCTAACCTCCTACACATTTCCCCCAGATTTTTTTTGCCTTAATGTATCATTAATAGACTCAACACCATATCATTTGGTTACATTATTTATTCTGTGTAGAACAATTTGCATTAAAAAAATATACCTATGTGTTAATGCATGCAAGACCTTATAACATGTAACTTGCACGTAATATTTTACTTATATATATATAATTATGTATTTATACAGTGGGTGGAAATAGTTATGTACTGATCAGTTAGTAGAATACTGCAAATCTATTGACATCATCAGCCGGGTCCATCAGTCCAGACATTTCAATCCTTGTTCCGGAATGTCCTCATGATGGTGGGTCGACAGTGGCGATCAACTCGCTGCCCTTCAATTGATGGCTTCCAATCTCTTTCCTCCTGTCTGTTCTATAAACCAGCATGATGCATACTCAGCAGCCTCAGCTAGTCTGTGTACCGCTATCTTGGGTGCCTTCCCGGACTGTAATGTCTACCAGACTCAGCGTGCCGGGAATCCTCTGTATTCGACTTCTATAGGAAACCGCCAAGTTCGCCACCCTCGCTCGCTACATTGTTCGTTGAGCTCTGTATCTATACGTACTTGGCTCTCTTTCTCTCATTGGCCTGGTCGCACTGCTCCTCCCAAGGCACTGTCAACTCCATGACTATAATCTGCCTGGATTCAGCAGACCATATCACCACATCCGGACATAGCGTAGTCTGTACGATGTCTGGAAACACCAACTTCTTCCCAAGGTCTACTCTCAGCTCCCATGTCTTAGCTGCCCCTCCCAGAATTCCTGTGTTTCTCAATATGCTGCTTTTGTCCTCTTCTTTTACAAACCAGATAGAGGATGCATTGTGCTTGCAATGTGGTCTCTTCTTCCTTTCTACCATAAAGATGTCTGCCTATTCCTGAAGTACCTGGTCTTACCGCCACCGGTATTGTCTCTGTGTCCGCACTGTCTTGCATGCTGAAAGGGTGTGCCCCATGGTCCCACGTTCCTGGCACAGCTGATACTTTGCTCTTCAGCTAATCCCCACAGATGCAGGTAGCTGCTGATGGATCTTTCCAGTCCTTCCACTATTGTCAGAGTATAGCATCAAGGGCCCAATGAGTCTCACAAACAGTCCATGTTGGTACATCCATGCCTTGAACTTTCCTGGCAGGCCTGACTTGTCAATCTTCCTCATCCACTCAATTGCCTGCTTCTACATGCTGCTGATGTTGCTGGTATCTTTCAACGATGTATCAAACCACTTTCCTAGGCACTTAATTGGGATGTCTGCAATTGATGGGATCTCTTCTCCCTGTACCTTCAGTTTGAACTGTCATCCATAAAACCTTGATTCGACGGTTGGTAGATTCCTGATTCTGTCCTGGGCACCCTGATTTCCTGTCCTGCAGCCTTGATGATTAGATTCATCCCCATGACAAATAGAATGACTGATATGGTACATCCTGTCACTATTCCTTTCTCCACGTTTTGCCAGGATGTTGTATCCTCACCAACAGTAAAATGTACCTGGATTCAGCTGAAGTAGCTTTGTACTATTCCCTGTATATGCTCTGGGATATAGTGATGTTAATTAGTTGGCTAAGAGAAGCCTGGGATCCCTCCTTTCTGTACTGATGTGTCGATGTATCCATTGGTCGTCATGTACGATGTTATATATATGTGGAGTTTGCCAAAATTAAAGTTGAATTTACATTTACTTTGAAGGGTTGCCAATATCTATGATACCAATGAACTGCCATCAAAGAGTGCCAACCTCCTACCAGAGTTCACAAATCCTGCTTGGATGCTTGAACAGGTAAAAACAAATATACAGGACTTTTATCTCATAATCAAATGAAATGAAAGGAATTTACAGTTATCTGTATTTCTTACTTTATTACCAGCTCAGGTTCTTATATGTATAGATATGCATGTATGACTGTATGTTAGGTACAGTAAACCTCCGGTTAGTTCGAACAAAATTAAATAAATATTGACGAACCAGTTCGAATTATTCGAAATTATGCTTCAGAAAATAAGCGTGAGTTCGAACTATTCGAGTCAATATCGGCGAAAATCTCGGTAGAATGAAATCATTAGACACAAACACATCCATCGTAAATCTGATACGTAACAACGGCGGTCTGAACAATGGCACATTTATAAGTTAGTAAAATGATAGTATTTTATTTAATTCAATGTTAATTGATCGTTAAACGTTCTTCATTTCGCGATAATTATGATGGTTATTGCGCGAAGCCGCTCGGTTAAGTAGGCCCCAAAACAGTACAGTACACGTTTCATTTGTGACACAAAAGTTAAACATTTGTACAGTATAATTTTTGCATGGTTATATTTTTTATCGGAATCAGAAACTATCGCTATATTATTTTAATAAATGGTCTCTTTAATACATCAAAAGCAGTCTACATAACTTGTTGAGTTTACGAAAGCACTACTGTAAAAATAGGCGATATAATTATGTTGGTAAAATTAGGTCAGAACATCAACATGTCTGCTTTTAAATATGCCCAGTCGTATTATCTACCAAACATAGTTGATACCTGCAACATTATCCATCACTAATTGGGAAACCTGTGGATTGTTTTGACTGGATATGAATGCTCTTCGCGACACTCAGCACGATTGGGAAACTTCACCTTTCAACTTTACCGCAAGCGACACCTCGCGGGGCCTGCTTACCTAGCGTGAGGTCGCAGGTTTTCAGGTAATACCTTGATTGGCAATACTTAAGAGATGTCCAGTCACAATTAAATCATCATAATGCTAAGTTAACACTAGTTATATGTGAAAATACACGGACGATTTCTTAGTTTACCATACAGCGCGAATACAAATATCACATGTTATTTATACATTGTCGGGGCCTAAATTTGCAATCAGCTGTCTCGTGCGTGGTGTATTTTGGAATGTAAAAAAAAACTGGATTAACGCTAAAATATGCGGCATATATTAAATCACAGACGCATTCTAATGATCATGCATACAATCTAATAACCTAGCGCTAAACATGCTTGCTGATCAAATTTAAATCTTGTCATTTTTTCTGGGCCGGTCACCGGGGCCGAGTCGTCGCGAGCTTTCAATGGAGTTTACGGGGAAAAAAATCTTACTTTACGTTCTTCATTTGACAAGTTCGAACTATCCGAATTGGTGTCAGTTACAAACATCCAGAGTTCGAACTATTACTAGCTAAAAAATTATTGTTTTTCTAGAAAAAAAT
Source organism: Pecten maximus (assembly GCF_902652985.1). Classification (NCBI taxonomy): domain Eukaryota; kingdom Metazoa; phylum Mollusca; class Bivalvia; order Pectinida; family Pectinidae; genus Pecten; species Pecten maximus. The sequence goes on along the minus strand of NC_047018.1, from coordinate 2,866,145 downwards.
GTGTGTTCGAACTATCCGCGTGTTCGAATTAATCGGAGGTTTACCGTATATGTATAGATATACATGCATGATTGTATGTTAGGTATAAATTTTGAAATATATGCTTTAAATGAATTCCTAGACGTCCTGAACTGCACACATATTGAAGGTATACAGTAGCTTATTAAGTTAAGAAAACATGCTTCTCTGTCACATAATATAAAACTTGTATAAAACAAGTTTCAATGTTTGTCCTCAGCTTTTCTGGTATGTATAATTGTTTTTATTTTTACCATTTACATAAAGGGCTGGACGATGGACAGCTGTATTGATGAGAAATCCAAGGCCACCATTGAGAAAATGCTACAGGAGGAGCAGTATCCTTTTACACTGTGTGATAATATCTCTTTGAGTCTGGACCAAACACGGCTAGCTAATAATCATATCAATAAATTTTGAACAAGTTGCTTAATCTCACTGATGTTCGGTTTTAAAAAGTGAAAAGTTGTTATTTGTATTATAGATGAGTCAATACAAAACTGAGACTAAAATCCTTTTCACAAGATTAAAAAAAAAAAATTGCAACAGATTTATTGCTATCAAGTAGTGTCAAACAATTATGGGAACAAAATCTTTAACAATTTGAGATATTACTTAAATGGGAAAGTTGGTACCCGTCAAAGACTAGGAGGCAGCACTTCCAAGTCCAAACCCATGTCTCACAAACAGCCGTGGAGCGAAGAGGAGAAACAAGTGTTCCAGTCAGGACTGGTAGATACTTTTGTTTGATCTGGGGTGTCACCATAATAGTTTAATGAATTGACTCTCAATACCAAAATACTTGTAGGTTTCTGAGAAAATTTCTTAATCCCTATTTTCCCAAGATATTACAAAAGCCTGATTTACATGGTGGTTATATTAGGTGGCACAGTGGTAACACATTTGCCTTTCATCTAGGTGGCCGGGGCTCAATTCCCTTACATTTTGTTTTGGTAATGTTTGATGTGTCAACTTACATTATGCTTTCATTTTTCAATAAAATTGATTTTAAAAGGTCATGTTTTCTATTAAATTATTTCCAATGAAAGTTTTAGCATGTCTAACAAGGTAAACGTATTGCAGGGTATCAAGTTCAGAGTTCAGAGAAACAGAATTAAGCCATTTTATCAATAAATCTGATGTATAATAATGCTAATCATTTGCTTTGATTGCAGGAGATTTTTGGCAGAAGTTGGTCCAAAATAGCACAGCTAATTCCATCACGTACAACACTGCAAGTTAAAAACTATGCCCAGCAGTATTTCAAACAGCAGGTATACTGTCTGACTTGAACAGTTTCAATATTTCATTTGTTGTGAATATTTTAAACTTAACTGAACTTTAGCAGTATCCAGTATGTTTGTTTATACATGTGTATAGGCTCATACAAAATAAAAGTATATGTAAAAGTATATTTGCTCCATACAAAATTTTATATATCTGGTATATATAGTATAATTAGTTTGTGTTTTAATGAAATGATTACCTGGGTATTTTTGTACAGGCCAAGCGATCCCCAGGTGCTGTGGAGACCTGTACACAGAATCAGCTAGATGGCACCCTTCCTCACAACTCTGCACTGGCTCATGTGTTGGTGTCGGTGACAACTGGTCAGCCCACAGTTACTACAGCTGCTGCAGTGCGTTCTCAGGTGCCCTTATCAAGGTCACACATGGTGCCCCGCCCCAAACCAACTTGTACTGCTCCTTCTCCCTGCCTTACGTCACAGCCATCTATACCTGTGTGTCCACCGTGTCCAGTGACACCCAGTCCAAACACTGCCACCTCCTCCTCACAAGGTCTGGCTTTCAAACCTATAGACCGAGGAACTCTATCAACTTCCACAATGAAAATCCTAACACAGTCTAGTCCTCGTCTTGTTTTGCCTAAGAGACCTGCATCAGCACCTAAACTGAGTCAGCCAGTCACCATAGTAACAAGTAATTTTGAGTCACTTATTGGGGCAGAAACTCCTAAACAGTTCATTCATAATGGAGAAATCCAGCACCTTGAAGTGATTAAACCGGCAAACCAACTTCAGTTGAGTCCAACTTTGGAGAACAAGCTGGCTAGCTCCACAGGAATCATCGAGAACCTGGATGGATTTTGTGCTGTGGCTGATATTGTAGAAGGATCATCATCTGTTGAAGACACTAACCAGGATGAGGAGGAGGTAGATATTGACATAGAAAATGATGATGATAATGATGAAAATCCCATTCTGAAAAGTAGATCAGCATCACCTAATTCTGTGTATGAAAGACTGCTTAAAGCTGCCAATATAAAAAATAGAGATTCTAGTCAGAAGGAGGCCGAGACAAAGATCAAACCAAGCTCAAAGGTAGACAGTTGGGCTGTGAGTGAAAATAAATCTGTACCGAAGTCTCCAGTAAAATGTGAAATTGTTGAGGAGGGTTGTGAAACGTCAGAGATTCTAGGGGTGAGTTCAGATGATACAGTGCTAGAGGATGGTCAAGCTACTCAGATGGAAATAAAACCACTGGACACATTAGAGAGTACATCCGTGACCTCAGAGGTCATCTCTGAATCATCAGAGGACTGGTCAACTGAAAGTAATTACGGGGATGACAAAAAAATTTGTGAGTATTTTTCCAGGAAATAATCATGATATTTCGATTATTATTGTAGTTTTATTACCATGTTTGTCTTCATTTATTATACCTCCCACAACAAAGTTATGAGGGGTACTGGAGAGTCCATCTGTCTGTAGTGATTTATCATGATCTAATATTATACCTCACACAACAAAGCTGTGAGGGGTACTGGAGAGTCCATCTGTCTGTAGTGATTTCACATACTCTCAAGTGGTTTTAATGAAACTTGTATTAGCAGTTAGTTTGAACACAAAACTTAGTGTTTTAGGGTCTGAATATCATATTTTTGTGACATTATCATTGTTTTATTTGAATTTCTTTTTTTTAAGTTCTGGAAAAATGACATGAGAACTAAAAAAACAATGTGTATATTTTACAGCCAACAGCATTATTCTCTCAAATGGAGTAGTTGTGGAGTTTTCAATTCCAACAGAGGAACATGTGGTAGATTATAAAGGCATTACAGATGAGGAGAGAAAAATTCATATTGAGTTCTTTGATGGCCGGCCCTCCAAGACACCAGAACGATACATGAAGATCAGGAATTATATCCTGGAATCATGGTAAGTTTTTAACCCACTATCATCAGATGGTCGGCTGTTCAAATCGCTCTCTGGTCCGGCCATAAACAATCCTTGTTATCGCTGTTTCTTGAAAAGACTGAACAGGACAAACAAAATGACTGACAGGCAGCCATCCTGGATTTTGACGGTTGAAGTTTGTCATCGCTATTTCTTGAGAAGTACCAGAGGGAAATTTCTCATATTTTATTTGTAAGTTCTCTTAGTCCCTTGTTGTGCCCATTCAATTTGATTCTAATTGAAAAAACAGAGTGACTGACAGGCAGTCGTGTTTGATTTTGATAGTTAAAGTTTGTTATTGATACTTTTCAGTAAGTTCTACTTGGATCTTTTTTAGGATTCATATGTATGGTTCCCATATGCATGTGATGAAATGATTAAGAGGAAGAGAAGAAAGAATAGAAAATTAGAGAAAGAATCAGTCTTTCATAGGACTGATGTAAAGATCATTTATTGGTGGGCGCAAAGTACAAACGACATACAAGTGTTCTGTTTCAGTATTCATTTGAGTTTTTTTTGAGTTACAAGACATATGTAGTTCCATCATGTTTTTCAATGATCATGGGGCCCAGATTATCTGAATATATTTTGTCCTTGAGGAATGTTTCAAATGTAAATCTCTTGTCATACATCTGTAGTGTTTGTAATGTGGAATAGAGACGCCGGTAATATGTAGCAACACAAAACATACCTTAATGTACATAAATTTATAATTTATCAAAGAATTTCTTGAGTTTGTAAATATGTGTTGTCAGGAGGAAGTGTCGCCCCAATTACCTGAACAAGACCTCAGTGCGACCAGGCCTGAGGAACTGTGGTGATGTTAACTGTATAGGGAGGATACACTCCTACCTAGAGTGTATAGGGGCCATCAACTTTGGCTGTGGTGAGAATACTTACTCAGATGATTAGACAGGCTATATCCTATCTTGTCTTTTCTGATCTTCCTTCAGGCATCATCTGTCTTAGTTAACATTTTGTTTGACTTCCTCTGATGTACTACTACAGTGATTTCAATAAAAAAAACTGTAACTTATGATTCCTACCCCACTTGAACCTGAAAGAAAACGCCTAAAGAGGAAATGCTTGCAAATATTAAAAAGAAAAATCTTCTCTAGACCCAGATGCTGCCGAAAGTTTTTTTTCAATGGAACCGGAGGAATCCACAAATAATGAAATTATATGCATGGCGGGTGATGGAGAAAATGCAGCTTCTTCTATGGTACCATTTGAATTAAAAACTTCTATTGAATGTCCTTTTTTGATAAACCTAAAGTTCGCCTGTTTGGTATATATTTTACTGGATTAGCCCTTAACTAATGGATGGACATGTCCAAATATTCCTGATCATCAAAAATATACATTCCACGTGTCCTTCTTGGGAGGGGCGCTAATTTTAGTTTATATTGGCAAAATAAGAATTAATGGTCTATATTCTTCATTTTCAGTAAGAAATAATTCAAACTTGATTAAATCAATATTATTACAATGCGGTTTGATAGCATGGTGTGGACACCCCCTAGGGTCTGAAGGGTGGGACTCGGAGGGGAAAACTTGGTTTCAGAAATCTTATCCAGAGAAGCATTCAATAGAATCAAAAACTTTTCATGGGTGGAAAGGTCGCATTTTTTTTATATATGATAACAAATGTGCAGAAAAAGAGTAATAATAACTAATGTATCTATTTCAGAGCAGGCATGTTACAACCATCCAACAAAAGTTGTTGTTGCTGGGCCAAGAGAGAGATTTAGCCGTGAGGCTGTCATACAAGTTAACCTGTCCAAGTTAGAGGCAATGGTAAGATTCTTAACTGTTCCTCAAGGAGAGTTACATGTATTCTTATCCTCAAATATTCTTGAAGAAGGTTTAGTTTCCAATTTGATCTGGAATAAACAGGATGAGGCCATTGGATTTAAGTTGCTGGGTAATTTTTTCAAATAGTAAACAACACAAAAAGATTTTGGGGGAGGTATATAGCATTGCAATCTAGACTATTTTGATTAAATTTTATCAAATTTGATGATGATGAAAACGTAGACAACAACACTGATATCCATCTGTGGTAGTTTTAAAGTTTAGTTATCTCCCTTTGAATTCCCATTTAAGTGACAAGTATTTAAGATAGTATGATGTATATTATTATAACAGAGACCCAGGAAGAGGAGGATACGAGATGCATGTGGTCACTGGGTGGATGAGAAAGAACTTCAGGGGAAAACTATAGAGGTACACTTGGCTGAACACTATGTGATAAAAGATTACTGTTTACATCAGCAAATCTCAAATTACAATGTTTTGATTGTAAATGGTGTTTCTTAAAACTGAAATTATTAGTCTAAAGATTGTACACACTTTCCTTTATAAACCAAAGTCTGACTTTCATTAGCAGTTTCCATAAATCAAACAAACTATAGACAAATATTGCTCTATTAGTCTTGAACAAGAATTGCTCCTTTAGATACTGAAATGACTTCATTAAAATCTTCCGTGTTGTAGCACAAAGATGGCTGTAATGAAGACTATCCTAAACCCAAAGCTTATCGGTTTGCCAAGGGTGGATATGATCCTTTCAAACTGATACCATGTGTTCCATTCTCAGATGACTTAAAGGTTAGTGCCATGACTTACATTTTATCTTATTTCCCCGTTATTTACAGATGTCTACACATCCTCATAGGGAGGATTATAATAACCTTCCTTCTGATTATTCAAGTGTTGATTGTGATTCTAAATATTGATAGAATTCTTTACAATAAATATGTGATTTAAAAAAAAATATGTATACATGATAATTTTTTTGTAAATTTTGGGTCAAGGTCCATTTGTTCTTATTAATAATCATCAAAGGATGCTCACTACATGGGTTCCTATTGTAAGTCCAACATGTATGATATATGGTTAGTGGCCGTAAAAACACTTATTTAATGTCAGACATGTTTTGAAACATTTTGGTGTGGAGGGAAGGGCACCTTTAGGTTTTTGCTATATATTGATATGTTAAGCTTATTTTCCATCAATGCCATTTCAGAAACTTGTAATTCATATGATTTTTTGACTGGTTGTTTATGTTATATTCTGTGTATATATATACATATCTGTAAGGTACATTTGGAGATCTGAAGTTCTCAAACAAATTATCATTTTTGATACAGTTTATATTGTAGAATAATATCAAGCATGTTGTAATTGTTTGATATACTGTATTACTGTCAGGCTCCTTGTAGTGCTTATAGGGCTTGTCAGCTACACATCAGGCTGTAGAATATTGATTAACCTAAAATGCTACAAGTCAACAGCATCACACAGACTTTTGCCAATAAAGCAAGAGAGTATATTCTATCAAATACCATATTTTATATGGACTAGGATCTACAACATATGTAGGCAATTATGCCTGCGTTCAGAGTATACTAGTTATACTAAGTTATAATAAAAGCCCTTCTCATGAATTATTTGTAGCCTCCCTTTTCGGTGGAAGTTTATAACCTAGCAATGATCACCATGGACATGCATGCCCATATATCTAAGACTGAGGTAATCGGGATGCTGGGAGGCCAGTACCTCGAGGAACAGGGTAAACTAGTGATCACCATGGCAGTACCCTGTAACAGCACTAGTACTGGCATGCAATGTGAAATGGATCCAGGTCAGTTTGTCACACTCAGTTATATTAAACTTACCATGTAATCAGCTACTTTAAGTGAAATTTTCAAATAAAACCATGGCCATACCAATTTAATAAATTGTTCTTCGAAAATTTAGATTTCAGAATCAGAACGAGTGAGAGGAATCATTTTATTTTGAAATAATTTTGAATTTCTGAAATTTTGGAGCAAGCAAGTGATGAGGACATGTCAATGGCCCTTTAAATAATACAACAAATATCACAATCTTTTAAACTGGTTAAGTGTTGTTTCTGAATGATTGTCATGGTACCTGTATAGAGCTGCTCAAGAGAGAAAGGCTTTGTAAGATAATGTTTTATATAGAATTATCCATTGAAGATAAAGCCACAGTAACAAGGAAGATCTTATAGCAACGATACATTATTTTTTCCATATATCTATATTATGATAGCAGGACCATTCATTTTAGAGTCAAAGATTGATCATTCCATGCTTGTATTTATGAAGAATGTTTATGTTCTTTAATTGATATCAATTAATTATGAAAATACAACAAAACATTCTATTGATGGCACCTCGAGCTCTGTAAAACAAATCCTGAAGTCTATAGGTATGTGGAAGGTGTTTTGATGAAATAGCCTAAAAGTGATAGCTATTTCTAAATAATCAACAAAAACATTTCTAAAACAAAATCAACAGCCTTGTATTAAATAGGACTATGGATTGCTAGTATTTTAAACATAATTCAAAAAGAAAAAAATATCTTCTTGGATTGGCATGTGAAAGTATAAAACAAATGGTTTCAATAAAATTACAAGAATCTAAAACCAATCGACAAGTAAAATATAAAGGCAAAATGGAATATCTACCAATATTTTGGAATTAGTACAGAAAATACAGATGTTTTAATGGAGTCAGAGGTCGCTTTGTTCTCTTTCTCGAATTCGGGTTTCACTAGAAATTCCACAAATCATATGCCTAAATCTTGACACACCGACACGGACATTGTTGTAGCTGAAATGACAGTGTTATCTGCTGAAGGGGGCCGTCTACCCGAGATCCGTATTATAGAGATCTGATGAACCACCGTCCAGCTACATTGCCATATTTTGTAATACATTATGGCGACCTGGTTCTGTAGTGATGGATATGACAAAAATATCCATTTTGACACATTGCAAATTTTCTTCAAAGACCTTGTGTTTTTTCGTCATGTTTTGACAGAGCGTGTATTTGTCAAAAAAATTGCTTGAGATTGCTGTCATGACCTTCGTATCAAGTGCCTAATTGATCTGGAAAGGCGCTTTCTTTATTTTGAACTCGCGGAAAATATATCTGGATTTTTGTTGGTGTTAAAATTGGAGCAGTAAATATTTGATTTTATTTCTAGTTAAATTTTCTAAAACACAAGTGTTAATCTGACAAACAATAAATAGAATTGGTATGGCCTATTCAATTAATTTTTCACCAATATCTTTTCCAGCTTATTAATTAATTAGATATTGATCAAATAAGATGACCACCTTCAAAATATTAAAAAAATGATTCCAGTGTAGGTGGAATTTTTGTTAGCGACGGGGTATATAGGTGATATATTGTAATAAAGATAGATATAAAGTAATGTACAGCTGGTGTAGAATGATCGATTCCAATATACAGTATGACAAGTCACTAGCGGGGGTAACGGCATACTTCACAGCATACTAGTAACGATGTAAAACAATGTTTCTAAATATATTTAACAGTAAACTTGTTAGAATGGGGATAATGTGCTGTTTTTCATGACTATGGCTTTAATATGTGATATGAGGTATTTCTACTGTACTTCAATGTATGGGAGTGCTCATGATCAGACACATAGCTGTTGTAGATCAGAGAGTCTTATAGTTTTAATTTTGAAATGTGTGTTTTCCTGTTGCTAATACTTGAATGTTTGTTGCAGTGTCCCAGACTCTGGCCAGTGAGGCTATCTGCCAGAATTATTCTGTTGTGGGATGGTACCACTCTCATCCAACCTTCGCACCTAACCCGTCCATCAGAGATATAGAAACTCAACTCAAGTTCCAAGTAAGAGAACATTAGCGATATAGAAACTCAATGGAAGTTCAGAGTAAGAGAACATTAGAGATATAGAAACTCAATGGAAGTTCTGAGTAAGAGAACATTAGAGATATAGAAACTCAACTCAAGTTCAAAGTAAGAGAACATTGGAGATATAGAAACTCAACATAAGTTCAAAGTAAGAGAACATTAGCGATATAGAAACTCAATGGAAGTTCAGAGTAAGAGAACATTAGAGATATAGAAACTCAATGGAAGTTCTGAGTAAGAGAATGTTAGAGATATAGAAACTCAGCTGAAGTTCTGAGTAAGAGAACATTAGAGATATAGAAACTCAATGGAAGTTCTGAGTAAGAGAACATTAGAGATATAGAAACTCAACTCAAGTTCAAAGTAAGAGAACATTGGAGATATAGAAACTCAACATAAGTTCAAAGTAAGAGAACATTAGCGATATAGAAACTCAATGGAAGTTCAGAGTAAGAGAACATTAGAGATATAGAAACTCAATGGAAGTTCTGAGTAAGAGAACATTAGAGATATAGAAACTCAGCTGAAGTTCTGAGTAAGAGAACATTAGAGATATAGAAACTCAATGGAAGTTCTGAGTAAGAGAACATTAGAGATATAGCAACTCAGCTGAAGTTCTGAGTAAGAGAACATTAGAGATATAGAAACTCAATGGAAGTTCTGAGTAAGAGAACATTAGAGATATAGAAACTCAGCTGAAGTTCTGAGTAAGAGAACATTAGAGATATAGAAACTCAATGGAAGTTCTGAGTAAGAGAATGTTAGAGATATAGAAACTCAGCTGAAGTTCTGAGTAAGAGAACATTAGAGATATAGAAACTCAATGGAAGTTCTGAGTAAGAGAACATTAGAGATATAGAAACTCAACATAAGTTCAAAGTAAGAGAACATTGGAGATATAGAAACTCAACATAGTTTCAAGTAAGAGAACATTGGAGATATAGAAACTCAACATGAGTTCAAAGTAAGAGAACATTGGAGATATAGAAACTCAACATAAGTTCAAAGTAAGAGAACATTAGAGATATAGAAACTCAACATAAGTTCAAAGTAAGAGAACATTGGAGATATAGAAACTCAACATAAGTTCAAAGTAAGAGAACATTAGAGATATAGAAACTCAACATGAGTTCAAAGTAAGAGAACATTGGAGATATAGAAACTCAACATAAGTTCAAAGTAAGAGAACATTGGAGATATAGAAACTCAACATAGTTTCAAGTAAGAGAACATTGGAGATATAGAAACTCAACATGAGTTCAAAGTAAGAGAACATTGGAGATATAGAAACTCAACATAAGTTCAAAGTAAGAGAACATTGGAGATATAGAAACTCAATATAAGTTCAAAGTAAGAGAACATTGGAGATATAGAAACTCAACATAGTTTCAAGTAAGAGAACATTGGAGATATAGAAACTCAACATAAGTTCAAAGTAAGAGAACATTGGAGATATAGAAACTCAACATAAGTTCAAAGTAAGAGAACATTGGAGATATAGAAACTCAACATAAGTTCATAGTAAGAGAACATTAGAGATATAGAAACTCAACATAAGTTCAAATTAAGAGAGCATTAGAGATGTAGAAACTCAACTCAAGTTCCAAGTAAGAGAACATTGGAGATATAGAAACTCAACATAAGTTCCAAGTAAGAGAACATAAGAGATATAGAAACTCGATGGAAGTTCTGAGTAAGAGAACATTAGAGATATAGAAACTCAACATAAGTTCATAGTAAGAGAACATTAGAGATATAGAAACTCAACATAAGTTCAAATTAAGAGAGCATTAGAGATGTAGAAACTCAACTCAAGTTCCAAGTAAGAGAACATTGGAGATATAGAAACTCAACATAAGTTCAAAGTAAGAGAACATAAGAGATATAGAAACTCAATGGAAGTTCTGAGTAAGAGAACATTAGAGATATAGAAACTCAATGGAAGTTCAAAGTAAGAGAACATTAGAGATATAGAAACTCAACATAAGTTCCAAGTAAGAGAACATTTAGAGATATAGAAACTCAACATAAGTTCAAATTAAGAGAGCATTAGAGATGTAGAAACTCAACATAAGTTCAAAGTAAGAGAGCATTAGAGATATAGAAACTCCATGGAAGTTCTGAGTAAGAGAACATTAGAGATATAGAAACTCAATGGAAGTTCCAAGTAAGAGAACATTTAGAGATATAGAAACTCAACATAAGTTCAAATTAAGAGAGCATTAGAGATGTAGAAACTCAACTCAAGTTCCAAGTAAGAGAACATTGGAGATATAGAAACTCAACATAAGTTCAAAGTAAGAGAACATTAGAGATATAGAAACTCAACATAAGTTCAAAGTAAGAGAACATTAGAGATATAGAAATTCAATGGAAGTTCCTGATTGGATCATTTCTCGAGTTTGGTATCAGTTTTCAGCAGCAATATCGGTTCTCATGATCAGTATCAGTTCGCAAGCATTTTCAATTGTCCATTTTCTTGTTAGAATAATAGTTTTGATATAATATTTAATTATTTCTCATAAAACTTTTCTGTGCTTTTTGCATTTCAAAATCTTGATTAAATCATAAAGATATAATGGTGAAGATTTCCAGAAGTTTCTCACTTTGGCTGTTTTTTCTTATGGCAGTCCTAACTATTTAACTATTTGGACCAGACTTGTTCAAGTAGGGATCTGAAGATCTTGTTTTGATTTCTGTCTTTCAAAACAAGAAAACAAGGTCTGTCAGGATTTCTGCCTGACATATTATGTTTTAAAACAAACGAACCAGTTTACCTTCATAAACAAACAGGTCTCATATAAGATAACCTGAAACTAGTATAAATATAAACAATTCTCTGATGTAACATGTAATCAAAATTTCAGAAACAAACCCATAATGATTCTTGACAACTTTGTGATATATCTGCAGTATGAATTATTTATTTTTTTTATCCTACAGGAATGGTTTTCCAAAGGTGGTTCCAAATTTGTTGGTGTGATTGTAAGCCCCTATAACAGACAAAACCCAAGTCTGTACTCGGAGTTCCAGTGTCTAACTATTGGTCAGGAGCGTAATGACAGTGACATGTACAGTAAGTTACCTATATCACGGTGGTAATGTAGTGTTAAGTTCTACTGTGTGACCACCTGTTGGTCAGGAGGACACCAACATGTACAAGTCCTACTGTGTGACCTCCTATTGGTCAGGAGGACTGACATGTACAAGTCCTACTGTGTGACCTATTGGTCAGGAGGGCAGTGACATGTACAAGTCCTACTGTGTGACCTATTGGTCAGGAGCGTAATGACAGTGACATGTACAGTAAGTTATCTATATCACAGTGGTAATGTAGTGTTAAGTTCTACTGTGTGACCTCCTATTGGTCAGGAGGACAGTGACATGTACAAGTCCTACTGTGTGACCTATTGGTCAGGAGGACAGTGACATGTACAAGTCCTACTGTGTGACCTCCTATTGGTCAGGAGGGCAGTGACATGTACAAGTCCTACTGTGTGACCTATTGGTCAGGAGGACAGTGACATGTACAAGTTCTACTGTGTGACCTATTGGTCAGGAGGGCAGTGACATGTACAAGTCCTACTGTGTGACCTATTGGTCAGGAGGGCAGTGACATGTACAAGTCCTACTGTGTGACCTATTGGTCAGGAGGACAGCGACATGTACAAGTCCTACTGTGTGACCTATTGGTCAGGAGGGCAGTGACATGTACAAGTCCTACTGTGTGACCTATTGGTCAGGAGGACAGCGACATGTACAAGTCCTACTGTGTGACCTATTGGTCAGGAGGGCAAGGACATGTACAAGTCCTACTGTGTGACCTCCTATTGGTCAGGAGGACAGCGACATGTACAAGTCCTACTGTGTGACCACCTATTGGTCAGGAGGACAGTGACATGTACAAGTCCTACTGTGTGACCTATTGGTCAGGAGGACAGTGACATGTACAAGTCCTACTGTGTGACCACCTGTTGGTCAGGAGGACAGTGACATGTACAAGTCATACTGTGTGACCACCTATTGGTCAGGAGGACAGTGACATGTACAAGTCCTACTGTGTGACCACCTATTGGTCAGGAGGACAGCGACATGTACAAGTCCTACTGTGTGACCACCTATTGGTCAGGAGGACAGTGACATGTACAAGTCATACTGTGTGACCTATTGGTCAGGAGGACAGTGACATGTACAAGTCATACTGTGTGACCTATTGGTCAGGAGGACAGTGACAATGACATGTACAAGTCCTACTGTGTGACCTATTGGTCAGGAGGGCAGTGACATGTACAAGTCCTACTGTGTGACCTCCTATTGGTCAGGAGGGCAGTGACATGTACAAGTCCTACTGTGTGACCTATTGGTCAGGAGGACAGTGACAATGACATGTACAAGTCCTACTGTGTGACCTATTGGTCAGGAGGGCAGTTACATGTACAAGTCCTACTGTGTGACCTATTGGTCAGGAGGACAGTGACATGTACAAGTCCTACTGTGTGACCTATTGGTCAGGAGGACAGTGACATGTACAAGTCCTACTGTGTGACCTATTGGACAGGAGGGTAGTGACATGTACAAGTCCTACTGTGTGACCTATTGGACAGGAGGGTAGTGACATGTACAAGTCCTACTGTGTGACCACCTATTGGTCAGGAGGGTAGTGACATGTACAAGTCCTACTGTGTGACCACCTATTGGTCAGGAGGACAGTGACATGTACAAATCCTACTGTGTGACCTCCTATTGGCCAGGAGGGCAGTGACATGTACAAGTCATACTGTGTGACCTATTGGTCAGGAGGACAGTGACAATGACATGTACAAGTCCTACTGTGTGACCTATTGGTCAGGAGGGCAGTGACATGTACAAGTCCTACTGTGTGACCTATTGGTAAGGAGGACAGTGACATGTACAAGTCCTACTGTGTGACCTATTGGTCAGGAGGGTAGTGACAGTGACATGTACAAGTCCTACTGTGTGACCTATTGGTCAGGAGGACAGTGACATGTACAAGTCCTACTGTGTGACCACCTATTGGTCAGGAGGGTAGTGACAGTGACATGTACAAGTCCTACTGTGTGACCTATTGGTCAGGAGGGTAGTGACATGTACAAGTCCTACTGTGTGTTCTATTGGTCAGGAGGACAGCGACATGTACAAGTCCTACTGTGTGACCTATTGGTCAGGAGGGTAGTGACATGTACAAGTCCTACTGTGTGACCTATTGGTCAGGAGGACAGTGACATGTACAAGTCATACTGTGTGACCTATTGGTCAGGAGGACAGTGACATGTACAAGTCCTACTGTGTGACCTATAGGTCAGGAGGGTAGTGACATGTACAAGTCCTACTGTGTGACCTATTGGTCAGGAGGGTAGTGACATGTACAAGTCCTACTGTGTGACCTATAGGTCAGGAGGACAGCGACATGTACAAGTCCTACTGTGTGACCTCCTATTGGTCAGGAGGGCAGTGACATGTACAAGTCCTACTGTGTGACCTATTGGTCAGGAGGACAGTGACATGTACAAGTCCTACTGTGTGACCTATAGGTCAGGAGGGTAGTGACATATACAAGTCCTACTGTGTGACCTATTGGTCAGGAGGGTAGTGACATGTACAAGTCCTACTGTGTGACCTATAGGTCAGGAGGACAGTGACATGTACAAGTCCTACTGTGTGACCACTTATTGGTCAGGAGGACAGTGACATGTACAAGTCCTACTGTGTGACCTCCTATAGGTCAGGAGGGCAGTGACATGTACAAGTCCTACTGTGTGACCTATTGGTCAGGAGGACAGTGACATGTACAAGTCATACTGTGTGACCTCCTATTGGTCAGGAGGACAGTGACATGTACAAGTCCTACTGTGTGACCTATTGGTCAGGAGGGCAGTGACATGTACAAGTCCTACTGTGTGACCTCCTATAGGTCAGGAGGACAGTGACATGTACAAGTCCTACTGTGTGACCTCCTATTGGTCAGGAGGACAGTGATATGTACAAGTCCTACTGTGTGACCTCCTATTGGTCAGGAGGGCAGCGACATGTACAAGTCCTACTGTGTGACCTCCTATTGGTCAGGAGGACAGTGACATGTACAAGTCCTACTGTGTGACCTCCTATTGGTCAGGAGGGTAGTGACATGTACAAGTCCTACTGTGTGACCTCCTATTGGTCAGGAGGACAGTGACATGTACAAGTTCTACTGTGTGACCTATTGGTCAGGAGGGCAGTGACATGTACAAGTCCTACTGTGTGACCTATTGGTCAGGAGGGCAGTGACATGTACAAGTCCTACTGTGTGACCTATTGGTCAGGAGGACAACGACATGTACAAGTCCTACTGTGTGACCTATTGGTCAGGAGGGCAGTGACATGTACAAGTCCTACTGTGTGACCTATTGGTCAGGAGGACAGCGACATGTACAAGTCCTACTGTGTGACCTATTGGTCAGGAGGGCAAGGACATGTACAAGTCCTACTGTGTGACCTCCTATTGGTCAGGAGGACAGCGACATGTACAAGTCCTACTGTGTGACCACCTATTGGTCAGGAGGACAGTGACATGTACAAGTCCTACTGTGTGACCTATTGGTCAGGAGGACAGTGACATGTACAAGTCCTACTGTGTGACCACCTGTTGGTCAGGAGGACAGTGACATGTACAAGTCATACTGTGTGACCACCTATTGGTCAGGAGGACAGTGACATGTACAAGTCCTACTGTGTGACCACCTATTGGTCAGGAGGACAGCGACATGTACAAGTCCTACTGTGTGACCACCTATTGGTCAGGAGGACAGTGACATGTACAAGTCATACTGTGTGACCTATTGGTCAGGAGGACAGTGACATGTACAAGTCATACTGTGTGACCTATTGGTCAGGAGGACAGTGACAATGACATGTACAAGTCCTACTGTGTGACCTATTGGTCAGGAGGGCAGTGACATGTACAAGTCCTACTGTGTGACCTCCTATTGGTCAGGAGGGCAGTGACATGTACAAGTCATACTGTGTGACCTATTGGTCAGGAGGACAGTGACAATGACATGTACAAGTCCTACTGTGTGACCTATTGGTCAGGAGGGCAGTTACATGTACAAGTCCTACTGTGTGACCTATTGGTCAGGAGGACAGTGACATGTACAAGTCCTACTGTGTGACCTATTGGTCAGGAGGACAGTGACATGTACAAGTCCTACTGTGTGACCTATTGGACAGGAGGGTAGTGACATGTACAAGTCCTACTGTGTGACCTATTGGACAGGAGGGTAGTGACATGTACAAGTCCTACTGTGTGACCACCTATTGGTCAGGAGGGTAGTGACATGTACAAGTCCTACTGTGTGACCACCTATTGGTCAGGAGGACAGTGACATGTACAAATCCTACTGTGTGACCTCCTATTGGCCAGGAGGGCAGTGACATGTACAAGTCATACTGTGTGACCTATTGGTCAGGAGGACAGTGACAATGACATGTACAAGTCCTACTGTGTGACCTATTGGTCAGGAGGGCAGTGACATGTACAAGTCCTACTGTGTGACCTATTGGTAAGGAGGACAGTGACATGTACAAGTCCTACTGTGTGACCTATTGGTCAGGAGGGTAGTGACAGTGACATGTACAAGTCCTACTGTGTGACCTATTGGTCAGGAGGACAGTGACATGTACAAGTCCTACTGTGTGACCACCTATTGGTCAGGAGGGTAGTGACAGTGACATGTACAAGTCCTACTGTGTGACCTATTGGTCAGGAGGGCAGTGACAGTGACATGTACAAGTCCTACTGTGTGACCTATTGGTCAGGAGGGCAGTGACATGTACAAGTCCTACTGTGTGACCTATTGGTCAGGAGGACAGTGACATGTACAAGTCCTACTGTGTGACCTATTGGTCAGGAGGACAGTGACATGTACAAGTCCTACTGTGTGACCTATTGGTCGGGAGGACAGTGACATGTTCAAGTCCTACTGTGTGACCTATTGGTCAGGAGGACAGTGACATGTACAAGTCCTACTATGTGACCTATTGGTCAGGAGGGCAGTGACATGTACAAGTCCTACTGTGTGACCTCCTATAGGTCAGGAGGGTAGTGACATGTACAAGTCCTACTGTGTGACCTCCTATAGGTCAGGAGGGTAGTGACATGTACAAGTCCTACTGTGTGTTCTATTGGTCAGGAGGACAGCGACATGTACAAGTCCTACTGTGTGACCTATTGGTCAGGAGGGTAGTGACATGTACAAGTCCTACTGTGTGTTCTATTGGTCAGGAGGACAGCGACATGTACAAGTCCTACTGTGTGACCTCCTATTGGTCAGGAGGGCAGTGACATGTACAAGTCATACTGTGTGACCTATTGGTCAGGAGGACAGTGACAATGACATGTACAAGTCCTACTGTGTGACCTATTGGTCAGGAGGGCAGTTACATGTACAAGTCCTACTGTGTGACCTATTGGTCAGGAGGACAGTGACATGTACAAGTCCTACTGTGTGACCTATTGGTCAGGAGGACAGTGACATGTACAAGTCCTACTGTGTGACCTATTGGACAGGAGGGTAGTGACATGTACAAGTCCTACTGTGTGACCTATTGGACAGGAGGGTAGTGACATGTACAAGTCCTACTGTGTGACCACCTATTGGTCAGGAGGGTAGTGACATGTACAAGTCCTACTGTGTGACCACCTATTGGTCAGGAGGACAGTGACATGTACAAATCCTACTGTGTGACCTCCTATTGGCCAGGAGGGCAGTGACATGTACAAGTCATACTGTGTGACCTATTGGTCAGGAGGACAGTGACAATGACATGTACAAGTCCTACTGTGTGACCTATTGGTCAGGAGGGCAGTGACATGTACAAGTCCTACTGTGTGACCTATTGGTAAGGAGGACAGTGACATGTACAAGTCCTACTGTGTGACCTATTGGTCAGGAGGGTAGTGACAGTGACATGTACAAGTCCTACTGTGTGACCTATTGGTCAGGAGGACAGTGACATGTACAAGTCCTACTGTGTGACCACCTATTGGTCAGGAGGGTAGTGACAGTGACATGTACAAGTCCTACTGTGTGACCTATTGGTCAGGAGGGCAGTGACAGTGACATGTACAAGTCCTACTGTGTGACCTATTGGTCAGGAGGGCAGTGACATGTACAAGTCCTACTGTGTGACCTATTGGTTAGGAGGACAGTGACATGTACAAGTCCTACTGTGTGACCTATTGGTCAGGAGGACAGTGACATGTACAAGTCCTACTGTGTGACCTATTGGTCGGGAGGACAGTGACATGTTCAAGTCCTACTGTGTGACCTATTGGTCAGGAGGACAGTGACATGTACAAGTCCTACTATGTGACCTATTGGTCAGGAGGGCAGTGACATGTACAAGTCCTACTGTGTGACCTCCTATAGGTCAGGAGGGTAGTGACATGTACAAGTCCTACTGTGTGACCTCCTATAGGTCAGGAGGGTAGTGACATGTACAAGTCCTACTGTGTGTTCTATTGGTCAGGAGGACAGCGACATGTACAAGTCCTACTGTGTGACCTATTGGTCAGGAGGGTAGTGACATGTACAAGTCCTACTGTGTGTTCTATTGGTCAGGAGGACAGCGACATGTACAAGTCCTACTGTGTGACCTATTGGTCAGGAGGGTAGTGACATGTACAAGTCCTACTGTGTGACCTATTGGTCAGGAGGACAGTGACATGTACAAGTCATACTGTGTGACCTATTGGTCAGGAGGACAGTGACATGTACAAGTCCTACTGTGTGACCTATAGGTCAGGAGGGTAGTGACATGTACAAGTCCTACTGTGTGACCTATTGGTCAGGAGGGTAGTGACATGTACAAGTCCTACTGTGTGACCTATAGGTCAGGAGGACAGCGACATGTACAAGTCCTACTGTGTGACCTCCTATTGGTCAGGAGGGCAGTGACATGTACAAGTCCTACTGTGTGACCTATTGGTCAGGAGGACAGTGACATGTACAAGTCCTACTGTGTGACCTATAGGTCAGGAGGGTAGTGACATATACAAGTCCTACTGTGTGACCTATTGGTCAGGAGGGTAGTGACATGTACAAGTCCTACTGTGTGACCTATAGGTCAGGAGGACAGTGACATGTACAAGTCCTACTGTGTGACCACTTATTGGTCAGGAGGACAGTGACATGTACAAGTCCTACTGTGTGACCTCCTATAGGTCAGGAGGGCAGTGACATGTACAAGTCCTACTGTGTGACCTCCTATTGGTCAGGAGGACAGTGACATGTACAAGTCATACTGTGTGACCTCCTATTGGTCAGGAGGACAGTGACATGTACAAGTCCTACTGTGTGACCTATTGGTCAGGAGGGCAGTGACATGTACAAGTCCTACTGTGTGACCTCCTATAGGTCAGGAGGACAGTGACATGTACAAGTCCTACTGTGTGACCTCCTATTGGTCAGGAGGACAGTGACATGTACAAGTCCTACTGTGTGACCTCCTATTGGTCAGGAGGGCAGCGACATGTACAAGTCCTACTGTGTGACCTCCTATTGGTCAGGAGGACAGTGACATGTACAAGTCCTACTGTGTGACCTATTGGTCAGGAGGACAGTGACATGTACAAATCCTACTGTGTGACCTCCTATTGGTCAGGAGGACAGTGACATGTACAAGTCCTACTGTGTGACCTATTGGTCAGGAGGACAGTGACATGTACAAGTCCTACTGTGTGACCTATAGGACAGGAGGGCAGTGACAGTGACATGTACAGTAAGTTTCCAATATCACATTAGCTATGATAAAAGATATATATCAGATCAATTTAATCAGTTCAGAGGTAATGGTCTGTAGCCTAAAACTGATGGAAGAGAAGGGAGGATTAGAAATAACAACTAAAGCAGCTCTTCCTTGTAACTGCTTTCAACAGTTTCTTTATATCTATTATAGAAAATATACTGTTCAGAGGATTACATGCAGTGATTTACATAAAATATGTATCCTTGACTTTGCAGATATCCCTAACAGCTTTAGCTACGATGTGATAGTACACCCGATATCGACACATGACCTGAAGGCAGAGACAAACGAGCTGGCTGAGCGGTATGCTAGTTATACCAATAGGGTGGAGCTCCTGGCTGACTACAGGGTGGTCACACAGATGAGGTGTTTAGATAAGGTAAACGATTAGCTGGTATACGTTAATAACTTCTATAACCCCTACAAACACGTCTTGTGGGGTATAAATCCTCCTACTGTCCATGAATTCTTGTAATAACTCCAATGCCATTGGTTGAATTTCACTGTAATTAGGCTCGATGTAAGTACAACATATGTAGATTTGCACAAAGAATGAATATTTGATTGAATGATTTTTGCTGGAGTATCCGCTGAAAATGTTTCTACTCTAAGACTAAGGTATGTAGAATTCTTTGTAACTGATTGAAAGGATATCATATGTAGGTGTACATGAAGGAAGGAATTTTCTATTTGACCATTTTTCAACTCCTCAACATAGTTGAGTAGGGTTTATATCTCTAATGTCAACATTCATATCCTGAAGCATATTTTTAGTAGATCCTTTGCTTGCATTAATCAGGAATAGAACACCGAAGTTAAAAATGAATTAAATAAAATTTTGAGATCACAATACATTGATGAGATGACTTGTTGCAGATGTTAATGTCCATAAGTGAGTACATGGACAACAGCCAAGATGAAGTGGATGAACTGACGACTGTAGTGAGAGATGTTTTTACCGAGGCATTTTCATCCAACCGCCCCGAGTCTGTAGAACCTGATGTAGTGTGTGAGGACTCGGACTTCTTCTGTACAGAGACGGACATGATGAGTTCTTCTAGTGATAGTGAAGGACACTCACAAGATAAGGACCAGTCAGAATCAAGCTCTCAAAGTAGTGGTAGCCAATCAAAAAACTTGTTACAAGAAAGTGATGGTACTGGTTTAGCACAGGAACTGGAACTTACCAAATCCACAGGCCCTCAACTTATTGGTGTCAGTTGATGAAAACTTCTTTTAGAAAATGTTTTTGATATTTTAAGTATTTATTCACTCTTTCCAGTAAATTTCTGAGTACTAAATGAGTAAAATGGCTGTCAGTGTTCACTCTGAAGAAAGGTCTTTGTATGATGGTTATTTTCACTTTATAGATTTCTGTTTAACATGCATATTGAAGTTATGGTATCAACCTACTTGAATTGGAAAATCTTCATAAAATTACTATGAAGATTTATGCCATGACTGCTGATATATATGTGTGAGGGATGAAGGCCCTCTATGCCTCTTGTTTATTAGTGAAATTAATTGAAAATTAAAAGTTTATAATGTTAACAGGACAGCACTAGTTTCATCCTGTTAAAGATTATGTAGACGTCAGATCACAAAGATTATTTATTTAAAATAGTCACACCATGACAAAGTTTACTCTTATGAAATCTCAACCTCTGATCTGTCTGTTAATGTTGTGTTGTTCAGCTTATACCAAACTCTTTTGTTTGACTGGATGGAAGTGTGTGAGGGGTCTTACAGTATGAAGAAACTGGAGCACCTGCAGAAAACCGAAGTGGTGGGGCTTATTAACCCCAATACATTTTTTTTTAGATTGGGAATTGAACCCAAGTCACCAAGGTGAATGGCAAGTGTGTTACCATTGTGTCACCCTTAAATAAGGTAAACTAAATAACATTGTATCAACAATTATGATGGAAATTAAGCCTATTGATATCAGATTTCTCGTTCTCAAGGTCACAAGGGTCAAAGGTATTTTAGGGTGGAGGACTACTAATAGAGTTTGTTCAATTAAGGACATTGACCCATCATCTAGTCCCTGGTGTCAAATGTGTTTAAATAACATTTAATCACTCCCTGATAGGAATAAAGCCAAAAGATACAAGTTGGTGGCTTGAAGATTTTACAAGTACATGGTATTAATGTATGTAAATCAGAAGTTGAAACATCCCAAACTCTTGTAATTAACAGAATTTTACATGGGTCTATTCCATGGACAAAGATGTGTCAACCCTTTTGTAAGAGTAAGGCTTGCTAATACTTGGCTTAAAACTGAAAACCTAAGGGTTAGCACGGAGGATACTGAAACTGAGAACCGTAAAATTAGAACGGGGGCTACCAACCATTGTATGTTGTGATGATGATCCGATATTAGCCTGGTATCATGTCCATCATTATGTTGTAGTACATGCCAGCTGTCTTTCTCTAGTCCATGTGAGAAATGATTGGTTATTTGTTGGTGTAGAAATTCCAGAATTGAAGGCTCATCTAATTCATTTATTGATCATGCTGTATCAGAGATATTGTGTTGAGTTGAGAAATCAGTAAGTTTGTTAAGATAGGTACAGAAATGATGATGTTGAATGAAATAGCTGAAACTATTCCCATTATTTCCCTACCAATGGCATTGAAAGCGAGATATTGAGGCCTGGGCCATGAATGTGATGTATGGATGTTCAGATTGCCGCTGCATTAAAACTATGTAAAATCTTTCTGTATATGCTCTTAGTTTTTAAACGAACATTAATGTTCGGTTATTGTGATCAAGAACTGGACTGAGAAATATAACCATATATGGTAGCCACATTCACCAATACGCCATCTACTGTCTGTTTCAATGAAATATGGCTGCCCCCATTGCCTTACGCTTCAAATAATTTACTTGCAAAAACATCTTCGTTTTATATAGTAGTTTTACCGAAAAGTTTGAAATGTATTCAGTAGGTGTTTTCAAGATGCATACGATTTGAGAAATGCATAACGCTAGCGAAATGAGAAGACTAAATGAACCTGAACTTTGCGAATAACTCCGGTCCAGGTCAATATATTTATGTAAACAACTATTGCGCAGGCGCATTCGTCTCCGGATGTTTAGAAAGTTTTGCTCTTCTGTGTTCTTTCCAAAACGGCTGACATTATAGCATAGGTCTGCAAATGTGTCCGCGATTTACTTAAATGTGTAATATATATATTCTAGAATGTTACATCATTATCAACTAGGTGTGTATTTCTATAATTTAGAGAAAGAAATATATCAATGACGGCATACGAGACGATACATTGTATCATACTATACTGTAGTTACTGTACGTGTTTGCGAGAAAGAACTGTACATATGTATAGGCTTACAATTAGGTGGCATTTGTGGTCAGGGTGACTGGTCATAGCGTTAAAATTGTCATCGATTTCCATATACCAGTTTCCTTTGACGAAAATGACCCAATAAATCAAATGCAAATGATAATATCTTGTTATGTGCACGGGATTGCTTGTTGTAGGCGATACTTGGAACGTATTTACTGTTGTAAGGGAGGTAACTGCAAGATTTACGGAAATCAAAAATAAACCAATTTGATTGGTCGATTCTTCCTTCACTTTGGCATGCATGGGGTGTACAATCGAAGTGACAGATATAACTACGGCAATATTCAGATGATATCAACAATAACATCTTTGGATACGTGTGGTTGGCAGTTGTTGTCATGTTTAAAATGAACAATTATATAGCTTGTTTTTATTTCGGCAAAGACGAGAATATTTACTGAAACGGACCACACGTGAAGCAGACTTGGAAATACCGAAACGAAGAAAAATCGGGCTTAATTATAATATAAATTGGCATTATTTTCAGAGGATTGACCAAAATATATGTTCTGCAATGCCTGATTGTATCATATATAAAATATTAGAGGTTTATTTGACCGAATTTTAAATTAATTATTCATTTGCGAATCGAGGCCCGATTGTCGTTGGAGTTGAATTACCGAAATGGCCGATAGTCGACCCAAAATCGATATTTTTACGAGAATTTTTGTTTTCTTTTACCTGAAAGTATTTTGAAATAATTTGCAAAATACCGAATTCACGACCAAATTTTCGATTGCGACGAACTTCTGTGACGGTGTTAAGTTCATGTTAAGTCAATCTGATTAAAATCAGCTGTTACATGCTGTGCTAACTCTAGGATGAAAATCTGTTTAGCAAAAGTAGCTAAAGACCTTTTTTTTCTTTTAGCAAATAAGGATTGCCTTTAGCAACTTTTTATTGCATGCTTATGGGTTCACATATGATGAAATTAGCTTAATAATAGAAAGAGGAAAAGCTAATAGTGTACATAACCACTGTGTATTGTATTGTGTTTACCTTTTCAGGAAGAGAATGCAAGATATGCAGTCGAGATTTATAACACGAACATTTGCTTTTCATGAGAACAACACAAATATTTAAATTCTAACAACAACAGATTTATTTTTAAACAACGAACACAAACCAATGGCAATTGATTGAAATTCAGAATTGTAACAATGATAAGTGTTTAGAATATGTAAATCAGACAGCTGGTGTATAAAATGTCAAATATTAACAACATTTATACTTCTAATAAGTAAATTCAGTAGCGTGTTTTGAGTATTATGATATGGGTAACTCTTAACAAATAAAAGTTTCTATAGCTTATAATTATCTGGTATGTTTTCTAATTTTGATTTGGCGAATTTCTGAAAATAATCGCCCATGTGATTAAACAGCTCCCATGCACATTGCTGTCGGAGTTCTGCAGCTAATTTTTCATTACCTGGAGAGGGGAGAAAACGAAAAAAATAACGGTATCAGTCAACAAATCAAATTTATTCAGAAATGTTTTGAATTAGACTAGTAATTGTATTTTCTAAGTTAATGATTCAATTCTTACTTCACAAATATCAAATTCAAAGTATAATCATAAATATGCCCAAAGAAACTGAATGATCAAGTGGATAAATGTCATGCTCCCAATGGAATGGACTGATCACTTGGGTCTCCTTAAGACAAAATTATTCAAACTTATATTTATTTCATGTACATGTCAATTTACATTTACCCAAGGTATAGTCTTTATATAATTTATGAAAAAAAATAGTTCAAGTACTATTTTCGAATGTGTTAACTAAACGGAAAGAGAAAATGGATGATTTTTTTTGGTAAATGCACAAATTACCAGAAACAAGTCTGACAATGTACAGTGTAGTGCAATATATATTCGAACACGTACATTGTAATATTTTTGCTATATATTTTATGCATTTTGACAAACTTTCAAGGAATATCTATGACATCATTTTGCAATAGATTTTCTTGAAATTCCATACACAAATTAAGAATTGTTGTCTCTTTTATCTGATATATTTCAATCCTTTTCCGTTGTTTAGTTTCCCAAAATATAAGAATGTATGCAAAGTAACAAAAGCATGAAGTCGTTTTGTTCTTCATTTTCATTAAATAAAATGCCATTGCAGAAATATATGCAATATCGCTTGTAATCGGCTATGGAAAATTATACAAGTATTATCAGAAGAATGAGCAAATAATTTTCTGTTTGTGCAAAATTTCAATAAATTCCAGTGAAAAACAAACTCATGAAAGTTATTGAAAATTTGTCAAAATGCATGAAATATATATTGAAACCATTGTGTTCGCACAAGTATATGCTAAGATACAGATAATGGGTAAAAACTTTCAGAGTTCTATTAGAAAAACTCCGCTCAAGTAGTAATATATTCTTCTTTCTGATAATTCATCAGAAGAAATTAAAGCTCATTGATTTTTTCATTTTTTTTTTCAATTTAACATGTTATTTTCATTTACATTACAAATAATATTTAAAATTTCTTTATCTGTGTTACCTATGTGAAATATTACTTAATTAAAATATAATCGATATCAAATAATAATTTTACTGTACCTAATGAAATCAGTTGATGGAACTTTCTTCTGACAACGCAAAAAAAATCTGTATAAAAACACACGTGGCTGGCTACATTTTATAATTGTACAATAATTTAAAAACACGAGAATTCACATCAGGCAGAGGTTAATCGTTTGTAGTTGGTGATGATCATGTATGTTTACAACTTTCCATTGACTAAATCCGACTATTAATATATTTTCTAGTTTTATCGGACGGCACACATGTTGGTCTATTTATAGAACAGTCTGAAGTGTCAGACCTGTTGTTTGAAATAATAATGCTGCTAATGTTACCTTGAAGGCATATTGACACTGAATTGAAAAGGCAGTTGCCATTTCCAAGAGACTTGTATGCCTTAAAAGACCCTCCCATTTGTATGTCATTTGGAAGTAGCGAGGTGCTGAACTCGTCAACTTCCATTTTCGTATCGAAGAACACAAATGTAGGGGAATTCCCATCGGGAAAAATCTGCTGGTCTTGATCGCCTGTACGTTTACATTGAAGGGGCGAAAAGACACAGACCTCGTCAGCATTTTTTCTGTGACTTCCGATGTTTAAACTTAGCGTGAAAAGCAGTGAATCCAGTCGAATACTTAATATTACTTCTTTAATATGATCGTGGACTACTTCCAAGAGATTTAACGTTCTATTGAAGTGAAAAATGCTTTCGCAAAAGTAGCTAAACGGTCTTTATTTACTTTCGCAAATAAGGATGTAGTTTCGTTAATAACGAAAATGCGAACGGCTAGCGTGAGCACAGTCATGGCTACGTTTACTATGCACTACGTCTACTAGTTTTTTTTTTTAAAGACGGAAATCCGGATTATCTAAAAACAAATGCAAAAATACTTGTGATATTCACTTAATTTGATATTCAGTCGTTAATTGTTATCTGTAGTTTGATAACTTCTGATATTTTGTGATTGATACTCTATATAATATTGCTGTGGAACTTGTGTTATTTTTCAAACAAATTCATTTTAATAATTTGTTAATTTAGAATTTTCATCAAGTCATAATCAAGACACCATACTTCAAACACAGAGTAATCGATGAATTGATAAACTGAAAATTTAAGTCAAGCAAATGAGTTAATATTTACCTTAAATATTTTTTCAATATACAACAAATGTTCAGATGACTATTTGTGCCATGCTGTTACAAGATTTCAGTTACAATTCTAAAATTGAATTAGTATGTAAATATATGTTATCCTGTCAATATCCACAAAGCGAGTGTAGTCTACTGTACTCAAAGTCATGCCAGTAGATAGCGGTACATATACTTTCTGCTTACATCTAGTGCTTACTTGTGTGAACTATTAATCAATAACAAAATGGTTCATATACGTTTCTATATATGACTTCACAAATTATGTGGTGTCTGAAGATCTGAATGAAGTGAATAAACGATGTATTAAATTATTTTTATGAAATATTCAAGTCACAGATCATTCTCTTTTTTAAAATATTGATTTCAGGTCCATTTTGGTAATTCAAATATGACGGCAATCAGGCCTCGAATGGCGAATGATTACAAACATTTTAAATACGTCTCGGTCAAATAAACCCCTAATATTTTACATATGATTAATTTTGACATTGGAGAACATATAATTGTGTCCATTCTCTAATATAAGCACTGGTAGAAAGTACAGAATAGAGCTTGATAAATATATAATCAAAATTACTAATTACCCCGGTAAATATAACATTTTACGTAAACCTCCCATGACTGATGGTGAACTTAAACTTGCAAATCTCCTGTGTCATTCCAATTTTGATATGTGTAAATATATACACGAACGGTATATATATAGATATAGATATGGAATTATTCACAAATTTGCATACAGTTATGGAATCTTATAACACCCCGAAAACTGTTCTCTCCACATAAAGGATATGATTTGTGCAATTACATTGCTGAACTGTGTGGTTCACTATGATTGGATGGTCAACATTGGAAAGGGACAATAAATAGGGAATGTGTCATCCCATCGAATGGACTGTAACCTTTATCAGTTTGAAGTTGAAAATGAAGCTTGAAGTTTTCTTTTCCTGTTTGCTGAATTATTTGATGAAGATAGTCTTTATATGGTTGTTATTCTTTATCACATTGTGTACAATGCTGTAATTATACCAGAAGTATATCTTCTCATATAAAGATTTATTAACATCAAATGATTCCTGAACAAAAGGAGTCGGAAGTTTTTTGTTTTGAAGTACCATACATGCTTGAGTACAGTTTCAATAGCATACATTCCTAATCCGGGCCTTGATTAGCAGCTCTGGTTTTGGTTTTCAGTAGTTCTTTATGTGTGTTTCATCATATTAAGTTGAAATATGCTAAACTAACGATGGAACTAGCCTTAATTTAGTGCATATTAGAAGTTGGCATCAATAAGGTCACAGAGTCCTGGCTGTATTATAACTGATGATGGCTTCCCGAAAGAAAGAAGACATATTTTATTTTCATCCATCCAAGATAGATCAATAAACTTCCAATTTCAATCAGGACCTTACAGAAATATGCATGTGTTCAATCATATCAGAACAGCTGCAAACATTTCAAATAATTGGCAATTAATTCCTAAACCAATATCAGTAAATTTATCGACTTTAAACTTAGAAGATTACTGATTTTGCATTAAACAATAATGTTCGTTTACAGTACTTCCAGTACTTTGATTTCTCTCAACATATTGGAAGACCAGAAGAGTTTGTGTCATAGTGCATTGTCCATCTGTCCAGGATGTCTGCCATCTTCAAAGTTTTGTTATTGCTACTGCTCCTGAATGTCATGTCAACACAGGACTTCCACTTTCGAGACGAGTGGCCCTTACTGAAATTTAGGCCCGTGCTACATTCATGATGACCACCAGTTACCATATTGAAAATCCCTTCCTATTTTAATAAATCAACATTTGTATAAAGACAGCACTTTTATAGAAGTGCCATATCCAAGAGCCATCTTGACAATTTTTTTATCCATATTCATCAAATATGGAAAGTTTGTCATCAAAGACTGGACTTGTAACTAATGAGTTTTATATTTTTAGCCCACCATCATCAGATGGTGGGCTATTCAAATCGCCCTGCGTCCGTGGTCCGTCGTCCGTCCGTCCGTCCGTCCGTCCCTCCGTCCGTCCCTCCGTCCGTCCGTAAACAATTCTTGTTATCGCTAATCCTCCGAAAGTACTGAAGGGATCTTTCTCAAATTTCATATGTGGGTTCCCCTTGGTGCCTAGTTATGCATATTGCATTTTGAGACCAATCGGAAAACAACATGGCCGACAGGCAGCCATCTTGGATTTTGACAATTGAAGTTTGTTATCGCTATTTCTTAGAAAGTACTGAAGGGATCTTTCTCAAATTTCATTTGTAGGCTCCCCTTGGTGCCTAGTTATGCATATTGCATTTTGAGACCAATCAGAAAACAACATGGCCGACAGGCAGCCATCTTGGATTTTGATAATTGAAGTTTGTTATCGCTATTTCTGAGAAAGTACTGAAGGGATCTTTCTCAAATTTCATATGTAGGTTCCACTTGGTGCCTAGTTATGCATATTGCATTTTGAGACCGATCGGAAAACAACATGGCCGACAGGCAGCCATCTTGGATTTTGATAATTGAAGTTTGTTATCACTATTTCTGAGAAAGTACTGAAGGGATCTTTCTCAGATTTCATATGTATGCTCCCCTTGGTACTTAGTTATGCATATTGCATTTTGAGACCAATCGGAAAACAACATGGCCGACAGGCAGCCATCTTGGATTTTGATAATTGAAGTTTGTTATCGCTATTTCTGAGAAAGTACTGAAGGGATCTTTCTCAAACTTCATATGTAGATTCCCCTTGGTGCCTAGTTATGCATATTGCATTTTGAGACCAATCGGAAAACAACATGGCCGACAGGCAGCCATCTTGGATTTTGATAATTGAAGTTTGTTATCGCTATTTCTGAGAAAGTACTGAAGGGATCTTTCTCAAATTTCATATGTGGGTTCCCCTTGGTGCCTAGGTATGCATATTGCATTTTGAGACCAATCGGAAAACAACATGGCCGACAGGCAGCCATCTTGGATTTTGACAATTGAAGTTTGTTATCGCTATTTCTCTGAAAGTAGTGAAAGGATCTTTCTCAAATTTCATAAATAGGTTCCCCTTGGTGCCTGGTAATGTATATTACATTTTGAGACCTATCGGAAAACAACATGGTCGACAGGCAGCCATCTTAGATTTTGACAATTGAAGTTTGTTATCGCTATTTATCAGAAATTGCTGAAGGGATCTTTCTGAAATTTCATTTGTAGGTTGCCCTCTGTGCCTAGTTATGCATATTGGATTTTGAGACCAGTCAGAAAACATCCTGCCCGACAGGCAGTCATCTTGTATTTTGACAATTGAAGTTTGTTATCGCTATTTTACAGAAGGTACTGAAGGGATCTTTCTGAAATTTCATATGTAGGTTCCCCTTGGTCCCTGGTGTTGCATTTTGGGACCAATCCGAAAACAACAGACAGCCATTATCGCTAAATCTTAAATTTTATGTATAGGTTACCGTTGTTTGAAAAGCACTAGAGGGCTGTTTCTGAATTTACACAGATTAGTAAGACTTAGAGGAAGGGAAAAGTAGAGAAAAGATCAATCTGACATGGAACCTATAAAGATCATTCAATGGTGGGCGCCAAGATCCCTCTGGGATCTCTTGTTATTAATGTCAATGTCACAAGAGGTCAAAGGTCATTTCAATCATTGTGCATCTAATAATTCATAAAAAACATTTCTATGAAACTTGTATGGTGCAATGTACAAGAACATTTCAACTTCATAAACATGGTATATATGTGTTTAAAATTGAGCAATATTTCTTGCAAATTAATGGATTTTGATATACTTTCAGTCGATAAACTTCTTGGGTTAGACTTTAGTTTATTTTGTTTAATGTCCTATTAACAGCCAGGGTCATGGAGGTGGAAGAAAGTCAGTAGTACACGGAGAAAAACCACCGGCCTGCGGTCAGTACCTGGCAACTGCCCCACGTAGGTTTCGAACTCGCAACCCAGAGGTAGAGGGCTAGTGAAAACGTGTGGGGACACCTTAACCACTCGGCCATCGCGGCCCCTTTGGGTTAGACATGGTTGATAATCAGGTATATGCAACGATAGCATCATGATGTCAATTGTGTTGTCTAGAGTAATAAATTGCTTTATATTAGGAAATAAAACCAGACAAGATTAAAAAGAACAACATTTTTAATTTCCTTTGGCAGATAAAATCTGTAGACAAACCTGAAGACTTGCCGGCAACACTGAGAGTGACAAGGCCATGAGGCCCATTACCACTGTACAGACACCTCTCTATAAAAGGATCAAAGCCAAATCTTATAACATGTACATAAAATAAATTACCAACGGAAAGCTAAGATTATCCGTAAAAACAATGAAGCAGCGATAATATGATCAAAACATGAATAAAGGACAATGTAAAGATGAAAAATGTAAAAATAATACAAAGAAGATACATGTAACATAGCAATGTTAGACGGTGCCCAGTCCTTCAAAACCTCTCAAGCTTTGACATAAAAACTTTAGTTAATGATGTTCTTTATCTTAAACTGTTGTCACTACATTAGACCTGTACAAACAGTTAATCAAGCTAACACGCTTTCAACAACTGGGACTTAAGTCTTAGTACAGAAAACACAAAACAACTGCATTTAACGTACATGTACTTTCAATATTTTTTGGGGGGGAAATCATCAGCTTTCAAGTTTTGATATTCAAAAGGTTTTATATCACATGTATCAGCACGAGGAAACAACAAAAATCAGTTAATGAATTTTTTAATAGTTTTAAAATGTTTGGATCTATCACCATAGATTAAAAAGCGATATGTTTTTGATATCTTCATTTTTAAGTACATTTAATCTTAGAGATTACTAACCTACCCGGTAATACAGTTCACAAAAAGTGAAGCTATGACATTTTAAGCCCATAAAGATTCAGAACAAGTCCTATTAAGATCCTTGTAAACAATAAACAGTGTAAAAACAATACTGTTTCTGAGAACCACTTACACAATGGTTGTAACTTGTTTATGGGACTCTAGTAAGACTATAATGTACTCGAGGACTTGTCTGACGTCGTGGACTACAATTGAGTACATATCATATACATCACAATTCATACCGAAACAGTATAACATTTTACATAGAAATCGTCGAGATAACATTTTACACAGAAATGGTCGAGAGAACATTTTACATAGAAATGGTCGAGATAACATTTTACACAGAAATGGTCATTTTACACTGAAATGGTCGAGGGAACATTTTACACTGAAATGGCCGAGAGAAAATTTTACACAGAAATGGTCGAGAGAACATTTTACACTGAAATGGTTGAGAGAACATTTTACACAGAAATGGTCGAGAGAACATTTTACACAGAAATGGTCGAGAGAACATTTTACACTGAAATGGTCGAGAAAACATTTTACACTGAAATGGTCGAGATAACATTTTACACAGAAATGGTCGAGAGAACATTTTACACAGAAATGGTCGAGAGAACATTTTACACAGAAATGGTCGAGAGAACATACCTAAAAAACAAAATTTTGTACATATGAATATACAAGAATCACATCAGATATCTGATTATAAACTACCTGTTTCCATCCCTAGATACAAATCATACAAAGGCAGTTGATAGTTATACAAATCTGGCTTCATTCAATGAAGAAATTACTTAGGAAGATTGAAGCATATTACACATGACACGATAAAACATTTTGCCACATAAATTCAGATATTAACATTTCCAGTGAAATCTTACAAAACATTCCTACCAAAAGCACCCAAAAAAACTGGTCATTAAGCAAACTAGAAACATTTCAACAATGTATACCAAGAAACACAATATTTTACAGATCATTGACATATATAGTCTGTTATACAAATCTGAAATCATCTGTTGTTGTCAAATAAAAATAGTCTGGTTTACAAAATTTGAAATATTCTATAGTTGTGAACACTAGAAATAATGCAATTTGAATAAACTAGTATTATATAAAACAATCCAATCTTGTATAGATCATACATAATCTAGTTTTGAAAACCAGAAATATTTCGGTACTAGTATAGATCATACATAATCTAGTTTTATACCACAGAATATACAAAGGATAGACTAGACAAAGCATGGTAGACAATAGCCAGGGTATGTTATTAAAGGCACAATGATGGGTTATATACCGTACCTTACAAAAATATACGTCTATACATTAGCTACAGGGAATACTGCGTGGTGGACACCCCATTACCATCGAGATTCGGGTAATATATTCAATAAACAATCAAATCCACATTTGCATTCAATTCAATACAAAAAGATGTTTCAGACTGATATGATATATAGAGGATATCTAAGTGTCTTCAGTAATACCAAATATATTTCATGAGTCGGGCTAATACTTTGATATTTTTCACAAGTGAGCAGCACAAGTGCAAAATATAAAAACCACACGAGTAAAATATATTTGGTATGACTGATGCTACTGTTAGATATTGTGTTTATTACATTTTTATAGCAAATATACAAAAGAGTCAGCTGTTAATTTCCCCTTTCCCCATTGTTGTTTGTAAGCAGTGTTTTGATTTATCTAATCAGAAAAAGTTCAAAAATATCACTTTTATAGAGTGAATAATTTTCGATATATTTCACAGGTAAAAATGTACAACATGACTTAAATTCCCCGCCCCTTTTCACATTGATGTAGATATTTGGAATGCAAAGAACCTGAGATGGTTCAGGTTTGGTCCCTTTTACTAAAATTGTCAATAATTTTAATGTTGAATTTACCAGGTATTTGTGTAAATGATAGGAACACTTCACTGTCGTTCATTGGACTTAGTCCTTTAAAGCAAATCCCACAACATATGTTATACACCTTACTGAGAGTTTGTTTAACAGATTGAATTTCATGTCAATTCATTTTCATATACACATTGTAGTATAGAATAAAATCATAAAATGGTAGCATGCTAATCATAATCATATAAGGAAAAGATATATTCATTGAAAATATGAGTTTCCGGAAAATTATCTTTAATATGATGGATGTTTTTAATATAAATCATTTCTTAGTTTCTGGTAAAAGTTTAAGAAATTTGAAATTACTCTTTCAAAAGAAAAAGAAAAAGTTAAATGCGATTAATATTATGAAGTGCATTTGATTGACATATTTTGGAAGTGTTTTCCTACAAAAATAATGATTACTCTGTAGTTTACTATAGCACCGTACTGTAAGACTGTCACATTTGGATCCCCCGTCTCAGGCCAGCCAAATTGCACTTGAAACGTTACATCATTCCATTCCTAGATATAACCGGAATCTGTACATCATTCCATTCCTAGATATAACCGGAATCTGTACAAATCTCAGTTCTCCGTTACCTTGGTGACAGCTACCAGAATACACAATCACTCTATTGGTTACAAAATTAAAATCCCAAAATTGTGCAAAGAATCTCTATAGTAACAAATTAACTATCTATGTCACTCGGCAGTTCTCCGCACACATGATGGAGGCGCAGATATATATATATACACCCACTAACAAAGGCTGATTCACATGTAAAAAACAATTCTCCTTTGTTGTGTGAACATGTGTCTTGTTGCCTGTACATAGCTATGACCTTGAACAGTTCCTGTGACCTTGTTTATGGTGTATCCTTGGTAAATTAATACATTTCCTGTTGATTATGAGTTGTGACCAGGTTTAGAACACCTCTGTCTTGATTACATTACTGGTAAGATCCAAGAAAGATTTCACAAACATTTGAGTCCAAAGTTGATTCGTCTAGAGTCCGCTGACCTATTTTTAAGGTCTTATCTCTAATAAATCGAGGAACACGACACCACATAGGCAATTGTATTATGCTTTGATATATAAATGATTGGCCGTCACCAAGGCTAGCTGCTCCACAGACGGTCCGGACTACTGTCCATATTGATACTGATGCAATTGTTGTTACTAGGTGAATGTTTGTATTTACCATTGGGTGTGCTGTGGTCAAGTCTAAGATCAAGCCGGTCAGAACTTGACCGCATGTCCTCCATGGAATGTTTCTTGTTCAGACTATCTGATGTCTGACCACTAAGAATGTCATTGATAAAGTTCTGCTCTGCCTCAGACATGGACTGCATGAGAGGGGTATCTTCGTACTGACTCTCCCGGTGTGGGTCATCGTCCAAGGGAAGCACTTCTGAGTACGGATTCTCTACACTCATCACCTCTGTGTAGTGATTTGGCTCCGAGTAGTGATTGGGTTCCATATAGTCCCCATCAATACCATCTGCAGATGAAGCAAATTCAGAGTTATACTTCAGAGCAGAATCTGTTGATAAGGCTGAGAGTCTGTCTTTTTCTATTGGTTCCTCAGTAATCATGTGATCAGTTTCTTCAGATGCAGAGGAATATCGGTGGGTTTCCCTGGAAACCTGTAGGTTGTTGTGACAATATTCTGAAACATATTCACTGTCAATAACAGAACAGTCGGCCACTGATAAATCCCCTGCAATGCCATCCATATCTCTGTGGTGGGGGATGTGGCCATTTGAGTGGCCATTTGGCTTCCTGTTGCTATGACGACCGGAGCCGCCATGGCTGTAGATGGTTTGCTCTCTACTCGAGTAGCTATCTAGGTCACTGCGATGGTCACTCTTCCTTTTGTTTTGGTGACCTACAATTGAAGACATGTATCATACTGTTAACAAACTCAGAATTCCACAGGATTTGATAACAAATGAACTATACTTGCAGTTGGCAATTGTAGGCAATTTGAACACCAACTGGTCCGAACCAAATTCAATTAAGTGTTTATTGCATTATCTTGAGGTCACATTAAGGCTTAATACAATATTTACCTCGTGTTGTTAATGTTGAGTTTGAAGACTTCCTTCTTCTTCTTCCACTCCAAAACTTCAGCAAGTGCTGAGAAACAGAAAGGAAAAGGTTTTCATTGTTTTCTTTGAACTATCCAGTATGTGAGGATTAAATTTTCGATGGTTAGAAATTTTTTCTATAAATTTCTATAAATCAACTCTAAATGTCACGACCAGAAATAACTCAATGTTTTCCAAACTGCTAGCCACATTATTTCACTTTTCAAAGCTTGGGCTTGCCAGAACCATGAAAACTCCATTGATATTTTTTTGGACAGATACAATTATAAAGGTTTGGGACCAGACTAATAAAATGACCAGTGGACCTATAAGAAGTTGGACGGACCAAGTGATATGGCTGAAGCTATACACGATTTCATTGTGGAATGGAGAAAACCCGGGTATGTAACTTGTAGAGATGTTAACCAAATAAACAATCTTATAAAGCAACATTATTTTGGTTTCCCAGACAGATGGGACGAGATGGAACGAAACATATTGGGAAGGGACGGAACGAGACGTGATGATATGGGATGGGATGAGACGTGATGAGATGGGATGGGACGAGACATGATGGGATGGGACGAGACATGATGGGACGGGAAGGGTGAGGGCGTAACAAACACACTGGACTGTAAATGGACCTACCCCACCGCTGGAGGATGAGTTGTTGTGAGAGCTTGAACTAGAATAGCCGATACACATGTCCCTCAAACAGCTTGGTAGCCATGTTGAGCGGTACGCCAGCTTCTTGTACTCCTTCTTCACCTAGAAACAAACACAGAGAATATATACAGTTATAAATTCTTTACTTTGTCCCAAACTGAACGATATTTTTATCAAATAACCTTCCATAGATCCATGGAGACAAATGACCTTCCATAGATCCATGGAGACAAATGACCTTCCATAGATCCATGGAGACAAATGACCTTCCATAGATCCATGGAGACAAATGACCTTCCATAGATCCATGGAGACAAATGACCTTCCATAGATCCATGGAGACAAATAACCTTGTATAGATCCATGGAGACAAATGACCTTCCATAGATCCATGGAGACAAATGACCTTCCATAGATCCATGGAGACAAATGACCTTCACTTGGTTGCTGAGACTGTAATATATGAACTGTCCCAGCTATACCGACAACATACATAGATTTTATAACTGTTAGGACATTGTAAAATATTACGAATGTGTGACCTTGAAATCTAGACTAACCCAATATATAACCATAGAGAGTATCACTGACCAGTAACTGGTTACTGTGAAATAACAGGGAAAAATACATTCCTGTGCAGTGCCCCAACTGGAATCAAACCTGATTCTCCAGCTCTACCTCCTGACCCAAAGAAACAAGTTCCATCAGCTGAGCGACAGAAACCGTCTTTAACACTGTAAGCCACACCAACCCGTTCCTTTTACATTACTAAGGGGACACTACCTCAATTTGTATACCCTGACACATGTATCCCCCCAAATACTCACCTTCTCGTTAAGGAGGCAGTGGAAGATGAAGATGAAGAGTCCTTGGAGACTGTTCAGCACTGTAAAGACGTACGCCATGACGACCGACTCTTTGTTGATGTAAAGGATTCCAAATGCCCAAGTCAGTCCTAACAGCACCACTAGGACAGCAGCACCCTTCAGCCACGCCCTGTTGTCACAAACATATAGTACACTCTTTAATCATTTGAAGGATGACTATTTTGTTTTTTCCATTTTCCATTTTCGAAATTCATTTACAACATATTATTTCATTAAAGATTTTAACAGAATACTCTGTTATATGATCTTCTGCCCACTAATAAGCCCCATCTTCATTTTTGCAGAATCATGAATTTTAATGAAATGTTAAGATGTTGTGATCACTAATGAAATATATCACTTTTAGAGAATGAATGATTTTTGATATTTCACTGATAAAAATGTTATAAAGTTTTAAATATAGAGATCTGGTGCCCATCATAGCAAGATATCTATCTAGAGTTGGATTTCTTCTTTTCTTGCTTTTTTGTTCATAAGATTTCACCCAAAATTGAACATGCACAAAATATGAACTTTAACCGAAATCTGAGAAAGATCCATATAGCATTACTTTTTTGAAAGAACAAGAATATTATGCTCATAATAAATATTCTTTTAAAATAAACAAATACCTAATACTTAGTTTGGAGTAAGGTTTGAAATCTAATCTTATTATGAAGTACAACAGTTTCCTACAAAAGCTTGGGATTTCAGACAAACTTTTATTTTATTGACAAAGGGACATAACTCTGTATAAAGAAGTGTACCAGAGTGTAATTTAGTTCATGACAAATATACAATTTGGTAAATCTAGAATTCAGACTTTATAAGTTAATTATGCTATGGAGAAAGTGATCTACATTGACAGAATACAGATCTACAGTTCCCTCTGATGCGAGAGATAATGGACTGATCCGGTGTGACAGATAATGGACTGATCCGTTGTGAGAGATAATGGACTGATCATTGTAGTGGGATACATATTATTCATAACATGCACCTATACATGTAGCATATCATAATGATTCTGTGTTGGTATAGTTGGGTATTATATTTCATGCAGATATCATTAAATTGGTATATCATGGGATACCATAAGTCAAACGGTCTGCTGACTTAATGCTGACATCAATACAAGACATTGAAATGGGTTTTGTAGAGCAGGGTTGTGTTTAGCTGTTTAGTATTTATCCGAGACAATGATGTCCACATTGTAATCATAACAATGGTATGACAAAATAACAGATATCTGCCCTGGTATATCTTACAGGGACCAACAATTAAGGACTAGAAAATGTTTGTAAGGCATACATACACAGTATACCACCCATCCCTTGTCTAGAGTAGAAAATGTTTGTAAGGCATAAATACACAGTATACCACCCATCTCTAGTCTAGAGTAGAACATACATACACAATATACCACCCATCTCTAGTCTAGAGTAGAAAATGTTTGTAAAGCATACATACACAGTATACCACCCATCTCTAGTCTAGAGTAGAAAATGTTTGTAAGGCATACATACACAATATACCACCCATCTCTAGTCTAGAGTAGAACATACATACACAATATACCACCCATCTCTAGTCTAGAGTAGACAATGTTTGTAAAGCATACATACACAGTATACCACCCATCTCTAGTCTAGAGTAGAACATACATACACAATATACCACCCATCTCTAGTCTAGAGTAGAACATAAATACACAATATACCACCCGTCTCTAGTCTAGAGTAGAACATACATACACATATACCACCCGTCTCTAGTCTAGAGTAGAACATACATACACAATATACCACCCGTCTCTAGTCTAGAGTAGAACATACATACACAATATACCACCCATCTCTAGTCTAGAGTAGAACATACATACACAATATACCACCCATCTCTAGTCTAGAGTAGAACATACATACACAATATACCACCCATCTCTAGTCTAGAGTAGAACATACATATACAATATACCACCCCCTCTCTAGTCTAGAGTAGAACATACATACACAATATACCACCCATCTCTAGTCTAGAGTAGAACATACATACACAATATACCACCCATCTCTAGTCTAGAGTAGAACATACATACACAATATACCACCCATCTCTAGTCTAGAGTAGAACATACATACACAATATACCACCCATCTCTAGTCTAGAGTAGAACATACATACACAGTATACCACCCATCTCTAGTCTAGAGTAGAACATACATACACAATATACCACCCATCTCTAGTCTAGAGTAGAACATACATACACAGTATACCACCCATCTCTAGTCTAGAGTAGAAAATGTTGTTAATGATGCAGAAAAATATAGGTTGCAGTGGCCAATATGTCATGTGATGTGTAGAATTCTTTTGTACAAAAGTCTTATTGGTCGAAGGAACCAAAGAAAAATAAAATAATGAATGCTTCCAGCACCTTAGATTTTACAGTGTTGGGGGACTGTAAAGTCATTTC
Source organism: Pecten maximus (assembly GCF_902652985.1). Lineage (NCBI taxonomy): Eukaryota > Metazoa > Mollusca > Bivalvia > Pectinida > Pectinidae > Pecten > Pecten maximus. Next base: position 2,826,493 of record NC_047018.1, on the reverse strand, counting down.
ACAATAAATCATTAATTATTGGAGAAATCTAGTGAATTCGTAATATTTCATATGAATTATTATGTCAAAGTTAGTGATGTAACGTTGACTAAGTAGTGATGTAATGTTAACCTTACCAATACTAGTTAGTGATGTAGCATCAGACCTTACCAATACTAGTTAGTGATGTAACGTTGACTAAGTAGTGATGTAATGTTGACCTTACCAATACTAGTTAGTGATGTAGCATCATACCTTACCAATACTAGTTAGTGATGTAACGTTGACTAAGTAGTGATGTAATGTTGACCTTACCAATACTAGTTAGTGATGAAATGTTTGTAATCATACTAGTTAACCATATACCAACCACTAAGTAATTTTTATCAATACTAGTTAGTGATGTAGCATCAGACCTTACCAATACTAGTTAGTGATGTAATGTTGACCTTATCAATACTAGTTAGTGATGTAATGTTGACCTTATCAATACTAGTTAGTGATGTAATGTTGACCTTATCAATACTAGTTAGTGATGTAACGTTGACCTTATCAATACTAGTTAGTGATGTAACGTTGACCTTATCAATACTAGTTAGTGATGTAATGTTGACCTTATCAATACTAGTTAGTGATGTAACGTTGACCTTATCCAATTACTAGTGTGATGACTTTCCTCCAAAATAAAATATCGGGAACGGTCCTTTCAAACTATTTGCTTGTTTTTTTACCGGGTCAACATGTGATTTAGCACACCCATTTTAAACCAATTATTGTTAGAAATAATTTGTTGAACCGGGTTACAAATAACCCCTTTTTTTGGGGTGAGTATGATCGCCTGCTAATTAGTTAAAAGGATGCACCTTAACCCCTCACCAAGTAGCACCCTATATACCCGTAAATTGACCTTATCAATAAAAAGTTCAATAGATGAACGTTGGACCTTCAATACTAAGGATTCTTGGGGGGGGCCCCCCCCCCCCCCCCTTTTTTTTGTTTTTTCCCTTTTTTCACCCAAAAAAACCCTTTAAATCCCCCCAAAATTTTTACATACACATATCCACATTAGTGATTAGAACATACATACAAGTATCATACCACCCATTTTAGTCTAAGTACTACAATACCACACTTGTAGATCCCATACATACTAGAGTAGAACATACAACAGTATCCACCATCCTAGTCTATGAGTAATACATCACATACCCCATCCTCAGTTAGTAGACATTACACATTACCTCATCACTAGTTAGAGTACCTACATAACATTCACCATCTCTAGTATAGATGAACATACATACACAATATACCATCCATCTCTAGTCTAAGACACAGTATACCACCCATCTCTAGTCTAGAGTAGAACATACCTACACAAGATACCACACATCTCTAGTCGAGACGTGTAGAACATTTACATACACAGTATACACACCATCTCTAGTCTAGAGTAGAAACATACTACACAGTATACCACCCCATCTCTAGTCTAGAGTAGAACATACATACAACATAACCACCATCTCTAGTCTAGAGTAGAACATACATAAACAATTATACCAACCATCCATAGTCTAGAGTAGAACATACATACACAATATACCACCCCATCTCTAGTATAGAGTAGAACATACATACACAATATACCACCCATCTCTAGTCTAGAGTAGAACATACATACACAATATACCACCCATCTCTAGTCTAGAGTAGAACATACATACACAATATACCATCCCTCTCTAGTATAGAGTAGAACATACATACACAATACACCACCCATCTCTAGTCTAGAGTAGAACATACATACACAGTATACCACCCATCTCTAGTCTAGAGTAGAACATACATACACAATATACCACCCATCTCTAGTCTAGAGCAGAACATACATACACAGTATACCACCCATCTCTAGTCTAGAGTAGAAAATGTTTGTAAGGCATACATACACAGTATACCACCCATCTCTAGTCTAGAGTAGAACATACATACACAATATACCACCCATCTCTAGTCTAGAGTAGAACATACATACACAGTATACCACCCATCCCTAGTCTAGAGTAGAACATACATACACAATATACCACCCATCTCTAGTCTAGAGTAGAACATACATACACAGTATACCACCCATCTCTAGTCTAGAGTAGAACATACATACACAATATACCACCCATCTCTAGTCTAGAGTAGAACATACATACACAATATACCACCCATCCCTAGTCTAGAGTAGAACATACATACACAATATACCACCCATCTCTAGTCTAGAGTAGAACATACATACACAGTATACCACCCATCTCTAGTCTAGAGTAGAACATACATACACAATATACCACCCATCTCTAGTCTAGAGTAGAACATACATACACAATATACCATCCCTCTCTAGTATAGAGTAGAACATACATACACAATACACCACCCATCTCTAGTCTAGAGTAGAACATACATACACAGTATACCACCCATCTCTAGTCTAGAGTAGAACATACATACACAATATACCACCCATCTCTAGTCTAGAGCAGAACATACATACACAGTATACCACCCATCTCTAGTCTAGAGTAGAAAATGTTTGTAAGGCATACATACACAATATACCACCCATCTCTAGTCTAGAGTAGAAAATGTTTGTAAGGCATACATACACAGTATACCACCCATCCCTAGTCTAGAGTAGAAAATGTTTGTAAGGCATACATACACAGTATACCACCCATCCCTAGTCTAGAGTAGAAAATGTTTGTAAGGCATACATACACAGTATACCACCCATCCCTAGTCTAGAGTAGAACATACATACACAATATACCACCCATCCCTAGTCTAGAGTAGAAAATGTTTGTAAGGCATACATACACAGTATACCACCCATCCCTAGTCTAGAGTAGAAAATGTTTGTAAGGCATACATACACAATATACCACCCATCCCTAGTCTAGAGTATCGATACTAGTCAGTGATGTAACGTTGACCTTACCAATACTAGTTAGTGATGTAACGTTGACCTTATCAATACTAGTTAGTGATGTAACGTTGACCTCATCAATACTAGTTAGTGATGTAACGTTGACCTTATCAATACTAGTTAGTGATGTAACATTGACCTTACCAATACTAGTTAGTGATGTAACGTTGACCTTATCAATACTAGTTAGTGACGTAACGTTGACCTTATCAATACTAGTTAGTGATGTAACGTTGACCTTATCAATACTAGTTAGTGATGTAACGTTGACCTCACCAATACTAGTTAGTGATGTAATGCTGACCTTATCAATACTAGTTAGTGATGTAATGTTGACCTTATCAATACTAATTAGTGATGTAGCATCAGACCTTACCAATACTAGTTAGTGATGTAATGTTGACCTTATCAATACTAGTTAGTGATGTAGCATCAGACCTTACTAATACTAGTTAGTGATGTAACGTTGACCTCACCAATACTAGTTAGTGATGTAATGTTGACCTTATCAATACTAGTTAGTGATGTAACGTTGACCTTATCAATACTAGTTAGTGATGTAACGTTGACCTTATCAATACTAGTTAGTGATGTAACGTTGACCTTATCAATACTAGTTAGTGATGTAACGTTGACCTTACCAATACTAGTTAGTGATATAACGTTGACCTTAACAATACTAGTTAGTGATGTAACGTTGACCTTATCAATACTAGTTAGTGATTTAACGTTGACCTTATCAATACTAGTTAGTGATGTAACGTTGACCTTATCAATACTAGTTAGTGATGTGGCATCAGACCTTATCAATACTAGTTAGTGATTTAACGTTGACCTTATCAATACTAGTTAGTGATGTAACTTTGACCTTATCAATACTAGTTAGTGATGTAACATCAGACCTTATCAATACTAGTTAGTGATGTAACATTGACCTTATCAATACTAGTTAGTGATGTAACGTTGACCTTATCTATACTAGTTAGTGATGTAACGTTGACCTTACCAATACTAGTTAGTGATGTAACGTTGACCTTACCAATACTAGTTAGTGATGTAATGTTGACCTTACCAATACTAGTTAGTGATGTAACGTTGACCTTACCAATACTAGTTAGTGATGTAATGTTGACCTTATCAATACTAAGTAGAATGATGATCGGTAGTTTTCACTCATAATGAAATCATCATGTAACTGTTCATTTTTACAAAAAAATAAAATTTGCATTGTTTTAGGGACAAATGCTGAAAGTTTAGCAACATTCATTTTTAAAACATGGTGAATTACTTGTTAAGAATAATAGATTGTTATTTAAGTTAGTCATTTAATAAATTCCCTTTTCCCACAGTTAGGGTGAGTGAATGGACATGCTAATTAGAATATAAGGAAGCATGCACGAACATAAGCCCCGCCTTATCCAGAGGTAGTCGGACACCCGCATATACACCAGGTAAAATATCCAGAGATCTTTCCCTGCCAGATTTGTTATTAAAAGTATCAAAGAGACTGATCCTTACGGTACTTCAGACTTGATCTTGACTTGCGAGTCCCGCAGCATGGAGTTGCCACTTCCCGAGGAGCTGGGATCCTGGCTGTTAGTAGTAGCATGCACAGTGTAAAAACAAGATTAATGTCTCAACGAAACAATAACACAGTTGTTACACAAAGGATATATATATTCTACAGAACCTCGTTAACCAGTTCAACCAAAATCCTTTTATTAAGGTAAGCTTTTACCTGTAATCTTAGAGTTATTGTCATTCTTTTGATATTGTCATTTTCCAGATAGATTGGTAAAAAGGTCTAGAATAAAGAGTTACCACTCTATCATGGAAAGTCTTTGATCCATACACATATGTAAAATCTGTTATTTTCTCATGTTGAAAATGTGACTGGAAATTACATTATAATTATAGACTAAGGAGGCTCCATTGAACTCTATCAGTTAAAAGTTATGATATATAACATATCAACAGGTAAACGTATATAAACACTTAGGTATAACCTACACTGAATGTTAATGAGGAGACATATCTAAATCAGACCTTCATCTTTAAACTGACATTTAGACAGACTTTACTGTACCATTTTAAATACTTTAATACCAGAAAAAAATGTCTCTTAATTTTGTGTCAATTTTGATAGTTTCAAGATTGTGCCTAAAATTAATAATTTCCAAAATATATTCATGAAAGAGGCTAACCACAGGTTAACATAGAATTAAGGAATCAACATCATACGGATCATCAGAAAACATTTTAGCAACTTAAAATATAGTATAATATAACCTTGGTGGAGATCTCAACAAAGGTAGCATACACTGATGTATGCAACACACTTCACATCTCTCTATCTCACACATTACAGACCTTCACATCTCTCTATTACAGACCTTCACATCTCTCTATCACAGACCTTCACATCTCTCTATCACAGACCTTCACATCTCTCTATCACAGACCTTCACATCTCTCTATCACAGACCCTCACATCTCTATCACAGACCTTCACATCTCTCTATCACAGACCTTCACATCTCTCTATTACAGACCTTCACATCTCTCTATCACAGACCTTCACATCTCTCTATCACAGACCTTCACATCTCTCTATCACAGACCTTCACATCTCTATATCAGACCTTCACATCTCTCTATCACAGACCTTCACATCTCTCTATCACAGACCTTCACATCTCTATCACAGACCTTCATATCTCTCTATCACAGACCTTCACATCTCTCTATCACAGACCTTCACATCTATATCATAGACCTTCACATCTCTCTATCACAGACCCTCACATCTCTATCACAGACCTTCACATCTCTATCACAGACCTTCACATCTCTCTATCAGACCTTCACATCTCTCTATCACAGACCTTCACATCTCTCTATCACAGACCTTCACATCTCTCTATCACAGACCTTCACATCTCTCTATCACAGACCCTCACATCTCTCTATCACAGACCTTCACATCTCTCTATCACAGACCCTCACATCTCTCTATCACAGACCCTCACATCTCTCTATCACAGACCTTCACATCTCTCTATCACAGACCCTCACATCTCTCTATCACAGACCCTCACATCTCTCTATCACAGACCCTCACATCTCTCTATCACATACCTTCCCATCTCTCTATCAGACCTTCACATCTCTCTATCACAGACCTTCACATCTCTCTATCACAGACCTTCACATCTCTATCATAGACCTTCACATCTCTCTATCACAGACCCTCACATCTCTCTATCACAGACCCTCACATCTCTCTCTCACAGACCTTCACATCTCTCTATCACAGACCTTCACATCTCTCTATCACAGACCTTCACATCTCTCTATCACAGACCTTCACATCTCTCTATCACAGACCTTCACATCTCTCTATCAGACCTTCACATCTCTATCACAGACCTTCATATCTCTCTATCACAGACCTTCACATCTCTATCACAGACCTTCATATCTCTCTATCACAGACCTTCACATCTCTCTATCAGACCTTCACATCTCTCTATCACAGACCTTCATATCTCTCTATCACAGACCTTCACATCTCTATCACAGACCTTCACATCTCTCTATCAGACCTTCACATCTCTCTATCACAGACCTTCATATCTCTCTATCACAGACCTTCACATCTCTATCACAGACCTTCACATCTCTATCACAGACCTTCACATCTCTATATCACAGACCTTCACATCTCTCTATCAGACCTTCACATCTCTATCACAGACCTTCACATCTCTCTATCAGACCTTCACATCTCTCTATCACAGACCTTCACATCTCTATATCTCACACATTCACATCTCTCTATTACAGACCTTCACATCTCTCTATCACAGACCTTCACATCTCTATCACAGACCTTCACATCTCTCTATCAGACCTTCACATCTCTATCACAGACCTTCACATCTCTCTATCACAGACCTTCACATCTCTCTATCACAGACCTTCACATCTCTCTATCACAGACCTTCACATCTCTCTATCACAGACCTTCACATCTCTCTATCACAGACCTTCACATCTCTCTATCACAGACCTTCACATCTCTCTATCAGACCTTCACATCTCTATCACAGACCTTCATATCTCTCTATCACAGACCTTCATATCTCTCTATCACAGACCTTCACATCTCTCTATCAGACCTTCACATCTCTCTATCACAGACCTTCATATCTCTCTATCACAGACCTTCACATCTCTATCACAGACCTTCACATCTCTATCACAGACCTTCACATCTCTATATCACAGACCTTCACATCTCTCTATCAGACCTTCACATCTCTATCACAGACCTTCACATCTCTCTATCAGACCTTCACATCTCTATCACAGACCTTCACATCTCTATATCACAGACCTTCACATCTCTCTATTACAGACCTTCACATCTCTCTATCACAGACCTTCACATCTCTATCACAGACCTTCACATCTCTCTATCACAGACCTTCACATCTCTCTATCACAGACCTTCACATCTCTATCACAGACCTTCATATCTCTCTATCAGACCTTCACATCTCTCTATCACAGACCTTCACATCTCTCTATCACAGACCTTCACATCTCTATCACAGACCTTCATATCTCTCTATCAGACCTTCACATCTCTCTATTACAGACCTTCACATCTCTCTCTATTACAGACCCTCACATCTCTCTATCACAGACCTTCACATCTCTCTATCACAGACCTTCACATCTCTCTTATAAAGACCTACACTTCAAATCACTCTTTCAATGTTAGAATGAAACCTTTTTAAATCTTGTGTTTGCTTTATAAGATCTGTCTGTATAACCTTCATGCCTTCAGACACAGCTTTTTACATTCCAATGAGTGAGGAAGATGCATGTGTACATAATGGATTAAATATTTTATCTAACTACGAGTGAGGAACCACTGCTTAATTGATGGATGTCTGTAACGTAAGTTTGTGGAAGAAGAAAAGAATTCTTTTGTTTCTACATCCAAATTTGTTTTTCTTCCAAAGGAAAGTTGTTTTACCCAATAATTATAAGTAGTTAATAATAATAGTAATATGAAAGTGAGTTTACCTTATTTTTTGTAGACGAGATTTTTCCTTGGTGCGGAGAGCTGAGGCCAGAGTATTAGCATGTTTACACATCATGTACACAGCTATACTTAGCATGACGATATTCAACTAAAACAAAAACATTAGCATTATGAACATTTAACATTGACAGTTTAGAGGAAATGTTATTTTTGGTAAATGTTTAGGAGATTTATATATAAAGTGCCTATTTCTACTTCAGTAAAGAAATGGGTCAAAGCTTCAAAACAGAAAGTGGATAGGGAGAATGAAATGGTATTTATTGACATCAACACTGTATGGGTGCTACAGACATATTGCATGCTGGGAAGATCCAACAAGAAAAACATTTCTGAAGGATTTCTCATAATAATTTTATCAGAAAACTTCATCACAGTGACAATGGCAGGTCAATTCTAAATGCTCAAGTGATTAAGTTATGTTTGTACATGTATGTCATGACCATAAAATAGAAGCCTTTTGAACAACATGAGAGGCCCCGTCACATGCCCCAGAGTGTTACCCCCCCCCCCCCCCCCCCCCCCCACCACTTCTACACATATGAAATCAACCTCTACCCTACTCTAATAACCCTAATCTCTCAAAACCCTCTATTCATAAATATCCTCATCAACCAACCCCACTCTCCCCAACCCCTCCAACCCTCTCCCCAACCTTACTCCGCCCTCACCAACCCCCAACCCCTTTCCCCATTCTTAGCCAACTCCTGCCAACCCCAACCCCTCTACCTACCCTTACTCCACTCTCGCCAACTCCCCCAACCCTCTCCCCAACCTTACTCCACCCTCGCCAACCCCCAACCCCTTTCCCCATCCTTAGCCAACTCCCGCCAACCTCAACTCCTCTCCCCACCCTTTACCCCTCTCCCCACCCTTTACCCCTCTCCCCACCTTTACTCATGTGATTTGAGTAACATTATAATAAACACTTACTGTGATGACAGCAGCTACAGGACCTACAAAACTCCAGATAAAGCCATTGTCTGTCCTCAGCCAGCAACTAAATAATCAAATATCAATCAACACATCTTAGTTTTGTATGTAAAACACGGAAAAGAAATCTTCTAAAAGTGTAAAAAAAAAAAAAAAAAAAATAAATCTAAATATAGTTTCATTTATGATCAAAGTTTATTGCTTGATTCAAAAGCAAACAACGCTACAACTATATCATATCTACTAACCTACTCATCGCTTATAGCAACCTACTCATCGCTTATAGCAACTCCCAATTCTAATTTTAGAAATAACTATGAAACTTACTTATCAAACTAATTATATATATACATGAATGTCATAAATCAACGTCAGCCAGGAAGTAGCCATACAATTACTTTTCTTAAACTTAATATTTTGAATGTGCACAATATATGGACAAAATTAAAAGGTATAATATATAATATCATATTTTATATGTTTTACCATAGATCTAACCATATTCAGGAAAACATACCCACATTTTACCAAATCAATCAAAAGCCAGATAAATGGGGAATCCTATATATATATATATATGGCTTTGTTGTGCAATGTTAATACGTACTGTGTGTCTGTTCCATATCCGGAGGGCTGGACCCCTGCAGCCACACCTACCACGATAGCTGGTATTCCTGTCACAGACAAATCAACATAAAAATTTACTCTGGAATTAAATACTTAAAAAACACATTTGAAAGAATTTTTCATTAGAAACTATTTATTTTCTCAATGCAATTAAAAATGTTAATGAAGTTATTCTGATTTCATTTTGTTTCTTAAAAGATAAATATCAATTTTTCATTACTATTGATGAATCCTAAAAAGAGTAATGAACTTGTGTAATGGAGTGAGATACAAAAATAGTTTGTTTTTAGGAAAATCAATATTCTAGATAAGAGAAGAAATGGAGAGTTTCCGATAGATATCAATCAGCAAGCTTCAAGCCTATGAAAATTTAATTCTGTGAAGAAATAAGACTTTTTTATCCAGTTACAAATGCTGCGTATCGTTATCGATCTGATGTGACACTCAAGGATGTCTTGGGTATTGTAGAGAACTGATACATTTAATTTAATCAAATCTTGCCATCAGTTGTGATCCAATTTACCAAAAGAATGAGGAGAATAATAAACTATACGATTTATCTCCCTTTCTATCCAGGTTTTGAGAACAGATCACGAACGAAAAAAAACCCTGAATTAATCTAAAAATTGTGTGTACTTAAACAGGGCAATAAAAACTTCACAACTCTAAAATTCCAGGGGAAAAAGAGATATGAATCTCAGAAAAGGTTTTGCATTGAATTTGGAAATGATTCCTCAGTAGAAGTGATGAAGTATACAACAGTGTCTATATATACTGACCTGGGCATATAAACATGATAGGATAATAAAAGTCGTAACAAAGATGATGAAGTGTACAACAGTGTCTATATATATTGACCTGGGCATATAAACATGATAGGATAATAAAAGTCGTAACGAAGATGAATATAAGTTTTACCATATCCACATAAATAGTAGATCCTGCTGCGGGAACGACCAGGTTCAAAAACTTCTATCAACATAACGTAAAGCTGTACACCCTCCAGGCACATCCAGCCAAACGCACACAGGAAAAGGTAGTGGAGTACGCCCGCAATCACTGCACACACGATCTGCAAATAAATATTAAACATCAAACAGTACAAAAAGCCTAATTAAACAAGAGGCCCATAGGCCTTAACGGTCACATGAGCTATGAAATCATTCAATTAATTTGACCCATTTCGGCCCTATCCATCAGCCCAGTGGGTCAGTCAACCATCATCCAATGCTGATAATGTTAACCAAGTTAGAAAAAATTCCAACAGAAATCAAATGAATGATAATCAAAAATTTGATGTCCCTATATAAACTATAGTAAAGTTAACTACCTCCGTGAGACCCCTGGGGTCATGAAATTCACAATTTTAACTAATAATTCGAGCACTTACATGGTTCTGGGTCATGCCTATGCCCACCAAGAAGAGAAGTTCGGCCAACATGAGCGAGAGCACCAGATTTTTGTGTATGGTATTCCTGTCACACTGTAATTGTCTGTAATACAGAAGTTATTTTGTCCATGAACAAGATAAAAACACTACAATGAGCAGAGACATTTTTTGAAGATGCCACCACAAAAAATACTAGGATCTCTCCTCTCTGATGTAAACAGATATCTCAACCTAAGGGGTAAAGAAGCTTTAAGATGTTTACTTTGGAGATGTATTATTTTCAAATCCTCAAAACTCCTATCCCAGGGTTTTTTCATGGATAATCTCTGGTCTTTCATTCCAATTATTTTGATATATGGAACAAAACTATTTTATATCTTAACCCTTCTGTAAATACATTTGATACAATGATAATCACATATCACTGTTTTTGTACCTGTTCTTTATCAAGTTTTCAAGCTTTTGTTACAATTCAATTTGTGGTAAATAAGACTTACTTGAAAAAGCAAAAAGTGAAGAAACTGAAGAAGAGACAGAGGATGGAAATGATACAGCCGATGAATGTGATGGCTTGTAGTGACACCTCATGTTCAGGAGACAACTAGGGGAGACACAAAATACAATGGTCAATTAGTTAACATACAACAAAATACAATGGTCAATTAGTTAACATACAACAAAATACAATGGTCAATTAGTTAACATACAACAAAATACAACGATCAATTAGTTAACATACCACAAAATACAACGGTCAATTAGTTAACGTACAACAAAATACAACGGTCAATTAGTTAACGTACAACAAAATACAACGGTCAATTAGTTAACGTACAACAAAATACAACGGTCAATTAGTTAACGTACAACAAAATACAACGGTCAATTAGTTAACGTACAACAAAATACAATGGTCAATTAGTTAACGTACAACAAAATACAACGGTCAATTAGTTAACATACAACAAAATACAATGGTCAATTAGTTAACATACAACAAAATACAACGGTCAATTAGTTAACATACAACAAAATACAATGGTCAATTAGTTAACATACAACAAAATACAATGGTCAATTAGTTAACGACACTGTGTATAACATACAGAATAGTCCCTGGGTTTGGCTATTAAATCTTGTTAAAAGGTGAATTGTCCATATTACGCCCCTACAAAGTTATCACAAGCTTTCATCAGTAATCAATCATTTTGAATTCCTTACTTGACAGTTGTAGCTTGGGTTTTATTGCTGAAACTTATTACTTACAAATTTATCATAGCTCCCATCCAAGTTTTTATCAAATATTTTGAATTCCTTAGTTACTAATTCAGTTATTGATTCAATATTAACAATATCCTACAGCAACATTTTGCTGATAATCACTGATATAGTATTACGTGACTAGAGCTACCTTCGTTCCAGTGACGTCCATAAGGACAGCGAAGTTGGTGAGGTGGTCACACTGACAGGTGGTGTGAGTGTTATTGGTGGACACGACTTGACATCCTAACCTTGACCAGTGGGCAGGCATACTAAAATAAATCAATTAATTCATTATACTGGTAACATTTTGATACAGATATAATAGTACTTAGGTCAGAATTATTTTACCCTGTGATTACTACTGAAAATTTAAGATAAGTTTGGTGATATTAAATATTTAAGCTAGCTTTAATCACAGTAATTAAAGGCTTTATGAGGCAATTAAATGTTAATTACACAGAATCAGTTGCTACAAGTACATTTAATATCTATATATAGCTTCTTACCATCATTAATTACAGATACTACATCCTGACAAACAGTAATGTTGATCGATTGAAAATAACACTAGGCTGTTGTATATTTTTTATACCCTACCAGAAGTTATACACTTTATGCTATTACCACACACAAAAGTTTCTAACTATATCTTTTAAATTCAAAGTGAATAAATAATCAATCGTATCCCAAAGAAACTCTATTGTACGCTGCCTCTATATTGTGTATGTAACTTTATAAGCGATCATCATTAAGACGGTGTTATAATTTTTTTTTCTTCAGTTGTCGGTACTAATTAGATATATTTCTCCAACACAGATGCCATTTTCGTGAGAAACTGTACACGCTTACAGTGATGTATTATATTTACATATCATAATTTATAACTGGAGCAGATTAAACAAAATCAGACAGAAAAACAGACAAAAAACTTACTTGTTGTAGATGTCCCAATAACTACACACAGGTTCATGCTCAGATTGAGACTGAAAAACAGTACAAGATTCCTGTTAATTTTAATAACTTTTGGAAACCATTTTTTTTAAGTCCTTATGCCAAATATATTAATTTACATCAAACCGCAGTGTTATGTATTACAATGTCAGCCATTTATAAGAATAATCATGAAATTAAGCTTCTATATACAGCCTAAATGTATCTCTACCTTTCCTATATACAGTTTAGTTGTATCTCTACCTTTCCTGTATACAGTCTAGTTGTAACTCTACCTTTCCTGTATACAGCCTAGTTGTAACTCTACCTTTCCTGTATACAGCCTAGTTGTATCTCTACCTTTCCTGTATACAGTCTAGTTGTATCTCTACCTTTCCTGTATACAGTCTAGTTGTAACTCTACCTTTCCTGTATACAGCCTAGTTGTATCTCTACCTTTCCTGTATACAGCCTAGTTGTATCTCTACCTTTCCTGTATACAGTCTAGTTGTAACTCTACCTTTCCTGTATACAGTCTAGTTGTATCTCTACCTTTCCTGTATACAGTCTAGTTGTATCTCTACCTTTCCTGTACACAGTCTAGTTGTATCTCTACCTTTCCTATATACAGCCTAGTTGTAACTCTACCTTTCCTGTATACAGTCTAGTTGTATCTCTACCTTTCCTGTATACAGCCTAGTTGTAACTCTACCTTTCCTATATACAGCCTAGTTGTATCTCTACCTTTCCTGAATACAGTCTAGTTGTAACTCTACCTTTCCTGTATACAGCCTAGTTGTATCTCTACCTTTCCTGTATACAGCCTAGTTGTATCTCTACCTTTCCTGTATACAGCCTAGTTGTAACTCTACCTTTCCTGTATACAGTCTAGTTGTAACTCTACCTTTCCTGTATACAGTCTAGTTGTAACTCTACCTTTCCTGTATACAGCCTAGTTGTATCTCTACCTTTCCTGTATACAGCCTAGTTGTATCTCTACCTTTCCTGTATACAGCCTAGTTGTATCTCTACCTTTCCTGTATACAGTCTAGTTGTATCTCTACCTTTAAGTGTTTCAGAGTGAAGGTGATTGGCTGGGTTAAAGCTGTCGGTTCCCGAGTATTATTGTTAACAGAGGCAGAGAAAATCTTGGAGTTGATTGGTCCAACTCTGCTTGGTGCCTTGGTAACCATCTCAAACTGTGTGTCCGCCCCATCGGACGTATAACCTTTAGTGTCTGTCTTTGTGTCCTGGGCGTTAGAATCACTAACCATCCACTCGTTGAGATGTTGATAGACCACAAACACAATTCTCACAACACCTGTAGTAATAACAAGAATTTCATGTAATCATGTCTCACCGTGTAATCATATGTCTCGCCATGTAATCATGTCTCGCCATGTAATCATATGTCTCGCCATGTAATCATATGTCTCACCATGTAATCATATGTCTCACCAGCCAGTATGGTAAGCATTCCAAAATTAACTAAAATTTCTGTATTTTTCCCCCAGAAACTTTTCACAATTCAGCCATTGATATCTCTACCATGAAAGATATTATACTCAATCTTACACTGAATTCACTCTTTGTGGAGACATGGAGAAAATGAAACATGGGCGAACAGGTTTGATTTGTACCCTATCTATAATCTACTGACCGTCCTGGTGGGAGGCCTGGAGGCTGTCTATAGGTATGGTAAACCCCTAACTATACTGACCGTCCTGATGGGAGGCCTGGAGGCTGTCTATAGGTATGGTAACTTGGTCAGCATCCTCAGCCCATACTCCACCTGCACTCCTGGATGGAAACTTCATTGACTTCTTAGAGACGTCTACAGCATTGACTTCCATCACTGGAATAAGAACAGTTTGAAGTAACCTTTTTAAAACTTTCTTTATTTCACATTGGTATTAATTACAATAGGTTCTGCAAGTGTAATACTAAACACAAGAATTTCCTTGAACAAGAGATCTCAGAGAGATTTTTGATGTCAGCCATTTTGTTTGCCTTGTGAACAAGGTGAACCTACATATGAAATTTGACATAGAGCTGTGTATTAATTTTAAGATCTGTGTATTAATTTTTAAGAAACAGTGATAAGAAAGTTTGTTAATAGATGGATGACAACAGATGAGGGATGACCAATGCAGGGCAATTTGAACACCCAACATCACCACAACAGGTGAGGGATGACCAATGCAGGGCAATTTGAACACCTAACATCACCACAACAGGTGAGGGATGACCAATGTAGGGCAATTTGAACACCCAACATCACCACAACCAGATGAGGGATGACCAATGCAGGGCAATTTGAACACCCAACATCACCACAACCAGATGAGGGATGACCAATGCAGGGCAATTTGAACACCCAACATCACCACAACCAGACGCTGGCAATATTTACTATTGACTGTGTATCCAGGAAATTGAATTTTAGCCAAAAGAAATTTCAAAATTGTATTTCAAAGAAGAGAAGTTACAATTTGTTGCCATAAATACAAACTTCATCTGATACAGCTGGAAATTGTTGAATTATTTTGTAATTTGTTAATTACTTACATATGTTTTCATCAGCTTGCATTATAGACTCGTCCACATATAGTGTGCTTGCTATCTCAAAGCCTGTTTCCTCCATCCCCGTTACCAAGGATGTGGCTACTTCTGATCGATCAACAGCATTCAATCTCTCCCAAGAACTGCTGTGCTCTTCTGACAACAAGTTACTTCCTGTTTTCACAATATTCTGCAAAAACAATCAAACATTTATTTCATTTTTCATTTCATTTTTCTAGAAAATGTCTGTAAGACATGAAAGCCCTACTCCTACCAAGAAATTGGTGTTATGATACTATGGTGTCAACAGGAACCAAATCTGTTGAGAGGTATGACACTGATTAACAAGGGTGGATAGTATTGCAACAGCAATACAAAGTCCCCTGCCTGAGCTAGAAGTGCACCTATTCATTTTTGAAAAATGGATTTTCGAGAAAAAAAATGTGGGATGCACAACTACATGTCATACTGATCATGTTTACCAAGTTTCGTTAAAATCGGAGTAGTACTTTAGGGGGAGTTGTCCGGACAAGCCTCAACCAATGAGAAGCCGGCGGCCATTTTGAAAAATGAATTTTCGAGAAAAAAAAATGTGGGATGCACAACTACATGTTATACTGACCATGTATAACAAGTTTTGTTAAAATCGGAGTAGTACTTTAGAAGGAGTTGTCCGGACAACTGTTGCGTGACAGACAGACAGACAGACGGACGGACAGACGGACGGACGGACGGACGGACAGAGGGTAAACCTAAAGTCCCCCCGTTTTTCAAACGGCAGGGGACTAAAAACAATGTATCCCTTGCAGAAGGGGGTCAAAGGTGACCTTTGATGATTTTACCTTGACCAATGACAGAAGGGAGTCAAAGGTGACCTTTGATGATTTAACCTTGACCAATGACAGAAGGGGGTCAAAGGTGACCTTTGATGATTTAACCTTGACCAATGATCAGGTGTAAAATATGATGATAGGATACTATGGTGTAAATATGGACCAAACATCTGTTGGCATTGATTTGGAATGGGAGGGACAAACATCGGTAACACCATCTGCCCCTCCCCTTAAATAAAATTGTATTCTCATTAACTTTGTTGCAGGATATACCTACAAACAATTAGACAGTCAGTCCCAATGATAAACACACCTACCTTTGTAAGCCTTTTTAGTGTCTCCTTCTTGCGTTTTTTGGAGTGATGACCTGTCTGTCGCTTTACCAACTTAATAAGGTTGGGAAGAAGGGTTTTGGCAGTTTTCTTCAAATCCCCAACCCAAATTGCTTTGCCACGATTTGTCATTTCCAGCATCTTCTCTGCAGTCTCTTCTGCATCACTGTTTTGTGTCATCTACAAAAGCAGAGGATAATCTCAAGGTCGTGTGTTGATTTGTAAAGGTCAAATATACTTAACGATTGGTTGTACCATACAGTAAATTCAGAAGTATTTCTCATGAGGTAAAATTCCGTCCAAAGTATCTCTTTGAAGAAGTTTGAATTCATGAATTAAGGTCAAAGGTTGAGCTATAGATTGATATGAAGTATGAAGAAGGATAAAATTTAGGACCAGGTAAATGTTTTCCTCTCTGGTGTTTCACCAGTTCTCATTGGAAATATGAACCGAAATCCCATGCTGTTTCTGATAATTCTCTAATAATGATAGTAGAAATTCTTCATTATATGACACAATTATAAAACACAGTGACAATGAAAATAATTATTATCAAAGCAAAGATTTTTATCTCAAAACACTGCTGTAATAACTGCTCAACCACATCAACCTGATGTATGAGAAACTCTTGTAAATATGAGTGTAACATGAGGGACATAAAGAGAGGCAAAAGATAGAAGGGGGATTGGAATTAAAGGGGGAGGGGTAGGAGGGGGGGGTGTCAGGAGGAGGAGTGATAGGAGGGAGAGAGGAGTGAAAGGGGAAGGGGTAGGAGGAGGAGGGGTAGGAGGGGGAGGGGTAGGAGGAGGAGTTATAGGAGGGAGAGAGGAGTGAAAGGGGGGGTAGGAGGGGGAGAGGAGTAGGGTAGGGGGGGGTAGGCGGAGTAGGGGTAGGGAGGGGAGGAGGAGTGGAGGGGGGTAGGCGGGGGAGGGAGGAAGAAAGGGGGAGAGGAAGAGGAATGCGGGGGAAAAAAGGAGTGAAAGGGGTGAAGGGGGATGGAAAAGGGGTGAGAAAGAGTGAAAGGGGGAGGGGTAAGAGGGAGAAAGGAGTGAAAGGGGTAGGGGTAGGAGGAGGGGTAGGAAGGGAGAGGAGTGACAGGAGGAGGGGGAGGGGAGGGGTAGGAGGGGAGGGGGTCGGAGAGGGGGGGAGGAGCGGTCGGAGGGGAGGGGGGAGGGGAGGGGGAGGAGGGGGAGGGGTAGGAGGGGTAGGAGGGAAGGGGTAGGAGGGAAAGAGTGAAAGAGGGAGGGGAAAGAGGAGTAAAAGGGGGATGCGGTTGAAGGGAAGAGGGTTGCACACACTTACCATATCCTCTACATTTTTTACCCATGAGGACACACAGTTAGACTGATCGGGTTCCCCTATCCATTCTCCTTTCCCACACTGCCAGGACATCATACCTGTAAATGTAAAGTGACACTTTATTGTATATGATAAGAGACAACCTCATCACTTACAGCCACACCGGAAACCCTGATAACATAAAAATAAAATCTGGGATGGTTCATGCATTCTTCTCACATATATAAGGAAAAGATACTCCGCCACCAAATTGTGATAGTTATACATGATGGAATTTCACAAGTCAGCGTAAGGCAACAGGCATTTAAACTCAAATTAAAGTGGATATAAGAATACCGTATTATTCTCAAATAAACCCCAGTGTAAAAGTTTACTGTAATCATTTTCAAATAAACCCCCTCTCCTAGTGTAAAGGTTTAGTACACTGTCATTCATTTATCTTCAAATAACCCCCCTCTCATAGTGTAAAAGTTTACTGTAATCATTTTCAAATAAGCCCCCTTCTCTAGTGTAAAAGTTCAGTACATTGTAATTCATTTATCTTCAAATAGACCCCCCTCTCCTAGTGTAAAAGTTAAGTACTATCTCCAGGTAATTGTACAGATTCAGCCTGTCTTGTTCAGCCTCCTTACCTATTCTGTCCTGTGGGCACGGCCGTTCGAAAGTCTCTCCCTCTCGGATAGGGGGCCACCACACCCCCTCCTCATGTTTACCGTAACACGTCTTCAGTCTGGGTAGAACCTGTTCCTTGTCATCATTAGGGGTTGGTGCCATTGTTGGGAGAGGTACAATAGGGGGCTTGGGGGGTAGGATGTGTTGTTACCCCCCAAGGAGAGGTTGTCTTTGAAGGTGTCGTGAGTTCCTTTGTCACCGGTTTAGGTGTCGGAGTAGTAGGTTTGGGTGTTGTGGTGGCTAAAAATCAAAATGTATAAACTTGAAAAACATGTACTACAAAAGTTACCAATACTTAATTCTCATTGCTGAAACAATCTCTGGTATCGTGATAAAGAACAGAATTTTATGTCAGGTATATTTCCAATAACACAAACAAATTTGATTATATCTACACAATGAAGTAAACAATGAAAATAAAAATATTGTAACATCGTACCTAGGGTAGAAGTTGATGTACTGCTAGTGGTGGGTGGACCTGGTAATCAAAACAGAACAAAATAAAAAACATCACCACAACCAGTCTCTATGTACCACACTACACCACCCACAACAACTGTCTCAACATACCACCCATACACCCCCTCCCCAAACAATACACACCAGTCTCTATGTACTAACCATACACCACCCACAACACCAGTCTCTATGTACTAACCATATACCACCCACAACACCAGTCTCTATGTACTAACCATATACCACCCACAACACCAGTCTCTATGTACCACCCATACACCCCCTCCCCAAACAATAAACACCTGTCTCCACATACCACCCAAACACCCCCTCCCCAAACAATAAACACCTGTCTCTGTGTACCACCCATACACCCCCCTCCCCAAACAATAAACACCTGTCTCCACATACCACCCATACACCCCCTCCCCAAACAATAAACACCTGTCTCTATGTACCACCCATACACCCCCTCCTCAAACAATAAACACCTGTCTCTATGTACCACCCATACACCCCCTCCCCAAACAATAAACACCTGTCTCCACATACCACCCATACACCCCCCTCCCCAAACAATAAACACCTGTCTCTATGTACCACCCATACACCCCCTCCCCAAACAATAACACCTGTCTCCACATACCACCCATACACCCCCTCCCCAAACAATAAACACCTGTCTCTATGTACCACCCATACACCCCCTCCTCAAACAATAAACACCTGTCTCTATGTACCACCCATACACCCCCTCCCCAAACAATAAACACCTGTCTCTATGTACCACCCATACACCCCCTCCCCAAACAATAAACACCTGTCTCTATGTACCACCCATACACCCCCTCCCCAAACAATAAACACATGTCTCCACATACCACCCATACACCCCCTCCCCAAACAATAAACACCTGTCTCTATGTACCACCCATACACCCCCTCCCCAAACAATAAACACATGTCTCCACATACCACCCATACACCCCCTCCCCAAACAATAAACACCTGTCTCTGTGTACCACCCATACACCCCCTCCCCAAACAATAAACACCTGTCTCCACATACCACCAATACACCCCCTCCCCAACGATAAACACCTGTCTCCACATACCACCCATACACCCCCTCCCCAAACAATAAACACCTGTCTCCACATACCACCAATACACCCCCTCCCCAACGATAAACACCTGTCTCCACATACCACCCATACACCCCCTCCCCAAACAATAAACACCTGTCTCCACATACCACCCATACACCCCCTCCCCAAACAATAAACACCTGTCTCCACATACCACCCATACACCCCCTCCCCAAACAATAAACACCTGTCTCTATGTACCACCCATACACCCCCTCCCCAAACAATAAACACCTGTCTCTATGTACCACCCATACACCCCCTCCCCAAACAATAAACACCTGTCTCCACATACCACCCATACACCCCCTCCCCAACGATAAACACCTGTCTCTACATACCACCCATACACCCCCTCCCCAAACAATAAACACCTGTCTCTATGTACCACCCATACACCCCCTCCCCAAACAATAAACACCTGTCTCCACATACCACCCATACACCCCCTCCCCAAACAATAAACACATGTCTCCACATACCACCCATACACCCCCTCCCCAAACAATAAACACCTGTCTCTATGTACCACCCATACACCCCCTCCCCAAACAATAAACACCTGTCTCTTTGTACCACCCATACATCCCCTCCCCAAACAATAAACACCTGTCTCTATGTACCACCCATACACCCCCTCCCCAAACAATAAACACCTGTCTCTATGTACCACCCATACACCCCCTCCCCAAACAATAAACACCTGTCTCTTTGTACCACAACCAGTCTCTACTTACCGCCTGTACAACTTTATTAAATGAAAAATATCTAAAAAAATGTTTTTAGATTATCACTGTAGCAGTAGCACCTTACTGGATTCTGAAATCTTTAACATCAAAATTCAAAACCTGTGTTCCTCTGAATGACTGAAAACTCCATGTTATTTGTATGTCTTCCAGAGAAGGTAATCTATATAGTTTAAAATTGAGAAAAAAGATATTTGAGATAGTCGATTAGAATGCCATCTATCAACCAATCCTTATAGATCTTTATTGGAGATCAATCTGGTGTGGAAAAATGACGAGAGCAGTTTACTGAGCATAGGGGAAAAGGTCTGAATTAATCCCCCAGTAGACATTCTCAATTGTATTCCTCGCTCTTAAATGGAAAATCAATGTTAGATAAAGCATAGTGTTACACAGAGCTGACATCAAACTCGCTACATTAATACCGTCACACACATATACCTATAACATAATGAAGACAAGTTCTTGGGATTATTTTCACTAAATGGAATATATTTACTACATAACCAAGTAAAAACAGAGAAAACCTCAAAGTAACCAGTTGATATACCGGCAAGCAGACAACATATTAGACGGATTAATTGACTGGGCATACTGACATCTACTGGTATCCCTGTCTAAAACTGAATAAAAATAACGGAAACATCATCTAATACAGCTGGTTAGAACTACACAACACAGTAACATCATCTAATACAACTCTACACAACACAGTAACATCATCTAATACAACTCTACACAACACAGTAACATCATCTAATACAGAACTACACAACACAGTAACATCATCTAATACAGAACTACACAACACAGTAACATCATCTAATACAACTCTACACAACACAGTAACATCATCTAATACAGAACTACACAACACAGTAACATCATCTAATAAAACTCTACACAACACACTAACATCATCTAATACAACTCTACACAACACACTAACATCATCTAATACAACTCTACACAACACACTAACATAATCTAATACAGAACTACACAACACAGTAACATCATCTAATACAACTCTACACAACACAGTAACATCATCTAATACAACTCTACACAACACAGTAACATAATCTAATACAACTCTACACAACACACTAACATCATCTAATACAACTCTACACAACACAGTAACATCTAATACAACTCTACACAACACAGTAACATCATCTAATACAACTCTACACAACACTGTAACATTATCTAATACAACTCTACACAACACAGTAACATCTAATACAACTCTACACAACACAGTAACATCATCTAATACAACTCTACACAACACAGTAACATCATCTAATACAACTCTACACAACACAGTAACATCATCTAATACAACTCTACACAACACAGTAACATCATCTAATACAACTCTACACAACACAGTAACATCATCTAATACAGAACTACACAACACAGTAACACATCTAATACAACTCTACACAACACAGTAACATCATCTAATACAACTCTACACAACACAGTAACATCATCTAATACAACTCTACACAACACAGTAACATCATCTAATACAGAACTACACAACACAGTAACATAATCTAATACAACTCTACACAACACAGTAACATCATCTAATACAGAACTACACAACATAGTAACATCATCTAATACAACTCTACACAACACAGTAACATCATCTAATACAACTCTACACAACACACTAACATCATCTAATACAACTCTACACAACACAGTAACATCATCTAGTACAACTCTACACAACACAGTAACATCATCTAATACAGAACTACACAACACAGTAACATCATCTAATACAACTCTACACAACACAGTAACATCATCTAATACAACTCTACACAACACAGTAACATCTAATACAACTCTACACAACACAGTAACATCATCTAATACAACTCTACACAACACTGTAACATCATCTAATACAGAACTACACAACACACTAACATCATCTAATACAATTCTACACAACACAGTAACATCATCTAATACAACTCTACACAACACAGTAACATCTAATACAGAACTACACAACACAGTAACATCATCTAATACAATTCTACACAACACAGTAACATCATCTAATACAACTCTACACAACACAGTAACATCATCTAATACAACTCTACACAACACAGTAACATCTAATACAACTCTACACAACACAGTAACATCATCTAATACAACTCTACACAACACTGTAACATCATCTAATACAGAACTACACAACACACTAACATCATCTAATACAATTCTACACAACACAGTAACATCATCTAATACAACTCTACACAACACAGTAACATCTAATACAACTCTACACAACACAGTAACATCATCTAATACAGAACTACACAACACAGTAACATCATCTAATAAAACTCTACACAACACACTAACATCATCTAATACAACTCTACACAACACACTAACATCATCTAATACAACTCTACACAACACACTAACATAATCTAATACAGAACTACACAACACAGTAACATCATCTAATACAACTCTACACAACACAGTAACATCATCTAATACAACTCTACACAACACAGTAACATAATCTAATACAACTCTACACAACACACTAACATCATCTAATACAACTCTACACAACACAGTAACATCTAATACAACTCTACACAACACAGTAACATCATCTAATACAACTCTACACAACACAGTAACATCATCTAATACAACTCTACACAACACAGTAACATCATCTAATACAACTCTACACAACACAGTAACATCATCTAATACAACTCTACACAACACAGTAACATCATCTAATACAGAACTACACAACACAGTAACACATCTAATACAACTCTACACAACACAGTAACATCATGTAATACAACTCTACACAACACAGTAACATCATCTAATACAACTCTACACAACACAGTAACATCATCTAATACAGAACTACACAACACAGTAACATAATCTAATACAACTCTACACAACACAGTAACATCATCTAATACAGAACTACACAACATAGTAACATCATCTAATACAACTCTACACAACACAGTAACATCATCTAATACAACTCTACACAACACACTAACATCATCTAATACAACTCTACACAACACAGTAACATCATCTAATACAACTCTACACAACACAGTAACATCATCTAATACAGAACTACACAACACAGTAACATCATCTAATACAACTCTACACAACACAGTAACATCATCTAATACAACTCTACACAACACAGTAACATCTAATACAACTCTACACAACACAGTAACATCATCTAATACAACTCTACACAACACTGTAACATCATCTAATACAGAACTACACAACACACTAACATCATCTAATACAATTCTACACAACACAGTAACATCATCTAATACAACTCTACACAACACAGTAACATCTAATACAGAACTACACAACACAGTAACATCATCTAATACAATTCTACACAACACAGTAACATCATCTAATACAACTCTACACAACACAGTAACATCATCTAATACAACTCTACACAACACAGTAACATCATCTAATACAACTCTACACAACACACTAACATCATCTAATACAACTCTACACAACACAGTAACATCATCTAATACAACTCTACACAACACACTAACATCATCTAATACAGAACTACACAACACAGTAACATCATCTAATACAACTCTACACAACACAGTAACATCATCTAATACAACTCCACATAACAGTTACATCTAATACAACTCTACACAACACAGTAACATCATCTAATACAACTCTACACAACACAGTAACATCATCTAATACAGAACTACACAACACAGTAACACCATCTAATACAACTCTACACAACACACTAACATCATCTAATACAACTCTACACAACACACTAACATCATCTAATACAGAACTACACAACACAGTAACACCATCTAATACAACTCTACACAACACAGTAACATCATCTAATACAACTCTACACAACACAGTAACATCATCTAATACAACTCTACACAACACAGTAACATCATCTTATACAACTCTACACAACACAGTAACATCATCTAATACAGAACTACACAACACAGTAACATCATCTAATACAACTCTACACAACACAGTAACATCATCTAATACAGAACTACACAACACAGTAACATCATCTAATACAACTCTACACAACACCGTAACATCATCTAATACAGAACTACACAACACAGTAACATCATCTAATACAACTCTACACAACACACTAACATCATCTAATACAACTCTACACAACACAGTAACATCATCTAATACAACTCTACACAACACACTAACATCATCTAATACAGAACTACACAACACAGTAACATCATCTAATACAACTCTACACAACACAGTAACATCATCTAATACAACTCTACGCAACACAGTAACATCATCTAATACAACTCTACACAACACAGTAACATCATCTAATACAATACACAGTATACTCCTAAACATTAGATTATTTCTGATGATGAAAAGAAATTAATGTCAGTTTTTTTCCTGTAAGTGAAAATATTCTATTGTTTTATACAGAGACCTGTAAAAAACAATTAATATAGGTCTCTGTTTTTTAACAAATCTTAAAACAAAACAATAAAGATTGTTCTTGTATTACAATGTGTGTCATTATATCATTTCTTGAGTTAGTAAAAGTTAGTATCATTTTTATATCATTTTAGAAGACATCATAATCCATACAGAGAAAATTATTGATAATAAAATGAAAAATATTTTTTCAGAGTTTTTTTATTCTTTTAAAACAGCTGTAGTATTTGTGGTTGCTATTAATCTTTGACGGTATATATTTTAAACGTCTAAGGAGGGCATGCTGGTACTCGTGCCATGCTTACTTATAGGTACAGTATAACAGGCCTCAGATACTCCAATAGGTAAATCAATA
This sequence comes from Pecten maximus, assembly GCF_902652985.1. Classification (NCBI taxonomy): domain Eukaryota; kingdom Metazoa; phylum Mollusca; class Bivalvia; order Pectinida; family Pectinidae; genus Pecten; species Pecten maximus. The sequence goes on along the minus strand of NC_047018.1, from coordinate 2,800,258 downwards.
GGTTTAAGTCTTATAAACCATCAAAAAAAATCTGGTGAGGGTGCAAATTGTCTGGAATAGCAAAATCACCAATGGCTTCAGAGGAAGGCTGTAACTCACTGGTACCAACAAAATGACAATTTAAATATGATGTCGAGATATATGTGGGTCTAGAGGGACTGGCTGGTTCCTTGATCTGGTATTTCATCTTTTAACTATTTCGACAATATGTTATTTTGAAAATTGATTAATTTAATCTTCTTTCTAGATTATCTATCATTTTTAAAGTAAACAAGGCTTAAAATTCAACATAAGTATTTTTGATCAGGAAAAATGTGTGTTACCTTTATAATCTGTGAACATGGGGATGTTTGATGATCTACAGATTATGAAGGTAATCCAGGTGAATTATAAAATCACAGAACGTATGATAATTGACAAATATTTCCTAGGTTTCTCAGTGAATTCTTCTTTTACAGAATGTCTTTACCCATACTTTATATTTCTGCTCTGGTAGCTAGTAGGCTACCATGCTCACGATATAAACATGCACAGGAGTTTTAATAACAAATCATTTCATATCTTCTAATGTTTAAGTTTTTACAACTGAAATATAGAGAAATATCACTCGTAAAATACACAAAAATGTCCGCTACCTTTGAACAGATGCTTACTTGCCAAAATATAACAGGAGGGAAAGGGAGACGAACAAGTGTTAGGGAAATAAATAGGGAAGAAATGAGGGCTGTAATGAGATAAACAAGAAGGGAGAAAAATGAAGGAAGAAGAGTGGTAGGACATGTTACCTGTTCTCACACAGTAGTAGTGAGCCTCCAAGTATTTACTCGTGTCTACACAGGGGTCACCAAACACGCTGTTGTTCACTGTTATATTGCAACGAGGTCGGCCATCACACCTACAAACAAGCCAATCAGAGACAGGGCGGCATGCAGTTAGGCCAATGAAAAAGTCTGTTAGAAACATGAATCCTCTACAAGGGTTTGATATGGGTGACAGTGGGGTTATCTCTTTCTACCTGTTATACTGAGGATGCTGTTACCTTTACTTGGTGTCTCACTAAGTTAGATGACATATGACTGTATACATGTAATACTATATATTTACCATTGTATGGCACTGCCACTATATAACCCTACCAATTCAGTTGCGAGTTCACCAGCTTATGAACTGCCAACTGAAATTTGAATTTGAAAATTTCAAAAAAAAATCACACGACAAATAAAAAATCGCAGATGGTAAATATAAGCATTGAACGGCTTTCAGTTGGCATTCATAGTCAATATGAATGCCAACTGAAAGCCGTTCAATGCTTAAATACTGTATTATCCTTGAGTAATCCCCTCCTCTAGTGAACCAGTTCAGTAATAAAGTTAGGGGAGGGCTTATTTGTGAAACACATTTATTTACTCTTGAAATTGGTGATTCTGGAAAAATGAAGAAGGGGCTTACTTGCAGATAAATACAGTAGTATGTATTACAGTTTCACAACTTGCCTCTGATTTTTAGAACCAAAAAATCAAAAAATAATGATTTATTTAAGAAGTATACTGTAAACGAAAAATAAAAAACCCACAAAATTTTGTTATTAATGAACAACAAAAATGCCTTGTTTTTTACTGGTCTGATGGTGAATGTTAGCTGAGCATGCCAAGTTCTTCTACACAAATCATACGGCTTATGATACCTATGGCACAAGACAGCATTTCTGATGTTATACGTCTGTTCAAATTCACTTTTAACATATATACTTAACCAAAGGTTACTTCTACATATAGGTATTGATCTGGCCCAAGATACATGTCTATACCTAAAATGCCCTTGTACAGATGTAGTTATGTAGATATAATGTACTTAAGTACATTGATGTAGATGTAATGTACAGATGTAGTTATGTAGATATAATGTACTTAAGTACATTGATGTAGATGTAATGTACAGAAGTACATTGATGTAGATATAATGTACTTAAGTACATTGATGTAGATATAATGTACAGAAGTACATTGATGTAGATATAATGTACAGATGTAGTTATGTAGATATAATGTAGTACATTGATGTAGATATAATGTACAGAAGTACATTGATGTAGATATAATGTACAGAAGTACATTTATGTAGATATAATGTACATAAGTACGTTATGTAGATGCAATGTACAGAAGTACATTTATGTAGATGTAATGTACAGAAGTACATTTATGTAGATGTAATGTACAGAAGTATATTTATGTAGATGTAATGTACAGATCTACATTATAGATATAATGTACAGAAGTACATTTATGTAGATGTAATGTACAGAAGTATATTTATGTAGATGTAATGTACAAAAGTACATTTATGCAGATATAATGTACTGAAGTACATTTATGTAGATGTAATGTACAGAAGTATATTTATGTAGATGTTATGTACAGATCTACATTATAGATATAATGTACAGAAGTACATTTATGTAGATGTAATGTACAGAAGTATATTTATGTAGATATAATGTACAAAAGTACATTTATGCAGATATAATGTACTGAAGTACGTTATGTAGATATAATGTACTGAAGTACGTTGATGTAGATGTAATTTGAGTCTTTTGCAACAATGTGAAGACCTGTAATATACATCAGGCAAAAATAAAATGTTCAATAACATGCTAGTCTTGATTACAGGAGGATCTGTCTGGCACATGATTAACAGTGTACCAATGACAACGGTTAATGATACAACCACTACTCTATTACTCATTGGTCACCATGGAAACGTGCACTTACTGAAATTTCCATATTGAAATGAGTCAACATGTCCAATATATCAATTTCTTTAAATGCTGACAGATACCACACACTTTGTACTGATAATACACTTGATATGTTAAAACCAAAGACATGTAGTACTATAAATTTAGTACATTCCCCTGAACTTCTTTATTCACGTCAAATTAAACCTTATTTTCAAAGAAAATTCCAAATATAGCTTTTTTTGCAACATCATATATAGCCTCTTCATGACTAAATTAGAAAAAGACACTTTTCATAAGTATTCTCAGCCTGAAACATTTTTTTCTAAAAGCACAAAGGTGTTCTCAAAAAAAATGTTTCCATGGTCACAAAATGAAATAAGGCAAAACATGCATTGCATATTAAACTAGCTTTGTTTCAATGCATGGCTTACCATAACACTCAAATTCGACTTCAAGGTATCTAGAGTCATGTTCACAGGGTTCCATTACATACTCACTGGCCGTGGCCGGTATAGTGCATATATTTTTCCCAGTGCACCTATCAATGTCAATAACACAAGGATGTATTCCTACCAATTCCCCCCACATCACCTCCAATACTAAGACAACCTCTGGTGTCAGCAGATCACCATATAGATAACTGCTTTTACAGCCTACAATTTTATTTTGATACAACCTACAATAGTTAATGTAAAAGAATTATTAATGCCCAGGGACTCGGAATATATAATGTAATATACAAAGGTTACTGAGTGTACAGTTAACGATGATCTGCTGTACAGGAACCTTATAACCTGATCCGATGACATACCAATCATATTGTCATCACAATAACAATGCTGCAATTTTGACATATTTTACTATCACAAAATATCCTATTCTCCTTATCTGAAAAGGTTTGAAATATTTTGTAATTAACTCCAAGTAACCAGACCTTAGTTTCAATGAGTATATGGATTTTTATTCTTCCACTTTGTAACTTGTTGTCACAACCTTTAAATTTCAAATGATACTGCTAGTGTAATAAGAAACATTTGATGCCTTGCATGCCTCTCCACAAATGTCTCGGGAATATGTACCTTTCTGCCACAATTCTTTGTGATGTCCGCGAGGCACATTGTAGATTCCAGCCTGAGGTTGTCCCGTGCTGGTTACACATCTTCAGTATGAAGCGGCCATAGTTGGCGCGGAGGACACGGATTAACTCCCCTTGTTTACAGGACAGGTAGAGAGTGCTTCCCTCGCAGGCGTACGCTACTGTTACATTACTTGGTGTGTGGCTGTTCATCACTCCTAAAACAAACGTACAACATCATCAACATCAGTTTCAAAATGTCTTAAAAACGTTATTGTCAATAAGATGGGGGAAAATAGAATGTCTTATAAAAGTAACTGTCAATGAGATGGGAAAAGAAAATGTCTTATAAATGTTATTGTCAATGATATAGGGGAAAAAGAAAATGTCTTATAAATGTTATTGTCAATGATATAGGGGAAAGAAAAAGTCTTATAAATGTTATTGTCAATAAGATAGGGGGAAAAGAAAATGTCTTATAAATGTTATTGTCAATGATATAGGGGAAAAAGAAAATGTCTTATAAATGTTATTGTCAATGATATAGGGGAAAGAAAAAGTCTTATAAATGTTATTGTCAATAAGATAGGGGGAAAAGAAAAAGTCTTATAAATGTAATTGTCAATGAGATAATGGGAAAGAAAATGTCTTATAAATGTAATTGTCAATGATATAGGGGGAAAAGAAAAAGTCTTATAAATGTTATTGTCAATGATATAGGGGGAAAAGTAAATGTCGTATAAATTGTCAATAAGGTTGGGAAACAAAATGTCTCATAATTAAGTGTCACTATATATATAAGATGGAACACAGTGTATTAAGGTCAGATAGATGTAGCTGAAATGATCATGCACAAGCAATAAATCTTATTCTGAACCATTACAGAGTCCTAATGTCTGCATGTCAGGATGAGATCAACGTGATCCTCGTTCCTAGGGGTGACAGGGTACATTGGTTTTAGTCTGGTGCTCTGGTGCATTTTCAACAAACTTCAAGGTCATTTATTTAACCAAGGTCATCAATCAGTTTATTTTGATAGAAATACTGGAGGGAAATACAACACATCTATTATGAAGACTTGCTGCAGTTTTCGTTTCACTTGTGGAGATCTCAGCGTTGATTAGGACGTGTTATACAATCGCACACTGTTGACTTTACACTTGATTTAACCCTACATGTTATAATACATGAGGCACTCAATAGTAAGGTATCACACCCGTATTTAAATAGGCCTTATCATTAGATCGTACACATCAAATAGTCTCCAATAATAGACTGAAAGTCAGCTTAATTAATGATTCACTGCCTCATGGGACTGAATCAATTATTAAATTTAATCCAAACAAGATTTCAAAGAAGACAAACAAATTATTGTAGAAGGTATCCAGTAGATAAACAGTTATTTCAGAAACCGACCGTGTAATAACATATCACAGTAACCGAGTAGGTGTTATTATAGAAACCGACCGTGTTATAACATATCACAGCAACCTAGTATGTGTTATTATAGAAACCGACCGTGTTATAACATATCACAGCAACCTAGTATGTGTTATTATAGAAACCGACCGTGTTATAACATATCACAGTAACCGACCGTGTTATAACATATCACAGTAGCTGACTGTGTTATAATATATCACAGTAACCGACCATGTTATAACATATCACAGTAACCGCCTGTGTTATAACATATCACAGTAAACGACTGTGTTATAACATATCACAGTAACTGACTGTGTTATAACATATCACAGTAACCGACCGTGTTATCATATATCACAGTAACCGACTGTATTATAACATATCACAGTAACCGACTGTGTTATAACATATCACAGTAACTGACTGTGTTATAACATATCACAGTAACCGACCGTGTTATGACATATCACAGTAACCTAGTATGTGTTATTACAGAAACCGACTGTGTTATGACATATCACAGAAACTGAGTATGTGTTATTACAGAAACCGACCGTGTTATAACATATCACAGCAACCTAGTATGTGTTATTATAGAAACCGACCGTGTTATAACATATCACAGAAACCGACCGTGTTATGACATATCACAGAAACTGAGTATGTGTTATTACAGAAACCGAGTATGTGTTATTACAGAAACCGAGTATGTCTTATAACATATCATAGTAACCGACTGTGTTATAACATATCACAGAAACCGAGTATGTGTTATTATAGAAACCGACCGTGTTATAACATATCACAGCAACCTAGTATGTCTTATAACATATCATAGTAACCGACTGTGTTATAACATATCACAGTAACCGAGTATGTCTTATAACATATCATAGTAACCAACCGTACGTGTTATAACATATCACAGAAACCGAGTATGTGTTATTACAGAAACCTATTATGTTATAACATATCACAGTAACCGACCGTGTTATAACATATCACAGTAACCAAGTATGTATTAATTATTACAGAAACCTACTGTGTGTTATCACAGAAACCTTCTGTATGTTATATACTACATCAATATGTATACAATCAATTAGTTTCTAAGACAGGAAGAATATCTGATCTGTAAAAGTTTGACTTTACAGTGTAAATAATATTGATATCTGTTACAGTAACAATTACACATGGTTACTCTAACTGACCAAGTATTTATGATCTACTTAGGATATCAATGTTTGAGCTATGTTACCAAATTATCATCTTTCATTGTGACAGCTGTCAATATCAGTCAGATATTCCTCTACCCGTCACAATAATACAGCTATCAACTATATTTTTACTATTGATTTATCTAATATTTTCTATTACGTTTTCTTTTTAATGAAATATTGAGTCAGATGAAAGAATACAATTTTAGATGCCACATAAATATTAAATTGTTGCTTGCTTTCTCTATAAATATGTCACAGTTTACTGTATGCAATGACCCAAGAGGGAGTGGAATGATACCGGAGTACCCTTGTGAAACAGAGTCAAAGATCTAAGTGTAAAAACAATTCACTCAATTATTCATTCCACTGCAGGCAAGGCCTTTTCTGCAGATCAATTCAAAGTTGACTTTTCCAAACTTTATGAGGTTTGTGAATATATCCTAACTCAGTTAGTCTGTTCAAATTATGACTGTTACATATTTCAAAGTGTTTTCAAGGTGACATATGTAATTAGCTGATAGTAAAAAGCTGTAAAAAAGCCTGTTACTGTAAGTATCTACAGAATCAATCAATCATAAAATCTAGTAGCCTCTCAGTATGAAGCCAGCATCACTAGAAAGTGTAACACTGTTACTATCTCACAGCCTGCCCCTATCACAGCACTAAAAGCCCTGTTCCAATGCTTTATCATATCAAGTAATTTGTGGTTGGCTTGTCGACAGGGCTACCTCTCTATGGAATTAGATCCACAGAATTTCAGACAGACACAACCACTCTCTAACCTCACAACTGTAATCGGTCTCCCAGGGCGACCTGCTCAACAGCCTCTTTGTGGTGACAGGAAGTGGCAATCAAGATTTAAAAAGAGGACGTATGAGAGAAGAGGTGGGGAAACAAAATTCACAGATAGTGTATGACTAGGCTCTAACCTTAGTGAATCCTAAAGAACTAGGCACAAACCTTATGATAAACAGCACTAGTGCCAAGGCATTTTTAAGACTATTAAAACAAGAGGCCCAGAGGGCCTGTATGGCTCACATGGATTTCATGATATATGAAACAAGAATGATGATTAAGTATATTTGTCACTGGTATTGCTATGTCAATATATCATAGGAATTTTATATTGGTACGTGAGGTATGCCAAAAAATGCATTAATTCATGAAATGAAATTGACTTTTGGCGCAACCCCTTAGGGATGATACCACACAAATGTGAGTGATATCCATTGCTTAGTTTCAGAAAAGAAGTTGTTTAAACCAATTGACCCCTTTTGACCCCGCCCTCTGCATCCGGGAGGTCAGTTCCTTCCTTTATAAAATTTTGAATCCTTACCCAAAAGAATGCTACCAGTCAAATATGAGCTATTTCAGAGAAGAAGTTGTTCATATAAATTTAGCCAAATTGACCCCTTTTGGCCCCACCCCTCAGCCCCCTGGTGGGGTCAACCCTAAAATTTGTACAATTTTGAATCCCCACCCCATGACAATGCTACCATACAAATGTGAGTGATATCCATTGATTAGTTTCAGAGAAGTTGTTTATATCAGTTTAACTAAATTGACCCCTTTTGGCCCCACCCCTCAGCCCCAAGGGGGTGGGCCCCATCATTTATTCAATTTTGAATCCTTAACCCAAGGGAATGCTACCAGTCAAATATTAGAGATATCCATTGCGTTAGTTTCAGAGAAAAAGTTGTTTTATGTCAAATCTGCCAAAATGACCCCTTTTGGCCCGCCTCTCAGCCCCAAGGGAGGTCGGCCCCACTATTTGTACAATTTTGAATCCCGACCCCAAAGGGATGCTCACAGTCAAATATCAGCAATATTAATTGCTTGGTTTCAGAAGAGAAGTTGTTCATATCAATTTAGCCAAATTGACCCCTCTTGGCCCCACCCCTCAGGCCCCCTTGGGGTCAGCCTCACCATTTGTACAATTTTGAATCCTCACCCCATAGTGATGCTCACAGTCAAATATGAGCAATATCAATTGCTTGGTTTCAGAAGAGAAGTTGTTCATATCAATTTAGCCAAATTGACCCCTCTTGGCCCCACCCCTCAGGCCCCCTTGGGGTCAGCCTCACCATTTGTACAATTTTGAATCCTCACCCCATAGTGATGCTCACAGTCAAATATGAGCAATATCAATTGCTTGGTTTCAGAAGAGAAGTTGTTCATAACTATTTAGCCAAATTGACCCATTTTGGCCCCGCCCCTCAGGCCCCCAGGGAGTCAGCCCCACCATTTGTACAATTTTGAATCCTCAACCCATAGTGATGCTACCAGGCAAATAGGAGCGATATCCTTTGCTTGGTTTCAGAGAAGAAGTCGTTTATATTAATAGAGCCAAATTGACCCCTTTTGGCCCCACCCCTCAGACCCATGGGGGGTCAGCCCCACCATTTGTACAATTTTGCGTCCACACCCCATAGGGATGCTTCTGACAAAATTTGGTCAAATTCTGATCAGTGGTTATGAAGAAGAAGTCAATTGTGGACGGACGACGGACGCAACGGTATGGCATAAGCTCACCTTGGTCCTTTGGACCAGGTGAGCTAAAAATATTCCTCCTTCGAAAAAGGAGAGGGGAGGAACACACTGCAATCTCCGATTTCTGATCCATTAGTCTTTGATTTTTGTTTAAGTCCATGTCTTATGTCAGTAACATGGAGATTTCTTACTGAATCTAAGGGAGACAAACCCATACACTGGTAATGTACCAGGTAGTGGTCTACATTTGGACCTAGTGTGGGTACATCTAAGTACCAATAGGTCCAAATCCCAACTGGACTCAAAACCTCAAGAGTCCCAGAACAGTCTGGTCCAAATCCCACCTGGACACACGACCTCAAGATTTCCAGAACAGTCTGGTCCAAATCCCACCTGGACACACGACCTCAAGAGTCCCAGAACAGTCTGGTCCAAATCCCATCTGGACACACCAACTCAAGAGTCCCAGAACAGTCTGGTCCAAATCCCACCTGGACACACGACCTCAAGAGTCCCAGAACAGCTTGGTACCTCAGAGTACAAGTGTTGTCCAAAACATTCTTACATTTAAACATTGCACAGAATATCGGATATATATCTGATATCATTTCTGGACAACTGATCAAATCATTCATCTAGGTTGTCAGTACAAATGTTAAGTAGCACCATAAGCTTTGAGACCACAATGCAAAGTGTTTCTTAAATACAGAAAAATTCAATCCATGGATGTTTATGTTAATAAGATTTATTTCAATATTTCAGTTTTAATTTAACTTTGTACCAATTACATTGCTGAGCCTCTAGAGAAACACCACAGTCCTTGTGAGCCTCTAGAGAAACATCACAGTCCTTGTGAGCCTCTAGAGAAACATCACTGTCCTTGTGAGCCTCTAGAGAAACATCAAAGTGTTTGTGAGCCTCTAGAGAAACATCAGAGCCTTGTGAGCCTCTAGAGAAACATCACAGACCTTGTGAGCCTCTAGAGAAACATCAAAGTCCTTGTGAGCCTCTAGAGAAACACCAAAGTCCTTGTGAGGCTCTAGAGAAACATCACAGTCCTTGTGAGCCTCTAGAGAAACATCACAGTCCTTGTGAGTCTCTAGAGAAACATCACAGTCCTTGTGAGCCTTTAGAGAAACACCAAAGTCCTTGTGAGCCTTTAGAGAAACATCAAAGTGTTTGTGAGCCTCTAGAGAAACACCAAAGTCCTTGTGAGCCTTTACAGAGACACCACAGTCCTTGTGAGCCTCTAGAGAAACACCACAGTCCTTGTGAGCCTCTAGAGAAACATCACAGTCCTTGTGAGCCTCTAGAGAAACATCACAGTCCTTGTGAGTCTCTAGAGAAACACCACAGTCCTTGTGAGTCTCTAGAGAAACATCACTGTCCTTGTGAGCCTTTACAGAGACACCACAGTCCTTGTGAGTCTCTAGAGAAACATCAAAGTCCTTGTGAGCCTTTACACGGACACCAAAGTCCTTGTGAGCCTTTAGAGAAACACCACAGTCCTTGTGAGTCTCTAGAGAAACATCACAGTCCTTGTGAGCCTCTAGAGAAACACCACAGTCCTTGTGAGTCTCTAGAGAAACACCACAGTCCTTGTGAGCCTCTAGAGAAACACCACAGTCCTTGTGAGCCTTTACAGAGACACCACAGTCCTTGTGAGTCTCTAGAGAAACATCACAGTCCTTGTGAGCCTCTAGAGAAACATCAGAGCCTTGTGAGCCTCTAGAGAAACATCACAGTCCTTGTGAGCCTCTACAGAAACACCACAGTCCTTGTGAGCCTTTAGAGAAACACCACAGTCCTTGTGAGCCTCTAGAGAAACATCACAGTCCTTGTGAGTCTCTAGAGAAACATCAGAGCCTTGTGAGCCTCTAGAGAAACACCACTGTCCTTGTGAGCCTCTAGAGAAACATCACAGTCCTTGTGAGTCTTTAGAGAAACATGACACCTCAGTCCTTCTGAACCTTTACAGAATCACCATCATCATTCCTAAGTGAGAGTGTATTGATTATAAATTTATACACTAAATGATAATGGTCAGCTGTGACTTGATAATGGTCAGTTCAGTCAGATAGCTGTGGTCATTCTGAGGTGATAAGGCCATATTATCTGTACCATTGCAGTGGTCATCTGGTTATATACAGCAGCAACACTCACTTGTCCAGTGTTTCTGATAAGGCTCTATTAGCTGTTGTCAGGACCAGATCTGTGGAGGCTGTTAGGGACAATTCAGTGTTCAATACCAAGATTTCTTCACATTCCTTGGGGACCTTCATAATGCCTTATAATGAGTCTCCTTGTACAAATATCACAGGAGGTAGAAGTTTCTTTCTCACAGAAACTGTCGATTCATTTCCATTTGCCAGAAACTTTGTCCTCTGTATCAAATTATGGTTGTCTGTCTGCTTCCGTAATTATGTGTTGCTGCTTTACTCTACCACTAAATGGAATTGACTCCAAATATGGAATTGACTCCAAATATGGAATTGACTCCAAATATGGAATTGACTCCAAATTCAAGTGCTTCCATTCTAAATATTAAAACATATTAACTTCTTTCAGCTATCAATTTTATCGTTTTTAAGCAACATTAATTTCTCTCTGATTAATTAACATCCAACATTTTTACTATCTTCAATGACCAACTTCGTTGTACAGCCATGGGAGTTTGTATAGATTGACCACACAAGTACAGCTTATTTTTGGAAGCAGAATGACAAGAATTTATTTGGGTTTTGGCCGGGAGATCAGCACATCTGACTGTTATCACCATAAATAGATATTGTCTGGTGGAGAAAGGCTCAGAAGTGGCCTGAAATAAAACACCTGTAATGTGTAGAGCTGTGGCAGCGACACTGATCTGATGTGTGACCCCAGTAAAGTAAGGACTTATCATCACCCTCAGTCTCACACTGACCCTTCCCACCATAAATTGTCTACCCCTTACTGTCCTCTAAACCACAAATGAAACCTCCGCCCTCCCCCTCTATCTCCCTGTTCTCTCCACAAACTACACACCAAAACCTCCCCCCCATCTATCTCCCTGTTCTCTCCACAAACTACACCCCCCCCCCCCCCTCCCCATTTATCTTACTGTTCTCTCCACAAACTACACACCAAAACCTCCCCATCAATAACACTGTGACCCCTACTCACAGAGATGCTCTTTTTTCCATCCTCACACAATGTCTTGTATAGTCTTAATTAATATCCCCCCATACAAACTTTTTCCACCCCCTACTTCCATAGCTAACCCTACCTGAACCACCTCCTGTCTCATCAGTACCATCTCAGACACTGGCCCTTACACCCAACCTATCTCCCCTTCCATAGCCAACCTTACCCTACCCCCTCTATACCTGTATCATCAGTACCATCAACGCTGGCCCTAATAACAACTAGGCTATCTCGATCCCCTCCCAGCCTCCATCTCCCCTTCCATAGCCAACCTTACCCTACCCCCTCTATACCTGTATCATCAGTACCATCTCAGACACTGGCCCTTACACCCAACCTATCTCCCCTCCCAGCCACCGGCTCCCCTTCCATAGCCAACCTTACCCTATCCCCTCTATACCTGTATCATCAGTACCATCTCAGACACTGGCCCTTACACCCAACCTATCTCCCCTCCCAGCCACCGGCTCCCCTTCCATAGCCAACCTTACCCTACCCCCTCTATACCTGTATCATCAGTACCATCTCAGACACTGGCCCTTACACCCAACCTATCTCCCCTTCCATAGCCAACCTTACCCTACCCCCTATATACCTGTCTCATCAGTACCATCAATGCTGGCCCTAATAACAACTAGGCTATCTCGATCCCCTCCCAGCCTCCATCTCCCCTTCCATAGCCAACCTTACCCTACCCCCTCTATACCTGTATCATCAGTACCATCTCAGACACTGGCCCTTACACCCAACCTATCTCCCCTTCCATAGCCAACCTTACCCTACCCCCTATATACCTGTCTCATCAGTACCATCAATGCTGGCCCTAATAACAACTAGGCTATCTCGATCCCCTCCCAGCCTCCATCTCCCCTTCCATAGCCAACCTTACCCTACCCCCTCTATACCTGTATCATCAGTACCATCTCAGACACTGGCCCTTACACCCAACCTATCTCCCCTTCCATAGCCAACCTTACCCTATCCCCTCTATACCTGTATCATCAGTACCATCTCAGACACTGGCCCTTACACCCAACCTATCTCCCCTCCCAGCCACCGGCTCCCCTTCCATAGCCAACCTTACCCTACCCCCTCTATACCTGTATCATCAGTACCATCTCAGACACTGGCCCTTACACCCAACCTATCTCCCCTTCCATAGCCAACCTTACCCTACCCCCTATATACCTGTCTCATCAGTACCATCAACACTGGCCCTAACAACCTGCCTGGCTATAAAAGACAATTGTTACAGTGTACTTGGGCAGTCTGGTCCCCAGACTTCCATTAAAACTACTGTTAATATGGTGGTGGCCCTTGGGATCAGATGGAAGATAGGTAGTGGTAGATAAAATCAGAACATCGATGTTCCATCATAACTATCTCCTAGACAAAGGAACGACTGTCAGAGTGTTAAAGTCCTCACAGCCTCCAACACTATCCAGTTTCAGTTTCATTTTTTGTGGAAACAAACCATTTTCTATCTAACTGGATAATAGACACTGCTCTATATCAACACTGCTCTTTTTGTTTTTCAATCAAATTAATGTTCTCTTTAAAGTAGAGAAATTTAGAAAGTTTTGAAGTTTATCTCTCCCAGTCTAACATTTGAAAATGTTCAGGATTCCCAGAAGATGGGTACCTGTGAACAGATTCATATATAAAGTATAAGTAACTGTTTTTCAGGTGTTAAAAAGACATCTGGCCAGAACAGTCAGTCCAAATAAACACAGATGATAATAGTCTATTATGTGTTAATTCACATAAGGTGTTAAATCCATATATCTTGGTGAAGGATTATAGATTGACAGCCAAGGACAGTAAGGTGGAAATGTGACTGTCCACAGAGTGTGGGTTTACTGCGGAACTGTTTAAAGTTTTATATAAATAAAATATAACAAGACATTAGGTCAGATAAATAAAGAATTCCTTGTGAACGAGAAGGAAAAGGTCCCTGGAGACACTAGGTGTTAATGGTACCTGTATCTTTTTCAAAATTTGAATAGTTTCAACTTTGTGATTATTTTTTTGAATAGATTCAACTTTGTGATTGAATTTTTAATGAAAACAAGGAGGGCTACAAGAAAGGATCACAGGTTTAGCCCTTAAATCACATGTCCATTTCCTGCTGAAATGTCATAAGCTGTTTCCTGGTGCTACATTGCCATGTAAGGAGAATTTAATGGAGGACAAAATGATGACCTGTTTATACACAGGCTGTATCATAAATAATCTCAATCTTAAAAACTCCATCACATGCTGGTATTTATATTGCTAATAGTATGAAGAGAAATGTAAGAAATGTAAAAACTGAAATATTGATCTGTAATTTTTCTAAAAATAGGGTATTGTTTGTGTGTTAAAGATTCCCCTAACAGTATGAATGGCCTGGAGGTGTGTTCTGGCCTCGTATTAACTCCTCCATTTACTATGAGAGATACAACAGCTGTAAGGGACATGCTGGTACTGGTGGCTTCTCATCCTCAACAATTCAATGTTCTGAAATCTAGACACGAAACTGTCATTCATTTCCAAATGACATGAAATTATCTCTGTTCTGCAAACAAAATAAAAGCGAAGTTCTCTTGTGAACAAAATATGTTATATAAAGCTGATTCTAAAGTGGACTGATTCAAAGCACTGTTATAAGGAGACATGAGAGATGATGAAGCGGGCCTATGTTTGGATCCTGTCAGCTCGATATAACCCTGCCATCAGTAAGGCATTACAGGCAGACATACAGCTTTAGAAATATCATCTTCGTGTCAAGAAATAATTTGTGTTTTGTAAAGAGATATAGTGAATTGTCAAACATACTGATGTCACTCATTGTATTATGAATCAGCAACCCCCAAACTGACACCTTCTTATATTGTAAACTACCCTTTAATATAACATAATGGCCTCTCTTAATAGTATGTCATCCTGTTTCCTAACCTGAGTTATGTATCATATCTCAAAATTCCCTAATCAAATGATACCACATCTCCCTGAACATCTCATCTCCCTGAACATCTCATCTCCCTGAACACCTCATCTCCCTGAACACTTCATCTCCCTGAACATCTCATCTCCCTGAACTCCTCATCTCCCTGAACACCTCATCTCCCTGAACACCTCATCTCCCTGAACATCTCATCTCCCTGAACACCTCATCTCCCTGAACACCTCATCTCCCTGAACACCTCATCTCCCTGAACATCTCATCTCCCTGAACACCTCACCACATCTCCCTGAACACCTCATCTCCCTGAACATCTCATCTCCCTGAACACCTCATCTCCCTGAACATCTCATCTCCCTGAACACCTCATCTCCCTGAACATCTCATCTCCCTGAACACCTCACCACATCTCCCTGAACACCTCATCTCCCTGAACATCTCATCTCCCTGAACATCTCATCTCCCTGAACACCTATTCTCCCTGAACATCTCATCTCCCTGAACACCTCATCTCCCTGAACACCTCATCTCCCTGAACATCTCATCTCCCTGAACACCTCATCTCCCTGAACACCTCATCTCCCTGAACACCTCATCTCCCTGAACACCTCATCTCCCTGAACACCTCATCTCCCTGAACATCTCATCTCCCTGAACACCACATCTCCCTGAACATCTCATCTCCCTGAACACCTCATTTCCCTGAACACCTCATCTCCCTGAACATCTCATCTCCCTGAACACCGGGGTATGAAACAAATTTTGATTGCAAACTGTATGAATCCGCGTAGCGGATTCTTACAGAAGTTTGCAAACAAAATTTGTTTCATACCCCGATGAAACTAAAAAATAATTGACATCAACGCTTATAATTAATTTTTGAAAATTATTTTCTAATTTAAAACATGTTTTATGTACAATTTTACTGGTTTTAAATGGGATTCTTTTTCTCAAATCAATACACAACGTCAATTGTCGTATTGTGACGTCACATTTTTCGAGCCATTCTCGGAATTTCTTTCATAGAAGAATGAAAAGAATTTTTCGACCAATCAGATTTGAGTATTTACCATGAAAACAAAGAAAAATTAATTATATCTCTTTGAATACCACATCTCTCTAAATATCCCCATCTCTCTGTTAATTGGATGAGCTGTCTATTGTAGAGTGTAATATAACATCAGAAACAGAGGTATAGGCTGTATGCGCGATGAGGACAATGGCGTAAGTACAATTACATTAGCTTCTTAAAGAACAAATAACTTCTATACATGTAGAACATTATCTCGTTTTACAAAGCCATATTTCCCAGCGTTTTTTTTATCCTTAATTGTCTGTGTCTATTTTTACTGTGTTAATATCTCACCACACAGATTTGGTAAGGTTAGTGTGTAGACATATTGAAGGAGCTGACGATGCACTCTTAGTCCCACACTCCCAAGGACTGGCTTCAGGACTGAAATGCCATAAGCTACAAAATTAGGTCACAATAGGTGAAATTTCTATCTGAATAACTTTACAACTCTGATTGAAAATCTGACATTTAAAATGTACTTTAAATGAAGACATTTCATGCTATACAGTGATTTAACCAATGTTTTGGAATGCATAATTATTAGGTCTGCCAAAAGCATTACAATACCCCCATAAAAACATAATTATTAGGTCTGCCAAAAGCATTACAATACCCCCATCAAAAAATGTTGAGAAAAAATATAATCTCACAAACATGTCTAGATTTCTGTGACTCTAATTAGTACCCAGCCTTAGTTGTAACCTGTCTAAATTGTACCCTGTCTAAGTTGTACCCTGTCTAAGTTGTACCCAGTCTAAATTGTACCTAGTCTAATTTGTACCCTGTCTAATTTGTACCCTGTCTAATGTGTACCCAGTCTAATGTGTACCCAGTCTAATGTGTACCCTGTCTAATTTGTACCCAGCCTAAATTGTACCCAGCCTAAATTGTACCCTGTCTAATTTGTACCCAGCCTAAATTGTACCCAGCCTAAATTGTACCCTGTCTAATTAGTACCCAGCCTAAATTGTACCCAGTCTAAGTTGTACCCTGTCTAATTAGTACCCAGCCTAAATTGTACCCAGTCTAAGTTGTACCCTGTCTAAGGGGCCGCGGTAGCCGAGTGGTTAAGGTGTCCGGACACTTTAACACTATAGCCCTCCACCTCTGGGTTGCGAGTTCGAAACCTACGTGGGGCAGTTGCCAGGTACTGACCGTAGGCCGGTGGTTTTTCTCCGGATACTCCGGCTTTCCTCCACCTCCAAAACCTGGCACGTCCTTAAATGACCCTGGCTGTTAATAGGACGTTAAACAAAAACAAACAAACAAACTAAGTACCCTGTCTAATTTGTACCCTATCTAATTTGTACCCAGTCTAATTTGTACCCAGTCTAATCTGTACCCTGTCTACTTTGTACCCAGTCACAGTTGTACCCTGCCTACCTTGTAGGGTCAAGCTGTCCCCTCCCTCAGACTTTAGGGATGCTGATTTGTCTGTATAAATAAGGGTCAAGCTGTCCCCTACTTCAGACTTTAGGGATGCTAACTTGTCTGTATAAATAAGGGTCAAGCTGTCCCCTACTTCAGACTTTAGGGATGCTGACTTGTCTGTATAAATAAGGGTCAAGCTGTCCCCTACTTCAGACTTTAGGGATCCTGACTTGTCTCTACTTCTCACTTTGCATGCCCGTGACATTGCACTCTGTTTGCATAGTGCGTTCCAATGGCTGTAATGTCTCGTGTACTTTCTCATGGCAAATTTAAAAAGTTGAAAGGAGAAATGCCTGTATATATTTGGAAAATCAAATTAAAAAGCCATGAATTTAATATTCAATAGATGCTTTATTCAGAGATTCTCTGTTTTATTCAGAAGATCTGTTCTGCTCAAGTAGAGGATTTATGGAGAAGACAAAGTCCATGAACGATGTCTCTACACATGGACTATCTTATTGTTTTATCACACAGAAATGATATAAATAGAGGTTACACAACGAGTGGTTGTTGGATATGGAATTTATTTCACACGAGTAAGTTATTTTTTTAAAGTTACAAAAGACACGAGCTTTAGCGAGTGTTTTTTGCAACTTTTAAAAAATAACTTACTCGTGTGAAATAAATTCCATATCCAACAATTTCGAGTCGTGTGACCTGTTTCTACCACAATAATATCGGCTTGAATCAAAGGGAAACGTGGCCAAGTATAATTTCGCGTATGCAAATAAAGTGTACCGGTGACGTCCGGGACCCGGTGATGTGACGTCATTAGATTATTGATGACGTCAATAACAATTGCAGCTTGGGTCAAAGTTCACCGTGTTAGCCAATCGAAATGCGTACAGAGTTTATACCACGTATGGTATAAACAGAAACAGATTGTTAATCAACAGCTGTAATGATTAACTCATGGTCTGAGAGTTGAATAACACAGGGTATTGTGGCAGAAGATGGATTAAGTACCAGGACATACTTATTCCAGTCCCATACTGATGTCAATGAGATAACCAGCCCTTATCACAATTTTTTTTAAATGCCAAGCAGTTTTACAGCTTTTTTTTGTTTGTCCTGTCACTGAACACCCATAACCTTCCTCACTTTGGGGGAAACTTGTCTGGAGGAAATGTACCATTCTAGGAAAAGAAAAGGCTAGCAAGTTTAGAGTACGGAAGTTGGCATTAAGCAGAATTCATTGACATACTACCAAATCTGACTGTCCAAGACTTTTTTTTTACCTACTACATGCTACTAAATCTCACCTTCCCAACACTTATCATTTTTACCTACTACCAAATCTCACCTTCCCAAAATTTATTATTTTTACCTACATGTGTGGTGATTAGACAAAAGACCTATGGGCTGTACTTTGGCTGGACAATCTCCAAAACTACTGTGATACTGATCTAGCCTGCAGGTCATCCAATTGTCCAGTCTCAGGTGTAATGGTCACTTGTCCACTGGTTTGAGGTAGGACGATAAGTGTTTAGTTTACTACGATGTCCAGTGGACATTGTGAGAGGGTAGGGACCATCACCTGATGTACACACAATGGAGCACTCAGGTTATGAATGAATTTATAATCTGTAGTATGACTGGATTGTCATTAATAATAAAGCTATTGTCAGCTGCAAGCTCTAACCCAGATACAGATGACAGTTACTTATTAAATTGTCAATTCTATACACAAGCCAAGTAACAGATTAATATAATTATGATAAAATTTTATTGTTGGACAACAATCTTGACATAGAATAACCAAGACACACTACATAATTATAGGAGATATTCACAAATTCAAAGTAGTAAGATGTTTCAGAATAAAACAATATATGATTTAGCACTAAACATAATTCCTTTTGAAAGTGAAAACCAATTATTATACATATTTCCCAAGTTGCCAGTCATAAAGTTGAATAAATGTAGATGGTATTTAGACAATTATCTACACAGCAGTATAAAGTATAGATTTAAACTACAAAGTTAGGTTCTATATAGAGATCCCCTTACCTAAGGAAATGCTATACGCCTACCTGCCACACCTAGCCTGTCATTGGCTTCACTTGACGACTTTATCTATTTACATAAAATGCTAACCTTCTCCAGAAGACTTTTATTTCAAATTTGTAAGTTTTATTTTCTGAGCTTAGTCATAAAAAGGTGATTTCGTACCTAGAATTTCATGATGACATTAGTTGGTGCTACCTCGGTAACATAAGATGTCTTTATGATTGTACATCAAGTCAACAGTAGGTGGAGAGACAAGCAAGAGAAGCTACTGTAATACCAGCAGGTTTATTGGTACAGGATGTTGTTAATAAGGGTACTGTATCTGTACGATATGTGGTGGGGACACTGTGTAGGGTGTGGGGTGGGCCTTGGGCAGCCAGGGGTGGGGGTGTTAATCTTACAACTAATTCCGAGACATGTATGGAAGTAGAGGAAAATGCATGACTGGGTATTGGAAAAGATGTGAGGAAGTTGTGTATGACTGGGGAAATGAAAACTTCAAAGTGGGTGTGGGGAGTGTTGGAAGGGTATCTTAGGGCAGCTTGAAGCCCAATGATGATTGATGCTGGTGTGGGATCGTGGATGTGGGAGTAGAGTGTACCTGGTTGAAAAGGAGTACATTCACAGGTGTGAGGCAGAGAGTTCAAGGATGAAAGGGTATATGGTGGATGGTAGGCAGACTTGAAAGGGTATATGGTAGATGGGAGGAGACTTATAGGGTATATGGTGGATGGGAGGAGACTTGAAAGGGTATATGGTGGATGGGAGGAGACTTATAGGGTATATGGTGGATGGGAGGCAGACTTGAAAGGGTATATGGTAGATGGGAGGAGACTTATAGGGTATATGGTGGATGGGAGGCAGACTTGAAAGGGTATATGGTAGATGGGAGGAGACTTATAGGGTATATGGTGGATGGGAGGAGACTTGAAAGGGTATATGGTGGATGGGAGGCAGACTTGAAAGGGTATATGGTGGATGGGAGGCAGACTTGAAAGGGTATATGGTGGATGGGAGGAGACTTGAAAGGGTATATGGTGGATGGGAGGAGACTTGAAAGGGTATATGGTGGATGGGAGGAGACTTATAGGGTATTTGGTGGATGGGAGGCAGACTTATATGGTATATGGTGGATGGGAGGCAGACTTGAAAGGGTATTTTGTGGATGGGAGGAGACTTATAGGGTATATGGTAGATGGGAGGAGACTTGAAAGGGTATAGGGTGGATGGGAGGCAGACTTGAAAGGGTATATGGTAGATGGGAGGAGACTTATAGGGTATATGGTGGATGGGAGGAGACTTGAAAGGGTATATGGTGGATGGGAGGCAGACTTGAAAGGGTATATGGTGGATGGGAGGCAGACTTGAAAGGGTATATGGTGGATGGGAGGCAGACTTGAAAGGGTATATGGTGGATGGGAGGAGACTTGAAAGGGTATATGGTGGATGGGAGGAGACTTGAAAGGGTATATGGTGGATGGGAGGAGACTTATAGGGTATTTGGTGGATGGGAGGCAGACTTATATGGTATATGGTGGATGGGAGGCAGACTTGAAAGGGTATTTTGTGGATGGGAGGAGACTTATAGGGTATATGGTGGATGGGAGGAGACTTATAGGGTATATGGTGGATGGGAGGAGACTTGAAAGGGTATATGGTGGATGGGAGGAGACTTGAAAGGGTATATGGTGGATGGGAGGAGACTTGAAAGGGTATATGGTGGATGGGAGGCAGACTTGAAAGGGTATATGGTGGATGGGAGGTAGAGAGTACATGGTTGAAAGTATACATGGTGGATGACATACATGGTCTATAGGAGGAAGAAAGTACATGGTTGAGTGGGAACCGTATGTGTTTGGTGTAGATGAAGGAAGGAAGGGCAGATTTTTAGTACAAACACATAAATATTGTGTTGGAAGAATATGATCGATGTGACATTGGTACAATATTGGGCAATGCCTCATAATCATTCTGTCTGGAAATTCTGACATCTCTAAATACCCATAACGATACATGTGTGATGAAAAATTGTGGATGAGATAGATAAATGTAATGTTACATGGGGAGCAATGGGTTCACTGATGTGTAGTTCCGCTCTCTCTTTGCTCTCTCTTTCCTTGCCGGTAGAATTTGTGGACCTATAAAATGACAAGGGTGGCTTAGTGCACTATTGGAGATTTCAGATTTCTACAGTACATAACGACATGACATCATATAACTGGCATTGTGCGTGTCCTAATAAATGGATCTGCACTGTTATTGTGAAGTATCCATCCCTTGGCGTGAAGGTGGAAGTCCAGCCAGGGTGTAACGTATCTAGACATCACAGCTAATTATTCTCCATCTCATTATGGCCTCTCCCGATCCTACAGTCTGTGATTCATACTGATGTCTTTCCTGTTAAGATCACTTCATCATTGATTCTCTGATCTTGGTAAGATTCCAGTTTCAAATTTTCCCACAAAAAACTCTCAAACATCCAAAGCTATTGGTGGTTTTAAACTTGAAACATTTCACCAGGCCTCTACATGGAGTCACAATTAGCTTTTAATATTTAATAAGATGTATGCATTTAGTGGTCAAAATATTTACATCCTCATAAAATCCTTAAACAAAAGTAGAGCATTACATGTAGGTAATTTTCAACAAAAAGGCATTTTATGACTTAAAATATGTATTTTGTAAACAATGTTTTTTTTTCACCAGAAAATTCTGTCGGTGTAGATATATCCTCAGCTCCTGTTGTATCTAAAAAGTATCAAACAATTTCCTCTTTCAATTCATTTTCACCAAAGACTGCTACTACATAGCACGTCTGTAGTACAACTAGTACAACAAACATCACACCAACTACTTCAGTGGCAGACATGTTCAATAGGGAAACAATCTATTTTTATCAAAAAATGAAATTGAAACTAATTGAAGAAGCAGAAGTGAGCTATCTTTTCATCCTTATTGATTAAATGGGAAAGTGTACACTTTCAAACATGGCGTTGTCTCCGTGATAAACCAACCAATCCACAATTTAGGAATATTGGGTTTTTTTTCTAACATAATCAATGATTTTAAGTTCTGTGTCTAAGCATCAAATTACTCTCATCATTTCAATACCTTGCCCCTTCATTTCAACAATTTAATTTTTCTGTGTAATTATGACAGTTTCATTTTTTGTCCTCCAAAGCACACTTGAGCCTAGAAAGTGCAAAATATGGAGAAATGTTGGCGCTAAAGAAATAGTAACAGCAAATGATTGATCGGATACATCAGGGTCACAAGATGTTTAACCGACTCAAGTCTACAGAGGAAACCATTAATGATTTAGTCAAGTCTACAGAAACCATCAATGATTTAGTCCAGTCTACAAAAACCATCAATGATTTAGTCCAGTCTACAAAAACCATCAATGATTCAGTCCAGTCAAAAGAAACCATCAATGATTTAGTCCAGTCTATACAGAAACCATCAATGATTTAGTCCAGTCTACAAAAACCATCAATGATTCAGTCCAGTCAAAAGAAACCATCAATCATTTAGTCAAGTCTACAGAAAACATAAATGATTTAGTCCAGTCTACAGAAAACATCAATGATTTAGTCCAGTTAACAGAAACCATAAAGGATTTAGTCAAGTCAACAGAAACCATCCATGATTTAGTTGATTCTACGAAAACTTCAATGATTTTTAGTTAAGTCTGAAAAACCAACAATAATTCAGAAGTTTACAGGGAGTGATCAGTCCACACTGGGATTGTCCATGATTCATTCAGTTATAGTTGAGTCCACATGGATTGTAAATGATGTAGAACAGTCTCTAGATAAATGTTATAAACACATAATTACGAGAAACATTCTATCTAGGTTTTTGACACTGAAAGAGCAATACAAGTCAGCTTAATTGCTATAATTAACACCAATACCAAAACTCACTAATTACATTGTAATTGTTAAAATTATACCATTCTGAGAGAATACGCTGTATTTCATAAGGCTGCAAACAAGAATAAGTGGTTGTATTAAGTTTCTATATCATATTAAGTTTCTATATCACCAAGTGAAATTCACTTAATGTCATAGTATTTCATTGAAGAGATCTTTAATACAAAATAATTTGGGTAACACAGAATTTTTAAGCAAGCCGTCTCCTTAAGCCAAATTGTGCTTGGGAATTGTCCATTGAAAAATGTGGTCGAGGGATGTATAGAGATGTAACACAGTGTCGTGGGGTTATAAAACAGATCCTAACGAGTTTACAGGTATCGGGGAACAGCCATACAACATTCCCTCTCTTTACCAATTTGATCATGTTTCCATCAACAGCAAAAAAATGTAATTAAGTGTAACGTGAGTGAAAACTCAATAAATTTTAAGAAAACTGAGCTGCACATCTGTGCCACAGTGACAGTGATCCCAGCAAATTTCATTGTTTTCTCGTTAAGAACCTTGGCAGAGGGTTTATTGCCATGTCCCATGATGGAGAGACAGACAGGGACAGGATACAGATATAATTCCTCTCGGAAGCTACAACCTCACTTCAGCACCGTAACCTTAGCGACGGGGAGAGTGGAGTACTCAAGGGAAATAACTCTGGTACTCTGATACATGTCACCTAATGCTTTAATCTATTGTCAATGAACTACAAGTAGAATAAATCCTATGTAAAGGTATTTCCCTTGTCTATTCTTGTCCATGTCCAATTGTAGATTCATTTTAATTAGGTTCTAGCTGTTCTTAAGAAAGAACAAAAGAGTATTTTATAAATAAAAACAATCAATAGTGAGATATTAAACAGAAGATCAATACACAAGCCCCTACTGACCTCTAAAGTCTTAACTAAATTTCACTGTGTTTCCTTATTCATTAAAAGTAAAGAAAACAAACCAATATATATATCTTATTTATCTATAACCAGGTGGAAGAGACATTTCTGAGAAGGTACTACACCAAACTGTTGATCCTGCCTAACCTTTCTTTTTATTGGCCTAACTTGGCCTTTTATATTTCTGGTCTCTGTTGACCTTACTGGATCATTAAAGTGTCCCTAGTTGACCTGATTGGACCATTAAAGTTTCCCTAGTGACTCGATTGGACCATCAACTAGAGTCCCTTGTTGACCTGATTGGACCATTAAGTTTCCCTAGCGACCTGATTGGACCATCAACTAGAGTCCCCTGGTTGACCTGATTGGACCATTAAAGTGTCCCTTGTTGACCTGATTGGACCATTAAAGTGTCCCTAGTTGACCTGATTAGACCATCAACTAGAGTCCCCTGGTTGACCTGATTGGACCATCAACTAGAGTCCCTAGTTGACCTGATTGGACCATTAAAGTGTCCTTAGTTGACCTGATTGGATCATTAAAGTGTCCCTAGTTGACCTGATTGGACCATTAAAGTGTCCCTAGTTTACCTGATTGGACCATTAAAGTGTCCCTAGTTTACCTGATTGGACCATCAACTAGAGTCCCCTGTTGACCTGATTGGACCATCAACTAGAGTCCCCTGTTGACCTGATTGGACCATCAACTAGAGTCCCCTAGTTGACCTGATTGGACCATCAACTAGAGTCCCCTAGTTGACCTGATTGGACCATCAACTAGAGTCCCCTGTTGACCTGATTGGACCATCAACTAGAGTCCCCTAGTTGACCTGATTGGACCATCAACTAGAGTCCCCTGTTGACCTGATTGGACCATCAACTAGAGTCCCCTAGTTGACCTGATTGGACCATCAACTAGAGTCCCCTGTTGACCTGATTGGTTGTCCCTAGTTGACCTGATTGGACAGACATGATATAAAACACTGTAACACTAATTGCGATGACTCTGTAAACAGATAAGGACAGTTTATTAACAATACTGGGTATTTTACAGCTGTCCCCATTCACCTGTCCAGATCTCCTTTTAGCCAGCAATGTTAGGTCATACATTTGAAATTTTGTATTCTATAATTAGGACCGACATATCTCCCCAACGACAAGTTGGAAAAGGAATCCTACTTGAGGTACCTGCTTGGGGTCGATGTAAACTCCTAAGCTCATTTGTGGGACACATTTCCTATGGTGATTAATTGTATGGCTATGCCAAAGACAATACAGTCAATCCCTGTGGAACATTTAGATGGTGAACAGCTGGAATTGATTTTCAAATCCCATACAGCAAATATCTGGCAATGTGAAGAGTGAAAAGTTTAATCCTCATGGATTCATTTGGTACATAACCATTCCCTTTCTGTACTCCCTTCGCCACAGTCATGATACCATAGTCTTCACGATTTCTACATCAATCTTCAGCATTTGTTCCTCACAATCCAACACTAACTAGAACAGATGTATGTGGTAGAAAAAAATATACATGATGAGGATTTTTATACAGGAAATCAATTTTATCTTGTAAGGAATGACGGTTTAAGATTGCATAATGGTTAGTTGATGTTTCATTTCCTTCTAGACCAGAAGGGTTGTGAGTGGAGGCCGATACAGGGGGCACCCAAACACAATTGAGAGGAGAGTGATAACTGGGGGATTATAGAGTTTCTGTTGTACAGCAGGAGTCACCTTACCAAAACATAGGGCACAATCTCAGTACTATTTACATCAAATTATATTCCTCTTAACATAAAATATTTACAAAAAACACCAAGATTTTTTACTGTACAATCATAATGCCAATTTAAGACGAAATTTCAGCCCTTATCTGGATAATGTCTTGTTAAATTTCACAATGGATAAGTTACAAAGACAAAATAAGATAACAATAGCTTATATCATATAGATAGTATACAATCAAGGGTAGCCACATATATATCAAACTAGATAGTCGTGTAGCCTAGGATACAGTAGATAAGTAAACTAAGTCAGAAAACTTCTCAACAAATAAAACACATCTCAGAAGGAAGTAAGATTGTCTAGCGAAATACTGTAATACAACACACCTTGAGTAAAGTGGTCATACAATTTGTGTACTTCAGACAGACATTACCCTGACATCAAATAACCTTTAGACAGTTTGTACTTACTGTCAAACATCTACAAGATCTAGACTACTAAGAGATATTCGTAATGACAAGTTAATAACCACTTGTCAATCAAAAACAAAGTAATACAATTGAATTTTGCCTTATCATATATTGCTACAACAGTTTTGCATACTGGATGTCTTTGTCCACTTCTGTGTATGGCCATATCAACAGTTTTCTGTCTTGTGTATAGACTATAAATGTATGGCCATATTAACCGTTCTCTGTCTTGTGTATAGACTGTAAATCGTTCTCTGTCTTGTGTATAGACTGTAAATGTATGGCCATATCAACAGTTCTCTGTCTTGTGTATAGACTATAAATGTATGGCCATATCAACAGTTCTCTGTCTTGTGTATAGACTATAAATGTATGGCCATATCAACAGTTTTCTGTCTTGTGTATAGACTATCAATGTATGGCCATATCAACATTCCCCTGTCTTGTGTATAGACTGTAAATGTATGGCCATATCAACAGTCCCCTGTCTTGT
Source organism: Pecten maximus (assembly GCF_902652985.1). NCBI lineage: Eukaryota > Metazoa > Mollusca > Bivalvia > Pectinida > Pectinidae > Pecten > Pecten maximus. The sequence goes on along the minus strand of NC_047018.1, from coordinate 2,773,160 downwards.
GTATAGACTATAAATGTATGGCCATATCAACAGTTCTCTGTCTTGTGTATAGACTATAAATGTATGGCCATATCAACCGTTCTCTGTCTTGTGTATAGACTATAAATGTATGGTCATATCAACAGTCCCCTGTCTTGTGTATATAGACTATAAATGTATGGCCATATTAACCGTTCTCTGTCTTGTGTATAGACTGTAAATGTATGGTCATATCAACAGTCCCCTGTCTTGTGTATAGACTATAAATGTATGGCCATATCAACAGTTCTCTGTCTTGTGTATAGACTATAAATGTATGGCCATATCAACAGTTCTCTGTCTTGTGTATAGACTATCAATGTATGGCCATATCAACAGTCCCCTGTCTTGTGTATAGACTATCAATGTATGGCCATATCAACAGTTCTCTGTCTTGTGTATAGACTATAAATGTATGGCCATATCAACAGTTCTCTGTCTTGTGTATAGACTATAAATGTATGGCCATATCAACAGTCCCCTGTCTTGTGTATATAGACTATCAATGTATGACCATATCAACAGTTCTCTGTCTTGTGTATAGACTATAAATGTATGGTCATATCAACAGTTCTCTGTCTTGTGTATAGACTGTAAATGTATGGCCATATCAACAGTTCTCTGCCTTGTGTATAGACTGTAAATGTATGGCCATATCAACAGTTCTCTGTCTTGTGTATAGACTATCAATGTATGGTCATATCAACAGTTCTCTGTCTTGTGTATAGACTATAAATGTATGGCCATATCAACAGTCCCCTGTCTTGTGTATAGACTGTAAATGTATGGCCATATCAACAGTTCTCTGTCTTGTGTATAGACTATCAATGTATGGCCATATCAACAGTTCCCTGTCTTGTGTATAGACTGTAAATGTATGGCCATATCAACAGTTTTCTGTCTTGTGTAATAGACTGTAAATGTATGGCCATATCAACAGTTCTCTGTCTTGTGTATAGACTGTAAATCGTTCTCTGTCTTGTGTATAGACTATCAATGTATGGCCATATCAACAGTTCTCTGTCTTGTGTATAGACTATAAATGTATGGCCATATCAACCGTTCTCTGTCTTGTGTATAGACTGTAAATCGTTCTCTGTCTTGTGTATAGACTATCAATGTATGGCCATATCAACAGTTCTCTGTCTTGTGTATAGACTGTAAATCGTTCTCTGTCTTGTGTATAGACTATCAATGTATGGCCATATCAACAGTTCTCTGTCTTGTGTATAGACTATAAATGTATGGCCATATCAACCGTTCTCTGTCTTGTGTATAGACTATAAATGTATGGCCATATCAACAGTTCTCTGTCTTGTGTATATAGACTATCAATGTATGGCCATATCAACCGTTCTCTGTCTTGTGTATAGACTGTAAATCGTTCTCTGTCTTGTGTATAGACTATAAATGTATGGCCATATTAACCGTTCTCTGTCTTGTGTATAGACTGTAAATCGTTCTCTGTCTTGTGTATAGACTATAAATGTATGGCCATATTAACCGTTCTCTGTCTTGTGTATAGACTGTAAATCGTTCTCTGTCTTGTGTATAGACTGTAAATGTATGGCCATATCAACAGTTTTCTGTCTTGTGTATAGACTATAAATGTATGGCCATATTAACCGTTCTCTGTCTTGTGTATAGACTGTAAATGTATGGCCATATCAACAGTTCTCTGCCTTGTGTATAGACTATAAATGTATGGCCATATTAACCGTTCTCTGTCTTGTGTATAGACTGTAAATGTATGGCCATATCAACAGTTCTCTGCCTTGTGTATAGACTATAAATGTATGGCCATATCAACAGTTCTCTGCCTTGTGTATAGACTATAAATGTATGGCCATATTAACCGTTCTCTGTCTTGTGTATAGACTATAAATGTATGGCCATATCAACAGTCCCCTGTCTTGTGTATAGACTATAAATGTATGGCCATATCAACACTTCACTGTCTTGTGTATAGACTATAAATGTATGGCCATATCAACAGTTCTTTGTCTTGTGTATAGACTATAAATGTATGGCCATATCAACAGTTTTCTGCCTTGTGTATAGACTATAAATGTATGGCCATATCAACCGTTCTCTGTCTTGTGTAATGACTATCAATGTATGGCCATATCAACAGTTCCCTGTCTTGTGTATAGACTATAAATGTATGGCCATATCAACAGTTCCCTGTCTTGTGTATAGACTATAAATGTATGGCCATATCAACAGTCCCCTGTCTTGTGTATAGACTATCAATGTATGGTCATATCAACAGTCCCCTGTCTTGTGTATAGACTATCAATGTATGGCCATATCAACAGTCCCCTGTCTTGTGTAATAGACTATAAATGTATGACCATATCAACAGTCCCCTGTCTTGTGTATAGACTATCAATGTATGGCCATATCAACAGTCCCCTGTCTTGTGTATAGACTATCAATGTATGGCCATATCAACAGTTCTCTGTCTTGTGTGTAGACTATAAATGTATGGCCATATCAACAGTTTTCTGCCTTGTGTATAGACTATCAATGTATGGCCATATCAACAGTTCCCTGTCTTGTGTATAGACTATCAATGTATGGTCATATCAACAGTCCCCTGTCTTGTGTATAGACTATCAATGTATGGCCATATCAACCGTTCTCTGTCTTGTGTATAGACTATCAATGTATGGCCATATCAACAGTTCTCTGTCTTGTGTATAGACTATCAATGTATGGCCATATCAACAGTCCCCTGTCTTGTGTAATGACTATAAATGTATGGCCATATCAACTGTTCTCTGTCTTGTGTATAGACTATCAATGTATGGCCATATCAACAGTTCTCTGTCTTGTGTATAGACTATCAATGTATGGCCATATCAACAGTCCCCTGTCTTGTGTATAGACTATAAATGTATGGCCAAATCAACAATTCCCTGTCTTGTGTATAGACTATAAATGTATGGCCATATCAACCGTCCCCTGTCTTGTGTATAGACTATAAATGTATGACCATATCAACAGTTCTCTGTCTTGTGTATAGACTATCAATGTATGGCCATATCAACAGTCCCCTGTCTTGTGTAATGACTATAAATGTATGGCCATATCAACAGTTCTCTGTCTTGTGTATAGACTATCAATGTATGGCCATATCAACCGTCCCCTGTCTTGTGTAATGACTATAAATGTATGGCCATATCGACAGTTCTTTGTCTTGTGTATAAACTATCAATGTATGGCCATATCAACAGTTTTCTGCCTTGTGTAATGATTATCAATGTATGGCCATATCAACAGTCCCCTGTCTTGTGTATGTATACAGCCATTTTAAGTTCCCTGAGATATTCTAAGGATTTCCAGCTGGCCATCACCATGACAATGATAAAACACCAATAAATGTTATATGTCCACAAATTAGCAGGTCCTAAGCCAGATAAGCTGATCTACCAATGACTGTTAGTGTGGAGTCCACCAACAGGAAGTTAGCTGACAGTGGAGAAAGTTTCGCTGGTTCTCCTATATAGCTCCAGCCTAATGCTGTCACAGATCTTTCTCACAGACCCATACTTCAATTAGGCTTAATTCATCCACAAGAAAGAAAATAATAAATTAAATTTTTTTTTTGAATGGACATTTTGCACAGGATCTTCGATATTTCCTCAAGAAAAGATTGTGTTTGATATAACTATAAAATGTGTACCCTGAATATTTTGTGAGAAATGTGACTTTTGTATAATTGATTTTCCATTGTTTGTACACAGAATGCAGCTTTCTGATTGGTTGAGATTTTTTTTCATACCTCTGTGGAAATTAAATCCAAAAAAGGCATGAAAAATGTTATGTCACAATACGGCCATTTACATTGCCTATTGATTTGTGAAAAAGAATCCCTTATAAAATTAGTTAAATTGTACATAAAACATGTTTTAATTTTGGAATTATAATTTTCAAAAATCAATTATAAGCATTGATGTCAATTATTATTTAGTGTCAAAGGGGTATGAAAAAAATTTTGTTCGCAAACTTTTGTACGAATCCACTTCACAGATTCATAGTTTGCGAACAAAATTGTTTTCATACCCCAATGAAACTAAAAAAAATAACACCAATGCTTAAATGTTAAGAACTGGTGGGTAATTATTATCATTGGAACACTAAAATTATGAGTTGTACTTTTTTTATGGAAATCAATCGTTAATATCTCCTCAATAATGATTATGGTATTTTTAAATTTTATTTATTCACCTTGAGTTTCCCAGAAAACTGGACATTTGTTTTCATGTTTTTATCGTAGATCCCATGACTTATAGATATATATAACTATATGTCTCACCTGTCCTACTTTTTAACTATAAGTTTTAAGCTAATCCTAAATTCACTAAAATTTCAGTATTTTTTCCCAAAACAACCAAAGACCTCCACTTTATAGTACGGAAGAACCCTGTACACAAGTGTGTTATCATGCATTGCGAAAAATTGACCATAAATATTCTCAAAATTCACCAATAGTTTTGTCATTTTTACCCTAAAAGTCACTCTTTCTGAGAAGTGAGAATCAAGTTTGGCTGCATGTGGACTAATTTGTAAATCAATAGCAGATGCAATAAAGACTTTTTATCAATTTCTAAAAATCAAGGGGTTTTAACCAAAAATTACATCTAAAAAATTAAAATTCAGGTAATCTGCAAGGTGTGTTGAGATATCTATACTACAATGCAACTACATTCCAGGTTTTTGAAACAACATTGATACGTTTTGAGAAACTAAACACAAAACTTTAAATTCCAAATTTCCAACATCCCTATATTTGAGAGTTGCTGGATCATAGATCCTGGATGATATTGTGTAAATGAAGGCTGTGTTGTGATGTCCACTATGTGATCTAACTGGATGATTTTCGGTAAATGAAGGCTGTGTTGAGATGTCCACTATGTGATCTAGCTGTATACTGAGTTTGGTTAAAGTTAGACTTATAGTTTTTTAGCAATTAATCGATAACACAAAACTTTAAAGTGAATTGTTGACGTCACTGTCGGAGAGAAACACCGTAGTCACACTTTAATTGGGACTTTGCAGTAGATAAGACAATAATAATCAGGAATGCGATATCAATATGTATATGTCTATGGTGCAGCACCTCTTTTGGAGTCTATTTAATGGTTTATACAAGGGATTAAAACTTCTTTGAAGACTTAATTATTAACCATTTGATGTAGGATTATCTTTTTAAAGATTTATATTGTTTTCCGCCGGACAAGATATAAATATCCATCAAAACCCATAAACGTTGTTAGATTCTCAGTAAGAATATCTCAGAAATTCCATACAAGAACAGTTTCAACTTAAAATTCATTTGTAGAAACTGTTCTAGACTATAAAGTTTACAGAGATCAATAAAAAGCCGGAAATCACATTCCAAGTCATCAAAAGGCTATTGGAGAAACATCTCTGTTTTGACAGAGCTACGTCCAGGTACTGATTACCTGTGTCATTGTAAAACTTCATGTGAACACAAATTTGACTTTTATTATCACATTTGTTAATTCATCAACTCCAGTTAATGACGTACGTGGGTTGTATGTCTGCTTTTCAAACATGTAGGAGACGTAGCCGACCCTCACATATGTCACACGAAAAAGTAGTCGCTATCAATGTCAGGTCATGATACATGAGAACGGGTAAAACATGCAGGTTCTACAAACATCTGATGGTTGACATATAATTATCTTATAACTTTACAATCCTTTCTACATCAGAACATTCACATGTGCTCTCATCACATAACACTATAGGGGTTTTTTATTCCATGTCAAAAATAATTTTATTTAGACAGTATAATTTCAATCATGTGACAGCTGTATGTTTTGTGTATCATCAGAGTAGCGTTGAAGCTGTTGAAGCCCGTTGAAGCTGTTGAAGCATGTTGAAGCCCATAGCTTCTCAGTAAAACCAGCATGGTGATAATAACAGGATGAGAAACCGGCATGAAAACAAGTAAAACACTGAATTAAAGTTTGAAAATGTTGAAAATCAATTTTTATAACCATACTCTTTAAATATTTAATTTGGTTCTATAATTTACCCAATTGCAAGGCAGCAAAACTACAGAAAATAGATATATTTGATCATTGTAGGGTTATTTCGAGAATGCTTCCATGGAGCAGAAATTGTATTGTGTGTAAAAAAACCTCAAAAAATCAAAACTAAAATTCCAGAAAGCATATTTGACATAGCTGAATGGTCAAACACAAGATGTTTACTGATACTAAATGGTCAAGGATAGCTACAAAGTGTTTACTGATACTAAATGGTCAAGGGTAGCTACAAGATGTTTACTGATACTAAATGGTCAAGGATAGTTACAAGATGTTAACTGATAATAAATGGTCAAGGATAGTTACAAGATGTTTACTGATACTAAATGGTCAAGGATTGCTACAAGATGTTTACTGATACTAAATGGTCAAGGATTGCTACAAGATGTTTATACTGATACTAAATGGTCAAGGATAGCTACAAAGTGTATTACTGATACTAAATGGTCAAGGATAGTTACAAAGTGTTTTACTGATACTAAATGGTCAAGGATAGTTACAAGATGTTTACTGATACTAAATGGTCAAGGATTGCTACAAGATGTTTATACTGATACTAAATGGTCAAGGATAGCTACAAGGTGTTTATACTGATACTAAATGGTCAAGGATTGCTACAAGATGTTTATACTGATACTAATGGTCAAGGATAGCTACAAGGTGTTTATACTGATACTAAATGGTCAAGGATAGCTACAAGATGTCAACTGATACTAAATGGTCAAGGATTGCTACAAGATGTTTATACTGATACTAAATGGTCAAAGATATCTACAAGGTGTTTATACTGATACTAAATGGTCAATGATAGTTACAAGGTGTTTACTGATACTAAATGGTCAAGGATAGTTACAAGATGTTTATACTGATACTAAATGGTCAATGATAGCTACAAGGTGTTTATACTGATACTAAATGGTCAATGATAGTTACAAGGTGTTTACTGATACTAAATGGTCAAGAATAGTTACAAGGTGTTTACTGATACTAAATGGTCAAGGATTGCTACAAGATGTTTACTGATACTAAATGGTCAAGGATATCTACAAGGTGTTTACTGATACTAAATGGTCAAGGATACCTACAAGATGTTTACTGATACTAAATGGTCAAGGATTGCTGCAAGATGTTAACTGTTACTAAATGGTCAAGGATTGCTACAAGGTGTTTATACTGATACTAAATGGTCAATGATAGTTACAAGGTGTTTACTGATACTAAATGGTCAAGAATAGTTACAAGGTGTTTACTGATACTAAATGGTCAAGGATTGCTACAAGATGTTTACTGATACTAAATGGTCAAGGATATCTACAAGGTGTTTACTGATACTAAATGGTCAAGGATACCTACAAGATGTTTACTGATACTAAATGGTCAAAGCCAGCTACAAGGAGTTTACTGACATTAATTAGATTGGTATGTAACGGTGGAATAAGACTTACCTTGTACTTGGGAAGCCTGGCCAAGGACAATAACCAGGGGAATAATAGCTATCAGTAGGTTGGTACTCCATGCCCTTCCTGGGCCCACGAAATGATATTCCATTGTTACGATTAATATAGAGTATAAAACACTAGTAAATAAGTAGACTCAGTTCCACATGGGTAAGGTTTATCTCCACTGCTCCGATACAACTCCGTCTCGTACACCAACAAATTCTATAGACTCCCGACGTCACTATAAATAGTTGTGTGTGATGTCTATTGGTGAAATCTACCTCCACGCGACAACCTGGAAAGGATGAAAGAGAACAGGTTAGGAACATCCCTTCAAATAGTACGACGTCAGCCATCGTACCCTCAATTAGAGCCGTCAAGTATTGATGGGCCACACACCACTCACAATGGCTTCCTCGTACTTATGAAATAGTAATAGAAATGTCTGTCTCTGTGAACATCGCAGTTAATACAATGTCCCATAATGACAGCATATATCACACATTATGTAATTAGGCGAGATAAGATGGCTAATCACACCACATTTAAATAAAATCTCGTCACTTTACACGGTCTAACAATCAACCTGATAATTCTATACATTGGAATTCTATTTTTATAAAAGTCTTCTAGTCGATTTCCTTCACTAATCCTCCCCCATTCAATATCTGTATAAACCGCCCTACCTCACCACTCCTTTTTTATCAGATCCTTATAAACTAATTTGATTTCTTTTTCTGTAGTGCTATGTTAAGAAATCCCGTCTGTTTATACCAGTATTTGTGTATTAATAGATGTCTACTGCATTTTCATCCAAAGCTATATTTTCAGGACAGCTTTAATTTAAGCCTCCCTTTTAAATCACATCCTTTAAATAACAATTGTAATACACTGTACATGAAATGTTATACAGTTTTTACTTTTATTTAAAAATCGTCGTTTTAAGGAAATCATGTGCAGTAGTGCGTGACCACTTCTTTATATAAGATGTTTAATTTGGTTTCTGACACTTTTATACTCGGAGACGAGACGGAACACCTTCAACATACTTCAAATTTACTGTGATGTCATATGATACCATTGTTGGGATGTTTATAATTGAGAAAATCAATGATTAAATGTACACATCATTAATATGTCTACAACACACAGAATTAGCCTACAACTTAATAAACATCTGATTTTTTGTGATGTGAAATTTTCGTCACATTACCATATTGTTTTGAATGACATGCCACATGTTAAGCACTGATGTGTTTAGAAACTTAATATTGGGGTAATTATATATTTATGGTCTATAGGAGACATATAACACATGGGTTTTTTAACTTGTTCAGTCATGACAACTGGGTCATTGCACCTCACAATAATTACAGTCATATAAAAGTCAACTTTCTGTGAAACTGAACAAACAATGACCTTACACAAAATGTCCAAAAATATAATAACTATCACCTTGTTTATCACCCTGCTAAACAGAAAATACAATAAAATTCATAATCTGTCGAGAGCTTGGTAAATAGTAAAGATGACTGTAAACATTCAAGTGATCCAGACCACATCACAACTTCCCAGCCGACTGACCGTTGGGAGTGATTGGCCCATCTGTCCAGTGTTTCCACGGTAACTAAAGAAACGAAAGGGAATCCATTAATCCCTAAATCCTGTGACTATACAGTCAGTTAATCTGTCCCTAGTAGTGTCAATAAAGAACTAAATTGGTAGACATTAGTCTGTTATCTCTGATATAGTCAAGATCAACTGCCAACAAAAACCAACAGGTAGTTTAATGTGTATCCATGTACTGTCAAATATTTTACAATACCAACATTGACCAGAAAATGTGAAGGCAGTATTGCAATGATTATTTACAAAAGTAAAATCTGTACTGGAAAGTTTGACCAGCAGAATCTCTTCTGGAAAGTTTGACCAGCAGAATCTCCTCTGGAAAGTTTGACCAGTAGAATCTGTACTGGAAAGTTTGACCAGTAGAATCTCTTCTGGAAAGTTTGACCAGTAGAATCACCTCTTTTGTGAATAAGGAAGATCTCTTTTTAGGTTGAGACCATGTATAGTGCCAGTAGTGTAGCCATCATTTAGAGATATATGCATCCTATCAACAAAATGGTGTCTGTCTTAAGACACATCCCTTTCTGTCAACAGTGTACAAAGTCTCTAAAGACACCACTATATAGACACACTGGGCTGTCCATATAGTAGTATCTTTAGAGACAAACCCTTCCATCAACGTAGTGTTGTCTTTAGAGACAATTCCTTTTGTCATCATAATGTTGTCTTTAGAGACAATCCAATCCCTTGATATAACTTGTTTTGCAAATGTAAAATATATAAAGTTTACATTTAGATACAACCCCCTTTAACAGTAGTGGTTAAAAGACATTCAGCTCTGACTTTAGAGACAATGCTTTCTCACCCCACTGAAGACTGAAGAAGAAGACAATGCTTTCTCACCCCACTGAAGATTGAAGAAGACAATGCTTTCTCACCCCACTGAAGACTGAAGAAGACAATGCTTTCTCACCCCACTGAAGACTGAAGAAGACAATGCTTTCTCACCCCACTGAAGATTGAAGAAGAAAACTTTTTAAACCATCTCTTCTACTAACAAAGGCAGAATCAGTCTTTAACTTCGTGCTACACACTAATGATCAACTCATTTGCTTTATACACTTTTTTCTGGACAGGTGATAATAGCTTCAATCAGCTTAGAATGCTCTTAAAACCAAGTTAGTTAACTATAACCTGGTTTCAGTATTCATTAGGACAGGAGCATGTATTGGAAACTACAGGTAAGTTACTGCTGAAGTATCACCATCGGTATAATTACGATAGTTTACTCGCCTCACGCCTCACGTGAGAATTAAAATTTCACTTTGAATTGCCAGCTTTCTTGCCTGCTAATGAGAACAGAGCCAGAAGATGTATGTTGCTGAGCATGCATATATCTTCTCACCTGGATTGTTTATCTCTCCCATCACTGACTATGCCAGATCATTCCCCTGATCAGTCCAACACTGAGCTCAAACCATTGGGCAATATCATAAACCTAATGAAGAAGCTTACAAATGTCAACTTCAGATGTCCAGGGCATCCTGTGTCCAGTTCTTGACCTTCACCTGAAGGTGACTTTGTGTTACCTGTTCTTACTGACCACAACAATAATTTTATGTGATCAATATAGTGTCCAAATCTATACAGTGAAACATGTGTAGGTATTCAACTGTACATTTGTCATGAGAATCTGTCTTACTGAAACGAGTTAGTAATTAGGACTACATGGATTTAACCTCTAGTATTCAGATAGGATCACTACCCAGTATGTAACATCTGTGTGCATGACAACCAAGAAGTTCACAGTTCAACCTGATCAACTTAACAGTCTTCCAAGTCAAAGCAACATAAACATATTCATCTAAAAGTCAATTTCTCTAGTACATCCCTGGAAGGTTTAATTCTGAAGTTAAGAACATATAAAAAATTACTATGAGCAAGTTTATGTATAAATCCAGTGACATGTCACCAATTTACAGTGTTTCATTCGTTACAGCCTCAGGCAGATCCAAAATTAGAAAGGAATAAAATTCCTTGACTTGAAACACATTGAAGAAACCATAAAAAAAATCCTATCCAAACGCAAGCCAAAGATCCAATAAGTTGTCTTAACAACCATCCCAAATCAATTAGATGTATAAACACTGTGCCCAACACAAGGATTACCCATAATGCAGTTTGACAATAAAAACCTGGCAGTCTTGCGGAGACCAAGACAAAAAAGGTAAACCTGCTACAATGTAGGCCCCATATCATCGTTAATGGTCACCACTTTATAACAAAAAATACCCAACGTATGTCTATCAAATGGTTCCATTCCACTTCTATTGATCCTAGTAAGCATTTAACAAGAAGCTTCTACTTCATTTTTAAAAATGTTGTTGCAAATAAAATTTCCAGTGGATGTCTGATCAACATATCAACGAGTAACCAAGTTCTATAGACCAGACATCAACGTGTAACGAGTTCTATAGACCAGACATCAACGAGTAACCAAGTTCTATAGACCAGACATCAATGAGTAACCAAGTTCTATAGACCAGACATCAACGAGTAACGAGTTCTATAGACCAGACATCAACGAGTAACCAAGTTCTATAGACCAGACTTCAACGAGTAACGAGTTCTATAGACCAGACATCAACGAGTAACCAAGTTCTATAGACCAGAGACATCAACGAGTAACGAGTTCTATAGACCAGACATCAACGAGTAACCAAGTTCTATAGACCAGACTTCAACGAGTAACGAGTTCTATAGACCAGAGACTTCAATGAGTAAACAAGTTCTATAGACCAGAGATATCAACGAGTAACCAAGTTCTATAGACCAGAGACTTCAACGAGTAACGAGTTCTATAGACCAGAGATATCAACGAGTAACCAAGTTCTATAGACCAGAGACTTCAACGAGTAACAAGTTCTATAGACCAGAGATATCAACGAGTAACCAAGTTCTATAGACCAGACATCAACGAGTAAACAAGTTCTATAGACCAGACATCAACGAGTAACCAAGTTCTATAGACCAGAGATATCAACGAGTAACGAGTTCTATAGACCAGAGACTTCAATGAGTAAACAAGTTCTATAGACCAGAGATATCAACGAGTAACCAAGTTCTATAGACCAGAGACTTCAACGAGTAACGAGTTCTATAGACCAGACTTCAACGAGTAACCAAGTTCTATAGACCAGACATCAATGAGTAACCAGGTTATATAGACCAGACATCAACGAGTAACCAAGTTCTATAGACCAGACATCAACGAGTAACCAAGTTCTATAGACCAGACATCAACGAGTAACCAAGTTCTATAGACCAGACTTCAACGAGTAACCAAGTTCTATAGACCAGACTTCAGCGAGTAACCAAGTTCTATAGACCAGACATCAACGAGTAACCAAGCTCTATAGACCAGACATCAACGAGTAACCAAGTTATATAGACCAGACATCAACGAGTAACCAAGTTATATAGACCAGACATCAACGAGTAACCAAGTTCTATAGACCAGACATCAACGAGTAACCAAGTTCTATAGACCAGACTTCAGCGAGTAACCAAGTTCTATAGACCAGAGATATCAACGAGTAACAAAGTTCTATAGACCAGACATCAACGAGTAACCAAGTTCTATAGACCAGACACATCAACGAGTAACCAAGCTCTATAGACCAGACATCAACAAGTAACCAAGTTATATAGACCAGACATCAATGAGTAACCAAGCTCTATAGACCAGACTTCAACGAGTAACCAAGTTCTATAGACCAGACATCAATGAGTAACCAAGTTCTATAGACCAGACTTCAACGAGTTACGAGTTCTATAGACCAGAGACATCAACGGGTAACCAAGTTCTATAGACCAGAGACATCAACGAGTAACCAAGTTCTATAGACCAGAGACATCAACGAGTAACCAAGCTCTATAGACCAGACATCAACGAGTAACCAAGTTCTATAGACCAGAGATATCAACAAGTAACCAAGTTCTATAGACCAGACATCAACGAGTAACCAAGTTCTATAGACCAGAGACATCAACGAGTAACCAAGTTCTATAGACCAGAGACTTCAACGAGTAACCAAGTTCTATAGACCAGAGACTTCAACGAGTAACCAAGTTCTATAGACCAGAGACATCAACGAGTAACCAAGTTCTATAGACCAGACATCAACGAGTAACCAAGCTCTATAGACCAGACATCAACGAGTAACCAAGCTCTATAGACCAGACATCAACCAGTAACCAAGTTGTATAGACCAGAGATATCAACGAGTAACGAGTTCTATAGACCAGACATCAATGGATAACCAAGTTCTATAGACCAGAGACATCAACGAGTAACCACGTTCTATAGACCAGACATCAACGAGTAACCAAGTTCTATAGACCAGAGACATCAACGAGTAACCAAGTTCTATAGACCAGAGACATCAACGAGTAACCAAGTTCTATAGACCAGAGATATCAACGAGTAACCGAGTTCTATAGACCAGAGACATCAACGAGTAACCAAGTTCTATAGACCAGAGACTTCAACGAGTAACTAAGTTCTAGAGTCCAGACTTCAACGAGTAACGAGTTCTATAGACCAGACATCAACGAGTAACCAAGCTCTATAGACCAGACATCAACGAGTAACCAAGTTCTATAGACCAGACATCAATGAGTAACCAAGTTCTATAGACCAGACTTCAACGAGTAACGAGTTCTATAGACCAGAGACATCAACGGGTAACCAAGTTCTATAGACCAGAGACATCAACGAGTAACCAAGTTCTATAGACCAGAGACATCAACGAATAACCAAGCTCTATAGACCAGACATCAACGAGTAACCAAGTTCTATAGACCAGACATCAACGAGTAACCAAGTTCTATAGACCAGACATCAACGAGTAACCAAGTTCAATAGACCAGACACATCAACGAGTAACCGAGTTCTATAGACCAGACTTCAACGAGTAACCAAGTTATATAGACCAGACATCAACGAGTAACGAAGTTCTATAGACCAGACACATCAACGAGTAACCGAGTTCTATAGACCAGAGACATCAACGGGTAACCAAGTTCTATAGACCAGAGACATCAACGAGTAACGAGTTCTATAGACCAGAGACATCAACGAGTAACCAAGTTCTATAGACCAGACATCAACGAGTAACCAAGTTCTATAGACCAGAGACATCAACGAGTAACCAAGTTATATAGACCAGACTTCAACGAGTAACGAGTTCTATAGAACAGACATCAATGAGTAACCAAGTTCTATAGACCAGACATCAATGAGTAACCAAGTTCTATAGACCAGACTTCAACGAGTTACGAGTTCTATAGACCAGAGACATCAACGGGTAACCAAGTTCTATAGACCAGAGACATCAACGAGTAACCAAGTTCTATAGACCAGAGACATCAACGAGTAACCAAGCTCTTTAGACCAGACATCAACGAGTAACCAAGTTCTATAGACCAGACTTCAACGAGTAACGAGTTCTATAGAACAGACATCAATGAGTAACCAAGTTCTATAGACCAGACTTCAATGAGTAACGAGTTCTATAGACCAGACTTCAACGAGTAACCGAGTTCTATAGACCAGACTTCAACGAGTAACGAGTTCTATAGAACAGACATCAACGAGTAACCAAGCTCTATAGACCAGACATCAACGAGTAACCAAGTTCTATAGACCAGACATCAATGAGTAACCAAGTTCTATAGACCAGACTTCAACGAGTTACGAGTTCTATAGACCAGAGACATCAACGGGTAACCAAGTTCTATAGACCAGAGACATCAACGAGTAACCAAGTTCTATAGACCAGAGACATCAACGAGTAACCAAGCTCTATAGACCAGACATCAACGAGTAACGAGTTCTATAGACCAGAGACATCAACGAGTAACCAAGCTCTATAGACCAGACATCAACGAGTAACCAAGTTCTATAGACCAGAGATATCAACAAGTAACCAAGTTCTATAGACCAGACATCAACGAGTAACCAAGTTCTATAGACCAGAGACATCAACGAGTAACCAAGTTCTATAGACCAGAGACTTCAACGAGTAACCAAGTTCTATAGACCAGAGACTTCAACGAGTAACCAAGTTCTATAGACCAGGGACATCAACGAGTAAACAAGTTCTATAGACCAGAGACATCAACGAGTAACCAAGTTCTATAGACCAGAGACTTCAACGAGTAACCAAGTTCTATAGACCAGAGACTTCAACGAGTAACCAAGTTCTATAGACCAGAGACTTCAACGAGTAACCAAGTTCTATAGACCAGAGACTTCAACGAGTAACCAAGTTCTATAGACCAGAGACTTCAACGAGTAACCAAGTTCTATAGACCAGAGACTTCAACGAGTAACCAAGTTCTATAGACCAGAGACTTCAACGAGTAACCAAGTTCTATAGACCAGAGACTTCAACGAGTAACCAAGTTCTATAGACCAGAGATATCAACGAGTAACAAGTTCTATAGACCAGAGACATCAACGAGTAACGAGTTCTATAGGCCAGAGACTTTTTGTCATTGAAAGCAACAAAAGAAACAAAGTGTAAAATTGCAAATTATTTTTGAAGGTTCTAATTATTACTTGCTCTTCTAAAATTGGTGTTTGAATACTCTCTGGTGAACTATATCAGCTGTAACAGCCCTCTGGAAAAGTTTCCACTGTCATTCCAGCCTGCTGTGAAGACTTGTAATGTTGCATCACTGAAGTAGGATGCCAAAGGCTTCAACATTGGTTACAGTACAATACAAACACGACAATTTTGTGTTGATGATTTCATCAGTTTCCAGGTTGTTATTGAATTAGTGTGTTAATAGCTGTAGGTTTTCAATAGCCTCATCACTGTGTTATTTCGGGTTTTTGCTACTGGCATATAGCTGATTATAATTAAGGTTTGAAAAGCATATTTCTAACATCTACAACTGTATGAACCACAACAGTTACGAAGTGTATACTCCTAGATGTGGAGTATTTCTAACATCTACAACTGTATGAACCACAACAGTTACGAAGTGTATACTCCAAGATGTGCAGTATTTCTAACATCTACAACTGTATGAACCACAACAGTTACGAAGTGTATACTCCAAGATGTGCAGTATTTCTAACATCTACAACTGTATGAACCACAACAGTTACGAAGTGTATACTCCAAGATGTGCAGTATTTCTAACATCTACAACTGTATGAACCACAACAGTTACGAAGTGTATACTCCTAGATGTGCAGTATTTCTAACATCCATGAGACACAATAGTCCTCTGATTAAAACACATTCATGAGACACAAAGGTCCTCTGGTTAAAAATCATTCTAAGACACAACAGTCCTCCGATTAAAACACTTTCATGAGACACAATAGTCCATAGTCTATAAGACACAATAGTCCATGAGACACAATAGTCCATGAGACACAATAGTCCATGAGACACAATAGTCCATGAGACACAACAGTCCATAAGACACAATAGTCCATGAGACACAATAGTCCATGAGACACAATAGTCCATGAGACACAATAGTCCATAAGACACAATAGTCCATGAGACACAATAGTCCATAAGACACAATAGTCCATAGTCCATAAGACACAATAGTCCATGAGACACAATAGTCCATGAGACACAATAGTCCAGAGACACAATAGTCCATAAGACACAATAGTCCATGAGACACAATAGTCCATAAGACTCAATAGTCCATAAGACACAATAGTCCATAAGACACAATAGTCCATGAGACACAATAGTCCACAAGACACAATAGTCCATAGTCCATGAGACACAATAGTCCATGAGACACAATAGTCCATAGTCCATGAGACACAATAGTCCATGAGACACAATAGTCCATAAGACACAATAGTCCATAAGACACAATAGTCCATGAGACACAATAGTCCACAAGACACAATAGTCCATAGTCCATGAGACACAATAGTCCACCAGACACAATAGTCCATAGTCCATGAGATACAATAGTCCATGAGACACAATAGTCCATAAGACACGATAGTCCATGAGACACGATAGTCCATGAGACACGATAGTCCATGAGACACAATAGTCCATGAGACACAATAGTCCATAGTCCATAAGACACAATAGTCCATGAGACACAATAGTCCATGAGACACAATAGTCCATAAGACACAATAGTCCTGTTGGTTACTCAAATTAAAGCATACAAAGTATGACATCTTTTCAAGTCAGCAAGTTATGTATGTGAAATAGAAGGTACTATTACCAAAGGGACATAACTGTGTATATAATCATGCATGAAACTTGATTTGGTACCTCAATCTCTACAATCCCAAGAGTCATCATATACTGAATTTGTGAATTGTAGATGACAGCATTAATAGATGGACCCTCCCCCAGACATAATGACGGACAGACAGACGGATGAAGTGCTCTAGTGCCTTACCAGGGCTAATAAACAGCACCACATCGGCTCCAGAGGCCATCAGAAAGGCCTGAAGCATTTGTCAAACCTCCCATGAGGTACTGGTGTGGATTTTGATCTCCACATCGGCCCCAGAGGCCATCAGAAAGGCCTGAAGCATTTGTCAAACCTCCCATGAGGTACTGGTGTGGATTTTGATCTCCATAAGTGACAGCTTGTCTCAACTGACCTTTGATAAGTAAGGCAGTTTTAAGATAATTGCAGAGATCATTATCATAGGGCAACTTTTTCTACATCTTAATTTTCATCATATTTTTTGTACGAAATCGAACCCTGCAACATACACAGCTAAAGGTAGTCAATACTAATAATTAATAAATGATGGAACACTAAGTACAGAATAGTTGTATTGATGATAACATAGTCATAATAATGAGAATAGAGCTTATCGATAATGAAATGAGACGACAATTCCTCCATTCAAACATACTGAGTTTCAATAATGAAAATTCTGTGAGATCAGGAACATTATTAACAGTGTTTATATACATTTATATAATGTCCAGACACTATACACATTCCTGCAAATAGAATTGTGTTGCCAAGCCTTCATTAGTAGAGGACAGATGCCATGCACAGTTCTCCCAATATTAGATCAATAAAACATCTTCGACATCCCTTTCACTTAGGAAATTAAAAACCTTTCCTTTTGAAGTACAACTCTAACTTTTCCTATTTGCTCTTCTTGCATTGGTTAAGTTTAAATCATTTTTTTTTAATTTGAAATTCATCCAAACATTTGACGAGCTACCAGAGGCTTCTATGTAATCTCTTACAAAATCCTATTTGGTTCATAAATCCGTAATTACAGCGATTTCGCCTGTAACAAGGAATACCAGAAGAAACATGTGGCTTCCCTGAAATTACTTAATGTTTAGGTACCTTAGCGTGAAACCATGTACATTTTAGCATCGCTGACTTGATTAAACTTCTCCGCACCTTCATTTATTACTACTAATAACCATCAGTACCTACAGGAAATGGAGCATTTCATTAACTTGCTTAGGAATGTACTAAACAAAATCAATTTCACAAAATTTCAGATTACTTATTTTCTGTAGAAATTGACTGTTCAAAAGTTAAATGGTAGATTTTCGACCATTCTAGAATTGTGAAATAATTTAGTGTTTATGGTAAACTTATTACTGGTTTACAATAACATGACTCCTCTCATTGCTTGGTTTTGTCTCAAATAATATAGTCCATGTTTGTCTGCATCATATCATATACCTGTATATATAGGGATGGTGTTCAGGGTACATTATATACCTGTATATCTAGGGATGGTGTTCAGGGTACATTATTTACCTGTATATCTAGGGATGGTGTACAGGGTACATTATATACCTGTATATCTAGGGATGGTGTACAGGGTACATTATATACCTGTATATATAGGGATGGTGTACAGGGTACATTATATACCTGTATATCTAGGGATGGTGTACAGGGTACATTATATACCTGTATATCTAGGGATGGTGTACAGGGTACATTATATACCTGTATATCTAGGGATGGTGTTCAGAGTACATTATATACCTGTATATCTAGGGATGGTGTTCAGGGAACATTATATACCTGTATATCTAAGGATGGTGTTCAGGGTACATTATATACCTGTACATCTAGGGATGGTGTTCAGGGTACATTATTTACCTGTATATCTAGGGATGGTGTACAGGGTACATTATTTACCTGTATATCTAGGGATGGTGTACTGGGTACATTATTTACCTGTATATATAGGGATGGTGTACAGGGTAATTATATACCTGTATATCTAGGGATGGTGTTCAGGGTACATTATATACCTGTATACATAGGGATGGTGTACAGGGTACATTATATACCTGTATATCTAGGGATGGTGTACAGGATACATTATATACCTGTATACATAGGGATGGTGTACAGGGTACATTATATACCTGTATATCTAGGGATGGTGTACAGGGTACATTATATACCTGTATATCTAGGGATGGTGTACAGGGTACATTATATACCTGTATACATAGGGATGGTGTACAGGGTAATTATATACCTGTATATATAAGGATGATGTACAGGGTACATTATATACCTGTATATCTAGGGATGGTGTTCAGGGTACATTATTTACCTGTATATCTAGGGATGGTGTACAGGGTACATTATATACCTGTATATCTAGGGATGGTGTACAGGGTACATTATATACCTGTATATCTAGGGATGGTGTACAGGGTACATTATATACCTGTATATCTAGGGATGGTGTTCAGGGTACATTATTTACCTGTATATCTAGGGATGGTGTACAGGGTACATTATTTACCTGTATATCTAGGGATGGTGTACAGGATACATTATTTACCTGTATATCTAGGGATGATGTACAGGGTACATTATATACCTGTATATCTAGGGATGGTGTACAGGGTACATTATATACCTGTATATCTAGGGATGTGTACCAAGTACATTATATACCTGTATATCTAGAGATGGTGTTCAGGGTACATTATATACCTGTATATATAGGGATGGTGTTCAGGGTACATTATATACCTGTATATATAGGGATGGTGTACAGGTTGTATTATATACCTGTATATATAGGGATGGTGTACAGGGTAATTATATACCTGTATATCTAGGGATGGTGTTCAGGGTACATTATATACCTGTATACATAGGGATGGTGTACAGGGTACATTATATACCTGTATATCTAGGGATGGTGTACAGGGTACATTATATACCTGTATATCTAGGGATGGTGTACAGGGTACATTACCTGTATATCTAGGGATGGTGTACAGGGTACATTATATACCTGTATATCTAGAGATGGTGTACAGGGTACATTATTTACCTGTATATCTAGGGATGGTGTACAGGGTACATTATTTACCTATATATATAGGGATGGTGTACAGGGTACATTATATACCTGTATATCTAGGGATGGTGTACAGGGTACATTATATACCTGTATATCTAGGGATTGTGTACAGGGTACATTATATACCTGTATATATAGGGATGGTGTACAGCGTACATTATATACCTGTATATCTAGGGATGGTGTACAGGGTACATTATTTACCTATATATATAGGGATGGTGTACAGGGTACATTATATACCTGTATATCTAGGGATGGTGTACAGGGTACATTATTTACCTATATATATAGGGATGGTGTACAGGGTACATTATATACCTGTATATCTAGGGATGGTGTACAGGGTACATTATTTACCTATATATATAGGGATGGTGTACAGGGTACATTATTTACCTATATATATAGGGATGGTGTACAGGGTACATTATATACCTGTATATCTAGGGATGGTGTACAGGGTACATTATTTACCTATATATATAGGGATGGTGTACAGGGTACATTATATACCTGTATATCTAGGGATGGTGTACAGGGTACATTATTTACCTATATATATAGGGATGGTGTACAGGGTATATCTGTATGATGTATATATACCACTGTTAACTTCTTATCCATATTATTTCATGAAAAATGCTTTTATGAACAAAGAATTTAGACATGTTTACACAGAACAAAATACCTTCACAATACACTTCATATAGTCCCTAGAATACAAATCTACATCCCAGGCTTTGTCCTATTATACTTACAGGGATTTGCTGACATACTTTCTCATCCTCTGTATCTGGCCCCTGACCCATCAGCCAGTTGTGGCCATCTATCTGCCTTACTAAAGTCTACCTGATACTACCATAAGATAAGCACTACCTCCTACAGGTGACAGTTGCCCTGGCTGTTTATGTTATGTTTTCATCAGTCTGTCAGCCTAAAGCCATATCATCGCCCTGACTAACTGCCCAAATACACTATGTGGAAGTTTTAATCGACATAATTGATTCAATTTTCACCAGCAAAAAGGTGAAATTTATGTCTGGTCAGAATCAAGGTCCCTCTGGTCTTGGATGTCTCCATTATCTATATGTAATGTCTTCCTGAAATCTTTACAAATATCTCAACCGAAAATAAAAAAACATTGTGACAGCTCCTTATAAAACCTCAGAAACTTGGATTGAAAGTTCCTAACCTGTGTGTGAAGGAATAGGACCAGAATTTTAATTGTCAATTAAAACATAGTTCCACTGAATATCACAGAATCAATAACGATTCCATAGAAAAACTTGGTAAAGGTTGACAATTTACAGAGCTGACCTCCAGCATGAATTGGTGAAGCTGTGAAACCATAGAATGGCCAGTTTCTAGACGGATTGCTCTACGATTAGGGGATAGTTATAAATGAAACTGAGACAGATTTCTCTATGATTAGGGGATGGTTATAAATGAAACGGAGGCGACAATGAACAGTCCAAAACAGACATGAAAGGTTTCCTACAAATATGAAAGCAGCGTAATGATTGGAGGATGCTAAGTATGGCAGAACATAAGGATTCCAATACTCTGGTACGTCTGGCCACACAAAGCTCCATCCTAGCTTGGTTATGAATGACAAACATCTCCCTATATCATGAGGGTTAAATTTGATCTGATTTAAACATTTTAAGGTATTGACATGAAAATCATCCTCCTATAATGAACAAGTTGTGTTGAAATTTTCAATGGTGTAGTAATGTATTAATTGTGTTGTTGGAGAGTTTCTCTACACTGGTACACCTAGATATATATGATATAGTCCAGTATCTCCTCCCCTCTACACTGGTACACCTAGACATATACAATATAGTCCAGTATCTCCTCCCCTCTACACTGGTACACCTAGACATACAACTATTAGTCCAGTATCTCCTCCCCTCTACACTGGTACACCTAGACATATAGATATAGTCCAGTATCTCCTCCCCTCTACACTGGTACACCTAGACATATACGATATAGTCCAGCATCAAATATATCCAGTGAGTCTGGGAATCACATGGCCAGTATTCTGATAATGTCAACATCTCATAGACATAATTTGTCCTTGATACAGTTTCACACAAATACAGTCAATGTTTATATTGTAGCAGTATTTATATTTTAGTATCTTATGTTGTGAAAGCATTCTGTTAGATATATATTTTACTACCGAAAGCATTATTGGTGAATCAATTCATCATTGCACCCATGTATTTACAGTCGGCTATATCCCCTGTTAATTAAAATTTGAAATTAGTTTAAAGCACTTGTTTTATGATTACAACTTTTTCAATAAATCTTTAGTTGTTATCAATTCTGTTTCAGAATTAGATTTTTTCTGATTGTAAATAAACCATCGAGGTACTGATTAATACTATAAATCAGACTTTTTAAGGATTGTAGGATTATAGCTCTCAAATGCTTAAAAGCACTCTGTGTTTATTCTTGGAAATAACTTTTAGGATTTAGAGAAAAAATTCATTGCAGTGAGAAATGAATAACGTAACCTTTGTCATTTTACCTGAATTACTTGTTGAAATTACGGGAAAAGTCATGAATCAATCTTCACGTAACCTTTGTCATTTTACCTGAATTACTTGTTGAAATTACGGGAAAAGTCATGAATCAATCTTCACAAGTGCAGTGAATATAAAAACTCTATGAATAATAAATAATGGGATGTATATATTGCACACTTTTAGGTAAGATCTTTTCCGTATTTTTGTTTAAAGTATATACACCAGTTAAAACGAGCCTTCTCTGAGCCTATTTCCTACCTTTTAAGGCCAATCGACATCGAAACGCGAGTGTAGGACAAAAGCCCCCCCGGACATTAGCCCCCCCGGACATTAGCCCCTAGGTCAAAAGCCCCTCCGGACGAAAGCCCCCCCGGACATTAGCCCCCCCGGACAGAAGCCCCTTCTTTAGAAATTTAGCTGGTATACTTTATATAAATCTGTACTTTTGAAAAACAGAAATTATATATATATATATATTGTTGTTTTTATCTCTGAAATTTGGAGAATAATTGTGTGGAAAATGAAGGTCCTTGGTTCAATGTCAGTGTAGCATTATATGTCTGTGGTTAAACATCATAATTTATTTTTTCAAACTTTATATTATTAAGTAAGCTAAAAATTTCAGGAAACTCTCCATGATGAACATATTGTTACTGATCACTGATAATTTTTGACTTCCTAATTAATATACTGCAAATATTGATAATCAAAGAAATGCCTACAAAAGCAATAAACATTTGATCCCTATTTGCAGTGTCTCAAATTATAATATAATAAGTACCTAACCAAACATGTTGCACTGCGTTGTAATAAGAAAAGTTTGATTTTAGGAATGATTAAAATCAAAGAAACAATGAAGCCATCAATGATATATTTCTTTCCAGGAGAACACAACATCAATAAAAACCTACCAAACAACTGTGTAACAGCTTATTATTTATGTAACAGTTCAAGTAGTTGTTGTTGGAACCGGTTGTTTACATTGCCGAAGCCACTGATGACATATGTTATGTATATGTAGCAATTAAAAATCATAAAAAAATAAATATCATTTTTTTTTATGAAGTGCTTTTGCCGAAGCTACTGATGACATATGCATATGTAGCAATTAAAAATCATTAAAAAAATAAATATCATTTTTTTTTATGAAGGGGCTTTTGTCCACTTTTTGATTAGTGTGAAGGGGCTTTTGTCCGGAGGGGCTTTTGTCCTAGGGGCTAATGTCCGGGGGGGCTAATGTCCGGGGGGGCTTTTGTCCGTACCTCCACCAGCACACCAAAGTTAACATTGATCAGTTGTAAACTGTGAAATACCTACCTTTGACGTAGTACCTATGACAACAGTGACTTGCAATATTTAAACACCTAGAGAGTTTGTATCAACACATACACTAATCCTATAAGAAAACGACACTTGACATAGACATACCCATTCAGGTGTAAAGAGATGGCCTATAAATATAGATCTATCTTATACCCCCACACATTTCTCATACATACCAACAGGTGTTGTTCCGAAAGTTTCTTGACAAACAATCCAGATATTATTTCAAAACTTCACTTGACTTCAGGAATATTACTGTTCAGAAAGATGAATAATTTGGGACAATCGTCAAAATAATCCACTGCGATGTGACTGTGGGCACAGAGGATATGCGAGGCCTACACTGATAAAATGGAGACACATGTACCTGGATAATGATGAGTCACACATGGCCCTGTTTGCCAGAACTTTATCAAGTTTACTTTGTCTACAATGCCTTTCAATGAAATATCAATGTGGGGGTGTAGCACATTCAATAGAAATATCGCACCCTATAAATAAATGATCGGAAGACCTACCCTACTGTGAGTTGATTTGCCATGTTGAGACCAGCATATTTTGTTTTTGTCAATTTTCTAACATACATTAAAGTCATGTTAATCATTGTCCTTCTGCTCAGCTTATTCACTTACCTTCTTGTTAAAAGTGAAAAGAAAGAAACTGTGTTGTCTTGTTATCCGTGACATCTGTATTTATAAGGACAGTTGTGCTAAATCCAGCGAACAACAACAAGGACAGGTGTGTCAAATCAACACTACAACTGTACACCTAGTCACAGCCAGCTGAACACACTAAATACCTTGGTAAAAGTTAGTAGAGACTGTCTGTATGCTGACTGTTGTATAAGGTGTAATGATGTGGTGCACTCACTAGGCCAGGTAAAACCAAGATATGGGCAGTCATGTCCGTGGGTCAAGTGAAGAGGTCACCTGCATAACTTAGCTTTTTCACATCATTTTTTACCCTGAATTATTGTATGACTGCCCGAACAATTCCTTTACTGGGGGACCTCAGATATACACAACCACACTCAACATTAGACATCACACCAACAAATCATTATCGTAGCTAGCCCCTCCAATACCTGTACAGTAAGATCAGTATTGTCCTCCTCCAATACCTGTACAGTAAGATCAGTATTGTCGTCCTCCAATACCTGTACAGTAAGATCAGTATTGTAGTCCTCCTATACCTGTACAGTAAGATCAGTATTGTAGTCCTCCAATACCTGTATAGTAAGATCAGTATTGTAGTCCTCCTATACCTGTACAGTAGGATCAGTATTGTCGTCCTCCAATACCTGTACAGTAAGATCAGTATTGTAGTCCTCCAATACCTGTACAGTAAGATCAGTATTGTAGTCCTCCTATACCTGTACAGTAAGATCAGTATTGTCATCCTCCAATACCTGTACAGTAAGATCAGTATTGTAGTCCTCCTATACCTGTACAGTAAGATCAGTATTGTCGTCCTCCTATACCTGTACAGTAAGATCAGTATTGTAGTCCTCCTATACCTGTACAGTAAGATCAGTATTGTCATCCTATACCTGTATAGTAAGATCAGTATTGTAGTCCTCCAATACCTGTACAGTAAGATCAGTATTGTAGTCCTCCTATACCTGTACAGTAAGATCAGTATTGTAGTCCTCCTATACCTGTACAGTAAGATCAGTATTGTCATCCTCCAATACCTGTACAGTAAGATCAGTATTGTCGTCCTCCAATACCTGTACAGTAAGATCAGTATTGTAGTCCTCCTATACCTGTACAGTAAGATCAGTATTGTCGTCCTCCTATACCTGTACAGTAAGATCAGTATTGTAGTCCTCCTATACCTGTACAGTAAGATCAGTATTGTCATCCTATACCTGTATAGTAAGATCAGTATCGTAGTCCTCCAATACCTGTACAGTAAGATCAGTATTGTAGTCCTCCTATACCTGTATAGTAAGATCAGTATTGTCATCCTCCTATACCTGTACAGTAAGATCAGTATTGTAGTACTCCTATACCTGTATAGTAAGATCAGTATTGTCGTCCTCCAATACCTGTATAGTAAGATCAGTATTGTAGTCCTCCAATACCTGTATAGTAAGATCAGTATTGTAATCCTCCAATACCTGTATAGTAAGATCAGTATTGTAGTCCACCAATACCTGTATAGTAAGATCTGTATTGTAGTCCTCCAATACCTGTATAGTAAGATCTGTATTGTAGTCCTCCAATACCTGTATAGTTAGATCAGTATTGTAGTCCTCCAATACCTGTATAGTAAGATCAGTATTGTAGTCCTCCAATACCTGTACAGTAAGATCAGTATTGTAATCCTCCAATACCTGTATAGTAAGATCAGTACTGAAGTCCTCCAATACCTGTACAGTAAGATCAGTATTGTAGTCCTCCTATACCTGTATAGTAAGATCAGTATTGTAGTCCTCCAATACCTGTATAGTAAGATCAGTATTGTCATCCTATACCTGTATAGTAAGATCAGTATTGTAGTCCTCCTATACCTGTATAGTAAGATCAGTATTGTAGTCCTCCAATACCTGTATAGTAAGATCAGTATTGTCATCCTCCAATACCTGTACAGTAAGATCAGTATTGTAGTCCTCCTATACCTGTATAGTAAGATCAGTATTGTAATCCTCCAATACCTGTATAGTAAGATCAGTATTGTAGTACTCCAATACCTATATAGTAAGATCAGTATTGTAGTACTCCAATACCTGTATAGTAAGATCAGTATTGTAGTCCTCCTATACCTGTATAGTAAGATCAGTATTGTAGTACTCCAATACCTGTATAGTAACATCGGTATTGTAGTCCTCCTATACCTGTATAGTAAGATCAGTATTGTAGTACTCCAATACCTGTATAGTAAGATCAGTATTGTAGTACTCCAATACCTGTATAGTAACATCAGTATTGTAGTCCTCCAATACCTGTATAATAAGATCAGTATTGTAGTCCTCCAATACCTGTATAGTAAGATCAGTATTGTAGTCCTCCAATACCTGTATAGTAAGATCAGCATTGTAGTCCTCCAATACCTGTATAGTAAGATCAGTATCGTAGTCCTCCAATACCTGTATAGTAAGATCAGTATTGTAGTCCTCCAATACCTGTATAATAAGATCAGTATTGTAGTCCTCCAATACCTGTATAGTAAGATCAGTATTGTAATCCTCCAATACCTGTATAGTAAGATCAGTATTGTAGTCCTCCAATACCTGTATAGTAAGATCAGTATCGTAGTCCTCCAATACCTGTATAGTAAGATCAGTATTGTAGTCCTCCTATACCTGTATAGTAACATCGGTATTGTAGTCCTCCTAGACCTGTATAGTAAGATCAGTATTGTAGTCCTACAATACCTGTACAGTAAGATCAGTATTGTAGCCCTCCAATACCTGTATAGTAAGATCAGTATTGTAGTCCACCAATACCTGTACAGTAAGATCAGTATTGTAGTCCTCCAATACCTGTATAGTAAGATCAGTATTGTAGTCCACCAATACCTGTACAGTAAGATCAGTATTGTAGTCCTCCAATACCTGTACAGTAAGATCAGTATTGTAGTCCACCAATACCTGTATAGTAAGATCAGTATTGTAGTCCACCAATACCTGTACAGTAAGATCAGTATTGTAGTACTCCTATACCTGTATAGTAAGATCAGTATTGTAGTCCTCCAATACCTGTACAGTAAGATCAGTATTGTAGTCCTCCAATACCTGTACAGTAAGATCAGTATTGTAGTCCTCCAATACCTGTACAGTAAGATCAGTATTGTAGTCCTCCAATACCTGTATAGTAAGATCAGTATTGTAGTCCTCCAATACCTGTATAGTAAGATCAGTATTGTAGTCCTCCAATACCTGTATAGTAAGATCAGTATTGTAGTCCTCCTATACCTGTACAGTAAGATCAGTATTGTAGTCCTCCAATACCTGTATAGTAAGATCAGTATCGTTACCTCTGGATCCTCTAACACCTGTATAGCACTGTCGTGTAGGATCATAGGTAAGGATTATTGATGGAGAATTGAAAGTATATGGTGGCTAAGAATCTACATCTACACAGCACACAGTAAATTTGCTGATTAGAATACCTGGTAATACATAATGTACCTGAGATCCTGTGTACCTCTGTTGATAGTTTACCTGGGAACAGGACACACCATCCCAGACGTATAAGTGGAAATTCCTGTTGATCTGTTTATATTCAGGGGTGACTCAATGTGCATACCTGCCCAACCAAATGTGACCTTTGACCCAGCTTACCTGTACTGACCAGAGATACAGGTGTACTAGTTAACTGTAGGTGTAATGGTATTGACACCTCAACTGGTTGTTTATCGAGGCTTGTTGTGAACTATGAATGGTTGAACCCCAGCAGTGAATGGTCAAACCCCAGCTATAAAATTATCTAACCAAAACTGTGAATGGTCAAACCCCAGCTGTAAAATTATCTAACAACAAGAGGCCCAAAGGGCCTTAACGGTCACCTGAAATTTGAAATATTTCAGTTAATTTAATTGACCCTTTTTGGCCGTACCCATCAGTCCAAGGGGCCGGTCAGGGCCAATATGTGCATATCATTAAGCTGTCATCCCATGCTGATAATTTTAAGAAAGTAAGAATGAATTCCAATAGAAATAAAACAAATGATTGTCAAAAATATGAATTCCCTATATAAACTATAGCAAAGTTTACCCTCTCTCTAGGGGCAAACGTGAGACCCCAGGGTCATGAAATTCACAATTTAAGTAAAACACCATGAAACCCTTCCTTCTATGAATAGTATTTGATTCTATTTTATATAGGTATTGAGAAGAAGATTTTTGAAATTTCAGTCAATTAGACCCTTTTTAGCCCCGCCCCTCAGCCCTGGGGTTCAGTCAGGGCCAACATGTACATTCCATCAAACTGTTATCCCATGCTGATAATGTTGACCAGGTTAGAATGACTTCCAATACAAATCCAACAAATAACGGTCAAAAATGTGATTTCCCTATATAAACTATACTAAAGTTTACCCCCTCCCCAGGGACAAACGTGAGACCAAAGGGTCATTAAATTCACAGTTTTGGTAAAGCACCATAAGACCCTTCCATCTATGGAGAGTTTTTGATTCTACCAAATATGAGAGTAGAGAAGAAGATTTTTGAAGTTTTAGTCAATTTGACCCATTTTGGCCCCACCCCTCAGGCCCCCGGGGGGTGGGGACCATATAATTCACAATTTTTTTTGGTTGACCTTCAGCCATAGTAACTTTCTGGCAAATTTCATTGAATTTGGTTAAGTGGTTTTGGAGAAGAAGTTGAAAATGTAAATAGTTTACGGACGGACGACGGACGACGGAGGACGACGGACAAAAGGCGATTAGAATAGGTCACTTGAGACTTCGTCTCAGGTGACCTAAAAACTGTGAATGGTCAAACCCCAGCTATGAATGGTCAAACCCCAGATATGAATGGTCAAACCCCAGCTGTGAATGGTCAAACCCCAGATATGAATGGTCAAACCCCAGATATGAATGGTCAAATCCCAGATATGAATGGTCAAACCCCAGATATGAATGGTCAAACCCCAGCTATGAATGGTCAAACCTTAGCTATGAATGGTCAAACCTTAGCTATGAATGGTCAAACCCCAGATATGAATGGTCAAACCCAAGCTATGAATGGTCAAACCTTAGCTATGAATGGTCAAACCTTAGCTATGAATGGTCAAACCTTAGCTATGAATGGTCAAACCCCGACTATGAATGGTCAAACAGCATTAAGTGTCAATGTGACAGTACACTGATCACTTTCCATTGTTACAGAGGGTACACAGAGTTTAATTCCATTACATTTAAATTGCCTGACAAAAGCACAACAATACAACATCCCTCAGACACCTGTACATCCTTTGTAGATCAAATGATTATGGTAATGTAGTGATAGTCGATCAGCCTTACGACCAGGACATACATAATTAAAGCACTACCTGGACTAACACGATAAGATATCGGCAGCCAACACTGACCGGCTGTCTAGCTGAGCATGTTAGACCAATTTTAAACCATTGCATGTCTGTTACTGATTAGTTGGACCAAAATTTGCACATTTACTGGGTATTTATTATTGTCAAAAACCAATGGAACGTCAGACTGGATCATCAACGTCATGGGCCGATAATCACCAGCCTACCTAGAGAATACAGCCTCATTGGTAATACTATATAGGAGACATTGTGAACCTCTAAATTGTTCCGTTTTTTTATTCCACGTTCCTTCGATGTCGCGATCCCCCGTCCAGAGTACATTTCAGCACCAGGTGGTGATTGTACATCTCACCATAACTTTGGAGAGAGAAATTACATTAGAGCACTAGAATTTTTGTGGAAGACATTTTCTCTCCTAACACAATCCTTTGTCCTTGTCAGTGTGTCATATGTCTCAGGAGTTTCACATATTTTTACTGGAGGCACATCAATCGCAAGCCACGTATCATCTTAGGGCCACCTGGAGACGCATTTGTCAGAGGTTCCTTGCTTTCTATGGCAGAGCTTCGTCATTATAGAAGCATGAAAGCCATAACCAGGAATGATTCCGGTCACATGACATCTGATTTGTCTCCTAAGGCTGTTATGTGACATACACAGTACTTCTACCCACCACACTGTAGCGGTGCCAGGAAACCAATATCATATCCCTCTTTCTACATAATTTTCTGGTGTAAGTCAATTTGTACTTAACTTTTACTAAATCAATTCTCTCACGTTTAAATGAAGCCAATGTGTATATGGAGCTATTTATAACTTTGCAACAACATCCTATTCACCAGCTTATGTCTCAGCTTCATCTGCACCGAAATTTCAAGAGAACAAATCTTATTTCATTTCAACTTTTAATTGAAGCATACAAATTTCATCAAAAAGTTAACAAGAATCTAGAAGGGTTAATTGGTGTCACCCAAGTTAACAATTTTTCAGGTTTCATCCAAATAAACAAAGATGTGATAGTAACTACTGAGACAAACTGTTAACACACCTGTCTCTAGCTGTTTGACAGGTAAATCTAATTTGGATAAATCTTGTATCTACAACTAATTACATAAATATCTATGACCTTGCATTCTTGTAGAAGAATGTCGTCGTGGCTGTCATTGTTAAATGTGGTTACCTTGCTATATTACATTATGTGCTGGGTTGACAATAGTAATCCATTGTAATGTCACAGCAAGTTGAGCAAAAGAGGTCCTTATCGGTCCTTACCCATCGCTCAGCAGACCAGAATCGCGACATTTGATGGTATTTGCTATGGCAACCAATTGAAATGTACTTGATTGTGATGTAAATCACGGGCATGCACCTCCATTTAAAACTTCTGTCACACAATGATGAAAGGCATTGGCGACTTACAAGTGCCGGAGCAGACGGTTAAAGGGGCCTGCTATTGATCAAGTTCAATGTTCTTATCAATATGTAAACTGGTTTAATTGGATTTACTAAATGAAGGATTTCCTGTTGTCACTAAATCTCCACTCTCCTATACTCCATCATGGAGAAATATAAACAAAGCATCCACTTGCCGATAACCCACTTCACGTCTGAAAACATTTGTTCAGCAAAACGATTACTCGACAGTTTATTCTTACTATCACTCCACCCTTCTGCCATGCTATGTCCTTGAGATTCTCTTACAGAATTAGAAACATTATCACCTTTTACTCTGTATTTGTATCACAAAAGTCGCATCAATGATTAAATATGTTATTTTGGTGACTGGCTAAGACCTGGAAATTCTCAACACATTAAGACCGCGCTGTATGTGCCGACTACAAACTGCCATTAGGTGACATATTTGCTGTCTGTGATAAAAGGACCTATTAGATCACAGCATCCGACCCCACAGTTGGCCCCACAGTCGATGGTCTCTCAACCTCTTCTGGTCTCGCGACATCTACAAGGTACAGGCATGGACAAATGTCTGAATTCTATGAAAATGTCAAGTCTTCCTGTCTACAACGGAACAATCAAACATTCACACAAAAATGTCAACTCTTAATCTCTTATTTCAACCTCATTTCCAGATATGGAAATAAATATTTCATACCCAGCAGGGATTCTTTTTCAGATTTCTTTTCCAATTTCACACTTTAAAGTTCTTATATGGTATCTACACCTATAATGTAAGCACTTGGTCACCCTTCCGACGATGAGTGTATCAAACACCTTAGATCTAGAATATAATGGAATCAAATTAATCGTTTAAGTTAATACTTGGTAACTTTCAGTCCTTCCACAATCTGACGTAAAAAGTTCAACATTGCTGCTCTAGGACAGAAATATTTTGTGTCAATATGATTGGCTGTAGGGAAAATTTCCACCTATGTCCGGCTGTTTTGCCTGGTAAAACTTGGTGATGACATCCTATCAGTTTAATACCTAACTACATGAGAATCAGTTAATGACAGGTGTCCTCATCATAATCTGACCACTGCCAGCTGAAGTTTCATCTTGTATTCTTTACAAAACCTTCACTAAATCCCCATTACCAAATAATACTTCTCCCTCGCAGGCAAAATGGTCTAATTACATGAACATTGGCACACTGAATAAAATAATCCAATCAAAAATGCTGTTAGAGTCTGACTTCTAAAAGGTGTACA
The DNA here is from genome assembly GCF_902652985.1 of Pecten maximus. NCBI lineage: Eukaryota > Metazoa > Mollusca > Bivalvia > Pectinida > Pectinidae > Pecten > Pecten maximus. The sequence continues at coordinate 2,740,129 of NC_047018.1, read as the reverse complement.
GCTAAAAGGATTCCTGGACTCGGAATCGAAAGTAGACTTGTTCAATTTGATTATAGATAGATATTCCATTTCAACTAATTTTCCAGAAATATATGCGACGTTAAAAACACAAGATTAATGAATAATCAATATTAACATTCAGCTGTTGGGAATTTAGACAGAATGAAACTGATGTACAGTCAACAGCTAAAAATTTGGCTTAGTTTCAAAAATATCTATAAAATAATGCTTTGAAAACATCATTGTATCTCATCAAAATATTATCTTAGCTACAATCTGACATGTCAAAACATTTAGTTTAATCCCTAACATGGTATGATGTGTCGGACAGAGCATTTCAGCACTCAGACAGACTGACTACCAGCTAGCGAGCTAGAGGTCTGTAACATCGCCTGGTCAGGTTGGTACAATGTCTGGCGTGCACTCAATCCCACAGTCTTACATCATAACAATGTCACAATAACAAATCAGAAATTAAACATTCTATAAAAACTGGTAGGCCCTACTGGTTTATACATATTTATGATCTAAATGACAATGTCACCACATGTACATCGTACTTACGTCATTCAACAACAGGTTGATGAAATGTCAAACATTTGTCATCATGAGGTAACTATACCCTATGTATGACATAATCAGATTAGTATTGTTTAACGCCCTATGGTGACAAAAGCAAGGTAATGGGAACAAGAGACCCAATGGGCCTGTATTCCTCACCTATATTAAATTTCGAGAAATGGGTTTAAGGTGAAACATTCATTTGTTAAGTATTATGAGTTTGAAAAGTAGAAGTCATTGATGAATTATTGCTGTGGGTTTTATTTAGAGATATACTGTGTACAGGTATTGGATAATATATATTGATCAATGGACTGATGTTAAAATATTTCAACGTTTCTGATTTCTATGACCTTGAAAAAACATTAAAGTCATTCATTTGAATATCATCCCAGCATATCACTGGTCAAATGTCATAACTTGAAACCTTTTTAATTTTTAGTTTTAAACAAATGTGTCTCCTGCAACCTTGGAGATAAGTCAAAGTCATTCAACCCAGCATGCTACAGGCCCAATAAAAGGTCTGGCCTCCTGGTTATTGAGAAATCATTAGAAGATTTTAAAATGTTTTTCCACTGCGACCTACAGCAGACAAAAGGTCAAGGTTATCCATTGGAAGTATTTGGTTGCCCTTTACCAAAGCAGGCTACAGCTACACCAAAAGGCCTCTCAGACTCTTGGTTATTAAAAAGAAGTTGTTTGAAGATTTTAGCATATTAGACTGTTTTGACCTTAAAAGTTAGCTCAAGGTCATTCATTTAAACAAATTTTGTAGCCTTTCATCCCAGCATGCTACAGAATCAATATCAGGTGTCTTGGCATCTTGGTTATTGAGAACACCCTGTGATAATCAAGAATTACAAAGAAATAGAAACATTTTTCACTTGAAGAAACAATGTTAAAAAAGTAAGCAAGACTAGCATCACTCAAGCCTTATTGTACAGAAAGGGATTTTCTATTTCTAGTAACAGTGATCTTGATCTTAGACCCTTGGACCAGTAAAAAAAAAACAATCCCAAAAACTGCATGAAAATTGAGTTTGATGAGCCAAAAGGAAATTTTCTATATTAAGCAATAGTGAACATGACCTTTGCAATTGGGACCTGAAACAACAATCCCTCTGCATGAAGTTTGATCAGTCCAAGGCAACTCAAGTTATTGCAAAGACATTTCTGTGTGAATGACATTCTGTCAACATCGACATAGTGATACCTATATGTGGTGACACAGAACCATGGCCACCACAACAAAGATGGTGACACAGAACCATGGCCACCACATCAAAGATGATGACACAGAACCATGGCCACCACAACAAAGATGGTGACACAGAACCATGGTGACACAGAACCATGGCCACCACAACAAAGATGGTGACACAGAACCATGGCCACAACAACAAAGATGGTGACACAGAGCCATGGCCACCACAACAAAGATGGTGACACAGAACCATGGCCACCACAACAAAGATGGTGACACAGAACCATGGCCACCACAACAGAGATGGTGACACAGAACCATGGCCACCACAACAAAGATGGTGACACAGAACCATGGCCACCACATCAAAGATGATGACACAGAACCATGGCCACCACAACAAAGATGGTGACACAGAACCATGGTGACACAGAACCATGGCCACCACAACAAAGATGGTGACACAGAACCATGGCCACAACAACAAAGATGGTGACACAGAGCCATGGCCACCACAACAAAGATGGTGACACAGAACCATGGCCACCACAACAAAGATGGTGACACAGAACCATGGCCACCACAACAGAGATGGTGACACAGAACCATGGCCACCACAACAAAGATGGTGACACAGAACCATGGCCACCACAACAGAGATGGTGACACAGAACCATGGCCACCAAAACAGAGATGATGACACAGAACCATGGCCACTACAACAAAGATGGTGACACAGAACCATGGCCACCACAACAAAGATGGTGACACAGAACCATGGCCACCACAACAGAGATGGTGACACAGAACCATGGCCACCAAAACAGAGATGATGACACAGAACCATGGCCACTACAACAAAGATGGTGACACAGAACCATGGCCACCACAACAAAGATGGTGACACAGAACCATGGCCACCATAACAAAGATGGTGACACAGAACCATGGCCACTACAACAAAGATGGTGACACAGAACCATGGCCACCATAACAAAGATGGTGACACAGAACCATGGCCACCACAACAAAGATGGTGACACAGAACCATGGCCACCATAACAAAGATGGTGACACAGAACCATGGTTACCACAACAAAGATGGTGACACAGAACTATGGCCACCACAACAAAGATGGTGACACAGAACCATGGTTACCACAACAAAGATGGTGACACAGAACCATGGCCACCACAACAAAGATGGTGACACAGAACCATGGCCACCACAACAAAGATGGTGACACAGAACCATGGCCACCACAACAAAGATGGTGACACAGAACCATGGCCACCACAACAAAGATGGTGACACAGAACCATGGCCACCACAACAAAGATGGTGACACAGAACCATGGCCACCACAACAAAGATGGTGACACAGGACCATGGCCACCACAACAAAGATGGTGACACAGGACCATGGCCACCACAACAAAGATGGTGACACAGAACCATGGCCACCACAACAAAGATGGTGACACAGAACCATGGTAACCACAACAAAGATGGTGACACAGGACCATGGCCATATATATATATATAGATGGTTAGATTTACAGGGTCACCATTTAAGCATTGAACTGCTTTCAGTTGGAAGTTATGAGCTGATGAATGCCAACTGGACAAAGGCAAATTTAATGAAGCGCGCTTGATGTTGAATTTGCCTTTGTCCAGTTGGCATTCATCAGCCCATAACTTCCAACTAAAAGCAGTTCAATGCTTATATTTACATTTGACAATGATTTTTAAAGACTATATCCAGGAATTTTGCTCCGACGATGAATGAACAAATTATTATCGTCAAAGACGGAACAGCCTTTTCAACAGCCATCTTTCGTTAATGCCAGACGTGACAATTATGACGTCACTATATCAATGACGTCATAATAAAGATTTGGAAGTTATGGACTCATAACTTCCAAGTGAGCTTGGTAAAGTTATATAGTTGGGCTGCAGTGTAAATGTAAATATACATATATATATATATAGATGGTTAGATTTACAGGGTCACCATACATATATATATATATATATATAGATGGTTAGATTTACAGGGTCACCATACATATATATATATAGATGGTTAGATTTACAGGGTCACCATACATATATATATATATAGATGGTTAGATTTACAGGGTCACCATACATATATATATATATATATATATGGTTAGATTTACAGGGTCACCATACATATATATATATATATAGATGGATAGATTTACAGGGTCACCATACATATATATAATATATATATAGATGGTTAGATTTACAGGGTCACCATACATATATATATATATATATATAGATGGTTAGATTTACAGGGTCACCATACATATATATATATAGATGGTTAGATTTACAGGGTCACCATACATACATATATATATATATAGATGGTTAGATTTACAGGGTCACCATACATATATATATATATAGATGGTTAGATTTACAGGGTCACCATACATATATATATATATGGTTAGATTTACAGGGTCACCATGCATATATATATATATAGATGGTTAGATTTACAGGGTCACCATACATATATATATATAGATGGTTAGATTTACAGGGTCACCATACATATATATATATATATAAATGGTTAGATTTATCCTATGGAAATTTATTCAGGATTAAACAGGCTCCTTAAATAAGATTCAATAGCCCTAACAAAATTGAACAGTCCCTCACATAAAATTCAACTAATCCACAAATATAAGATCAGTAACAGCCCCAAATGTCAGATTCAACAGCCTGAAACATAATTAAGATTCAAAAGCAGCTAACAAGATTCCACAGTCTTAGATTTAACAGCACTGTGACACAATATCAACAGTCTTGATTATACAACCCTGGAAGTGAGATAGCTAGAAAATCCTGAATACACAATTAACCCCAGAGACAAAATTCAAGAGCCACGGACACAAGATTCACAGTCCAAGACACTAAATTCAACACCCCTAGACATAAGATTCAAAATCCCCAGACAAAAAATTCAACAACCCCAGACACAAAATTCAACAGCCCCAGACACAAAATTCAACAGCCCCAGACACAAAATTCACGGTCCCTGACACAAGATTCACGGTCCCAGACACAAAATTCATGGTCCCTGACACAAAATTCAACAGCCCCAGACACAAAATTCAACAGCCCCAGACACAAAATTCAACAGCCCCAGACACAAAATTCATGGTCCCTGACACAAAATTCAACAGCCCCAGACACAAAATTCATGGTCCCTGACACAAAACATTCTATCAATGATGGACATAAAAGTTGTTCAAAATAAACATTCAGACTCACCTTCAAGTTTTCATACTTTTTTCCTGTTAATAAGAGGAATAAATCCAATTAAACACTAAAGAAACTTATGTCCTCACGAAGCACATGTGCCTATGTCTGTGTTAGCCAGGCGTGTGTACATTATCCGCCGACCAGATACCACCAGGCGACTCCTTCAGGTGGCTGATTACCTGGCTGGTATGTTAGAATCACGACAGGAAGTACTTGTAAACTGATAGCGACCGAGACCTTAAAACAACAATTTTCTTGTCAATCTCGAAGTCAACCATGAAAAATAAATAATTGTTACCTACCTGTCTATCCTTTTGTAGTTTAACACAATGAAGAGGGTAATGACCATAACCCACACCCACCTAAAGGTAGAGCCCTGTTGTTGTGTAGTGAGCACACAATTCTGATAAGTGAATAACGTTTTCTCTTTCTTCGTTCAACGTTTGTGAATGTGTCGGAATGTCAGTTAGGTAGCTACACAGTCACCTCCCAGAGTGTCACTAAACTTACACACACAATAACGCCTGCATGACACTACAAATCTAACAGATTATAGAAAGTATTCTTTATATGGTCAGGATTAAATCTGTAAAGTGATATTCCTATTAATATCTTATAAAGACTTCCTAACCAATACCCCTCTTTCCAATAGTTAGATATCTGGGTAACACTTTATCACTCAGATTATTTGATATCTTGGTAACGGTATGTCACTCAGATAATGTGATATCCAGTTAACAGTATGTCACTCAGACAATGTGATATCCAGTTAACGGTATGTCACTCAGATAATGTGATATCCAGTTAATGGTATGTCACTCAGATAATGTGATATCCAGTTAACAGTACGTCACTCAGATAATTTAATATCCAGTTAATGGTATGTCACTCAGATAAATAGATATTCAGTTAATGGTATGTCACTCAGATAATTAGATATTCAGTTAACAGTACACATATGTCACTTTAAAAATTTGATATCCAGTTAATGGTATGTCACTCAGATAATTAGATATCCAGTTAACGGTATGTCACTCAGATAATTAAATATCCAGTTAACGGTATGTCACTCAGATAATTAGATATTCAGTTAATGGTATGTCACTCAGATAATTAAATATCCAGTTAATGGTATGTCACTCAGATAATTAAATATCCAGTTAACGGTATGTCACTCAGATAATTAGATATTCAGTTAATGGTATGTCACTCAGATAATTTGATATCCAGTTAATGGTATGTCACTCAGATAATTTGATATCCAGTTAACACTGTGTCACTCAGATAATTTGATATCCAGTTAATGGAGTGTCACTCAGATAATTAGATATTCAGTTAATGGTATGTCACTCAGATAATTAAATATCCAGTTAACGGTATGTCACTCAGATAATTAGATATTCAGTTAATGGTATGTCACTCAGATAATTAGATATTCAGTTAACACTGTGTCACTCAGATTATTTGATATCCAGTTAATGGTGTGTCACTCAGATAATTTGATATTCAGTTAATGGCATGTCACTCAGATAATTAGATATTCAGTTAATGGTATGTTACTCAGATAATTTGATATCCAGTTAATAGTGTGTCACTCAGATAATTTGATATTCAGTTAATGGTATGTCACTCAGATAATGTGATATTCAGTTAATGGTATGTCACTCAGATAATTAGATATTCAGTTAATGGTATGTCACTCAGATAAATAGATATTCAGTTAATGGTATGTCACTCAGATAAATAGATATTCAGTTAATGGTATGTCACTCAGATAAATAGATATTCAGTTAATGGTATGTCACTCAGATAATGTGATATCCAGTTAATGGTATGTCACTCAGATAATGTGATATCCAGTTAACAGTACGTCACTCAGACAATGTGATATCCAGTTAACGGTATGTCACTCAGATAATGTGATATCCAGTTAATGGTATGTCACTCAGATAATTAGATATCCAGTTAATGGTGTGTCACTCAGATAATTTGATATCCAGTTAACGGTGTGTCACTCAGACAATTAAATATCCAGTTAACGGTATGTCACTCAGATAATGTGATATCCAGTTAACAGTACGTCACTCAGACAATGTGATATCCAGTTAACGGTATGTCACTCAGATAATTAGATGTTCAGTTAATGGTATGTCACTCAGATAAATAGATATCCAGTTAATGGTATGTCACTCAGATAATTAGATATCCAGTTAATTGGATATCTGGTTAATGATATCATTGTAAATAAGATATTGAGAGATCACTGTAAATAAGATATTGAGGGATCACTTTAAATAAGACATTGAGAGATCCCCATAAATAAGATACTTACAGATCAGTGTAAATAAGATATTGAGAGATCACAGTAAATAAGATATTGAGGGATCACCATAAATAAGATATTGAGAGATCACCATTAATAAGATATTGAGAGATCACAGTAAATAAGACATTGAGAGATCCCCATAAATAAGATACTTACAGATCAGTGTAAATAAGATATTGAGAGATCACAGTAAATAAGATATTGAGGGATCACCATAAATAAGATATTGAGAGATCACCATTAATAAGATATTGAGAGATCACAGTAAATAAGACATTGAGAGATCCCCATAAATAAGATACTTACAGATCAGTGTAAATAAGATATTGAGAGATCACAGTAACTAAGATATTGAGAGAACACCATAAATAAGATATTGAGAGATCCCCATCAATAAGATATTGAGAGAACATCATAAATAAGATATTGAGGGATCATCATAAATAAGATATTGAGGGATCACTATAAATAAGATATTGAGAGATCACCATAAATAAGATATTGAGGGATCATCATAAATAAGATATTGAGAGATCACCATAAATAAGATATTGAGAGATCACCATAAATAAGATATTGAGAGATCACAGTTAATAAGATATTGAGGGATCACAGTAAATAAGATATTGAGACATCACAGTAAATAAGATATTGAGAGATCACAGTAAATAAGATATTGAGAGAACACCATAAATAAGATATTGAGAGATCCCCATCAATAAGATATTGAGGGATCATCATAAATAAGATATTGAGGGATTACCATAAATAAGATATTGAGAGATCACCATAAATAAGATAATGAGGGATCACCATAAATAAGATATTGAGAGATCACAGTAAATAAGATATTGAGGGATCACAGTAAATAAGATATTGAGACATCACAGTAAATAAGATATTGAGAGATCACAATAAATAAGATATTGAGGGATCACCATAAATAAGATATTGAGAGATCACATTAAATAAGATATTGAGAGATTACAGTAAATAAGATATTGAGAGATCACCATAAATAAGATATTGAGAGATCACAGTAAATAAGATATTGAGAGATCAATGTAAATAAGATATTGAGAGATCACCATAAATAAGATATTGAGAGATCACAGTAAATAAGATATTGAGAGATCACAGTAAATAAGATATTGAGAGATCAATGTAAATAAGATATTGAGAGATCACCATAAATAAGATATTGAAATATCATCTTAAATAAGATATTGAGACATCACAGTAAATAAGATATTGAGAGATCACAATAAATAAGATATTGAGGGATCACCATAAATAAGATATTGAGAGATCACATTAAATAAGATATTGAGAGATTACAGTAAATAAGATATTGAGAGATCACCATAAATAAGATATTGAGAGATCACAGTAAATAAGATATTGAGAGATCAATGTAAATAAGATATTGAGAGATCACCATAAATAAGATATTGAGAGATCACAGTAAATAAGATATTGAGAGATCACAGTAAATAAGATATTGAGAGATCAATGTAAATAAGATATTGAGAGATCACCATAAATAAGATATTGAAATATCATCTTAAATAAGATATTGAGAGATCACCATAAATAAGATATTGAGAGATCACCATAAATAAGATATTGAGAGATCACAGTAAATAAGATATTGAGAGATCAATGTAAATAAGATATTGAGAGATCACAATAAATAAGATATTGAGAGATCAATGTAAATAAGATATTGAGAGATCACAGTAAATAAGATATTGAGAGATCACCATAAATAAGATATTGAGAGATCACAGTAATTAAGATATTGAGATATCATTGTAAACAAGATTTTGAGATATCACTATAAATAAGATACTAAGAGATCACCATAAATAAGAAACAACCAGATCAATCTGACAAATTATTAATTTTATGTTTGAATGGATCTTTTTTCAATAAAATTGAAAGTGTTGTTTTATAGGAAATTTCCACAGAACAGAAGTGTTTTACAGGTAAATTTTAACAATCTTCAAAGTGTTTTTTATAGATTTGTTTGAAGAAACAGAGCTAGAATTACAGTTGTCACATGAAAACATGTTCCACAGCAAATCTGAAAACAAAATTGTAGAATGGTCTACCATTTAAAAACAATGAAACCAATATTAAATTTGACTACTAAGTGTTTTCCAGGACCACAACATGCAATGTCAGACGGCACTGTTAATGTTGATTACAGCCATGCAATGTCAGACGGGACTGTTAATGTTGATTACAGCCATGGATCGCAATCTAAGTTCTCCCAGCACCATGCTTAAACGGCTTCATCTGACGGATGAAGCCATACCTAACAGAGTTGGAAAACACTTGATGCTAAATAAAATCTGAATCAAAAACGACACTTGAAAGGTTGTCTTGTAGTAAAATGCCTTCTTTGGATTTTAAGAGTTCATATTGAGACAACTCCTTTTTATGAACTTGCTCAAGTTGAATTCTGGATAGGCACCAACGATTCTGTGTGCAAATTGTCAAAGCATTATTCTAGTCCAATACAATATTTGGCCATGAAGATCAATCATCTTGTACTACCTACTATAAAAGGCCGTGCGAATCAATCACATATAACCAAATACATATATAAAAGGCCCAAGTAATAACTCATTGTGTCACAAGTAATTCAAAATATGATCATCAAACAAATATCCTTCAAAAAAACGGGATATATTTTCCTATGTTATTGCTTGCACAAGACGAAAATGTTACCAATTCCATGGCAGAGGAAGTATCCTCCATCCAGTTTAAGTTTATATTGCTGCAGATTGTACGACCTTTATTTATTATTTATAAGACACCTATAACATTTATGGTTTGAATCTGTGGTTACACAAATGTAACTTGATATAAAGAAGAAGAAGAAGAGGAAGAAGAACAATGCACACCTACTAGAATTATCTATAACTACCACCTGTCTATATCTACCACCTGTCTATAACTACCACCTGTCTATAACTACCACCTGTCTATAACTATCACCTGTCTATAATTACCACCTGTCTATATCTACCACCTGTCTATATCTTTCACCTGTCTATAACTACCACCTGTCTATATCTACCACCTGTATATAACTACCACCTGTCTATAACTACCACATATCTATATCTACCACCTGTCTATAACTACCACCTGTCTATAACTACCACCTGTCTATAACTACCACCTGTCTATAACTACCACCTGTCTATATCTACCACCTGTCTATAACTACCACCTGTCTATATCTACCACCTGTCTATAACTACCACCTGTCTATATCTACCACCTGTCTATATCTACCACCTGTCTATAACTACCACCTGTCTATTACTACCACCTGTCTATAACTACCACCTGTCTATATCTACCACCTGTCTATAACTACCACCTGTCTATAACTACCACCTGTCTATATCTACCACCTGTCTATAACTACCACCTGTCTATATCTACCACCTGTCTATAACTACCACCTGTCTATAACTACCACATGTCTCTATCTACCACCTGTCTATATCTACCACCTGTCTATAACTACCACCTGTCTATAACTACCACCTGTCTATATCTACCACCTGTCTATAACTACCACCTGTCTATATCTACCTCCTGTCTATAATTACCACCTGTCTATAACTACCACCTGTCTATAACTACCTCCTGTCTATAATTACCACCTGTCTATATCTACCACCTGTCTATAACTACCACCTGTCTATAACTACCACCTGTCTATATCTACCACCTGTCTATAACTACCACCTGTCTATATCTACCTCCTGTCTATAATTACCACCTGTCTATAACTACCACATGTCTCTATCTACCACCTGTCTATAACTACCACCTGTCTATATCTACCACCTGTCTATAACTACCACCTGTCTATAACTTCCACCTGTCTATAACTACCACCTGTCTATAACTACCACCTGTCTATAACTACCACCTGTCTATAACTACCACCTGTCTATAACTACCACCTGTCTATCTGTTAGACATGAACTCCAGATTTTATTGATGGAAAATGTGATGCATGTCTAGTTCTATACAAAGAAAAGTTCATTTCCATTTATTTTTATTCAAATCACTTTCCAATAAAGTACACCAGAATATCAATTCTATGGTTACATTAAACATATAAAATCATGATTGATTTTCCAACCTGATAAAAACATATGTACTTTATTTATTATCAACGTATATCAATCATGCTTGTTGGCCCCTGATGGAAGCCAGTTAGGGGTGTTCCTGTTGGAGGAAATCAAAGTACCTGGGGAAACCCCCGTCATCAGGCTGGTGACCCCATACCCTTTCATGTCCGATTGGAGAATCGAGCCCCGGCCACAGAGGTGAAAGGCAAATGTGTTACCACTGTGCCACCCGACTACCCATCTATATAAATACACCTGTATAGTAAATGAATCTGTACACCGATATATCAGGAACAGGCAGACAAGTCCTTGTGATAGAGAGTCAGAAATAATGACCCACCAATCAGAAATATGAAGTGATATCATGATGACTAAACTCGAGACCTACAAAACTCGAGACAAAACTCGAGACCTACAAAACTCGAGACAAAACTCGAGACCTACAAAACTCCTATAGAGTGACAATTATATCTCATCTGCTTCTCTCAGCGTAATATGAAGGTTCATCTACATACTGTGTGTGTCTGATTTCACAAGCATGGGTCTTTACTTAAAAATCACAAAAATTAGCATAACATTAAAATAAATTTAATTTGTAAGACGGATATAAATATTACACACAGGATTGTGATATTATTATCACTTCAGGATAAATTAGGAAGAATGATAATAGCCACATAAATATGGTGGAAAAAGGAATGAATAAAAACCTACAAATGTAGATTAACTGCATTGAAATGTTAGAAAACTTCCAAAGAAAATTAATCTTGAAACACTGACCCTGAAAACAAGTTTTTATCAACAGGAATGTCCCCTCCTTCCATATCACTGTGCTATTTACAGTAGTGTCATCATACAAGTAAAGGAGGGAAAACTTTTAGCACTGTTTCGTTAAAGAAGCTTGGACTGACACTTGCCTTTCTTTTAGATTCCCATACTTTGGTAAGGAAGCTCAGATGAAAGAGTTAACTCTGATCCTGTTGTGTTTGTCATATTAAGGGAACATACATCCAACAATGACTCCCACAAAATTCTGATACAAGATTATCTCCGCCTAGTTTGAATCTTGGGGCCTCTAGAATAACAAACCTAGAGACTGTCTTTATAGTTAATTACTGGCGCCTGAAGTCCACACCCCTAGTGAATTTCCTGTGTTATAAAGGGTTTTTTTTTCAATGATTATCTCCCTTTGTAATTCCCATCACCATAAGGCTGTCCAAATACATTCCTTCTTGTAATTCTTGTGAATATTTTCCCTATGTAATTTTTGTGTAGTTAAGGAAGTCACAACAAAGTAATCTCCCTTTGTGATTGCCATTGAAATAAGGATACCCAAATACCAAACCTAGTGGTTTAACCTAGTGGGATTAAAGATGTATGTGCCAATAGTTATCTCCCTTCGAGATTCTTGTATAATAAGGATGCTTGTACCAATTGTTATAGCCTTAACCAAATACAATTTCACTTGTAATTCTAGTGGAGTAAAAGATGTACATACAATAGTTACCTCCCTTTGAGATATTTGTGTAATTAAGGATACTCCTACCAATAGTTATCTCCCTTTGATATATTTGTGTAATTAAGGATCTCCTACCAATAGTTATCTCCCTTTGAGATTTTTGTATAATTAGGGATACTACTACCAATAGTTTTCTCCCTTTGATATATTTGTGTAATTAAGGATACTACTACCAATAGTTATCTCCCTTTGATATATTTGTGTAATTAAGGATACTACTACCAATAGTTATCTCCCTTTGAGATATTTGTGTAATTAAGGATCTCCTACCAATAGTTATCTCCCTTTGAGATATTTGTGTAATTAAGGATACTACTACCAATAGTTATCTCCCTTTGATATATTTATGTAATTAAGGATCTCCTACCAATAGTTATCTCCCTTTGAGATATTTGTGTAATTAAGGATACTGCTACCAATAGTTATCTCCCTTTTATATTATTAATTAACTGTAGTGACAATAAAGACAATAAGTATTAAGCAACATAAAGTTAAAAACAAAATATAAAACAATGATTTTCGTTGTAATGTGAAAAAAAGTGGGTTTTGTTTTTATCTGTTTTATATGCCAAAGATATTGATACGCCTTCTTCAATCTTATTATGACAGTAGATTGTATACTCTCTGCAACCTACCTGAAGATGATAATGTTTTCTAAGGGAGAGTTTGTTAAAAAAAATCTATAGAGCACATCTCTGATATTTAAGGCTGGTAATGGATGTACAGTAAACCCAGACTACAAAGTGGTTTCTGTGTGGTGGTCCAGCCACCAGACAAGGAAATAATGCATGTTCTCCTGTCAACTTTTGAATTTTGATAACACATTGCTTCCTACATCTCCGCCCCACCCCCTCGTCCTTCTAACCCTGTCTGACGTCTTACAATCGATATTGTACCAGGTAAATTTTAACTCTCACATGAACAGGCTCAGTCATTAGATTATATAAGCGTTTTTACTATGCCTCTTCTATAATGTCACTGGGGGTCGATAGATTTGCTAAAAATAATGTTATCTCAAATGTGGTTTACAAAAGTTGGACCATGAAGTCAAGAGAATACATCACAAACACACATATATCACCTTATGTTCTGAAGAGAGTAAACTTTAAAATGATTATAGAAGTTGTCAAAGTAAAATCATGTTTAAGCTGGTAACTTTATGGTTTCTTTTCTTGGTCAATTCTAATTGATTTTTTGTGTGTGTGCGTTAAGATAAATCCATCATTCTTTATACAATTCCATACTTGTGACAAATGTAAGAAATACATGCGGTCACATTTGTTTTAAAAAAGGTGTGCCATGTCAATATAATTACTGAAGGATAACAAAATGTAAAGAGAGATCCTCATATAACGAAAGGTTCACCACTAGACTGTAAATCATGGGGTACTGAACTTTGACCTTTTGTTACAATGGCCAAGACACCCAACATGGTGATCACATTATAACTATCGTACATTAGAATTATCGGAAACGGTAATTCTATGGGTAATTTTGTCAACCAACTATCATTGTAGACAATAATTTTGATGTATATATTGAATATCAGCTTTACATATAAATTACTCTACGTGGGTTGAATTATTTCAAAGCTGAACAAATAATTTTAAAACCTTTAAATTTTTCTTCCTTCCTATTCTGACCACTAATAACAGTACACAACACATGGACACAGTATTACAATGTACATAGGAAATGATGTACTCAGCTACCTCTCAAATAGTCCAAGACACATCAAAGTCTACCACTATTAGATTACAGGTGGGATCTTTACCTGTGTCTGTCACAACATCACATTACAGGTGGGATCTTTACCTGTGTCTGTCACAATATTACAGGTGGAATCTTTACCTGTGTCTGTCACAATATTACATTACAGGTGGAATCTTTACCTGTGTCTATCACAATATTACAGGTGGAATCTTTACCTGTGTCTGTCATAATATTACAGGTGGAATCTTTACCTGTGTCACAATATTACATTACAGGTGGAATCTTTACCTGTGTCACAATATTACAGGTGGAATCTTTACCTGTGTCTGTCACAACATCACATTACAGGTGGAATCTTTACCTGTGTCTGTCACAATATTACAGGTGGAATCTTTACCTGTGTCTGTCACAATATTACAGGTGGAATCTTTACCTGTGTCTGTCACAATATTACAGGTGGAATCTTTACCTGTGTCTGTCACAATATTACAGGTGGAATCTTTACCTGTGTCTGTCACAATATTACAGGTGGAATCTTTACCTGTGTCTGTCACAATATTACAGGTGGAATCTTTACCTGTGTCTGTCACAATATTACAGGTGGAATCTTTACCTGTGTCTGTCACAATATTACGTTACAGGTGGAATCTTTACCTGTGCCAAGATCTGTCACAATATTACAAAGACAACATATGTTAGGAATTGTGATGATTTTGACATGTCATCGACACACACAGATGGTCTTGCAGCCCTTTTTCTTCAAAACGATACTTAATCTCAACCTGGATTCCAGCATCTGCCCAGGTCTGACTGCTTATTGCAAAAATATAATCCTTACCTTTAATTGTGATAAAAACCCACAAAGGCTTACAGATCTGTTCAGGGGATTCCAAATCAATTAGATGTGTAATTCCCTATGACAAATTGTAGCTATCAGAAACATGTGTCATCAGTGACTGAAAAACATTACCTGTCCAGTATGAGCAGTCTGGCCAGTACAAGTAGTCTGGCCAGTATGAGCAGTCTGGTCAGTATGGGCAGTCTGGTCAGTATGAGCAGTCTGGCCAGTATGGGCAGTCTGGCCGTTTATTTTACTGACTAATCAAAAATACAATCAAACTTCATTAACTTCTTGACACCAAATTTACATGTTTTGAAACCTATCAGATTTCTCTGCTTTCTAGCAACACATTTCAGATCAAGAAACATATTTGTGTATTCCTAATTAATACATGGAATATATATCGTAATGCAGAAAATGTTTTCATACATGTAACAATATAGAAGTCTTTCACTTTGCACATACCTAGAATCTTCAGTAAAATCCGACATCTCTATAATGGTTACAATTGACAGAATGAAATCATATATACATAATTGTATCCTGACATTATTTAATAGTTGTATGATTGGGTAGGGTATAGACTAATCCAGCGTGGGTAATTGTCTGTGGGAGAAGGAACGATGATGATACACTCACTAGAGCCTATGATATACGTACCATGTACAGTTAACGCCGTACCATGTACAATTAACAACAGACCCACACCGTCCACTTCACACAGGAAACATTCATAATCATATCATAATGATTCAATAATTTAATATTTTTACAAGGAAATAGCAAAATCATTTTTTTAAGAACTGCGTAATTCCTTAAGCACTTTCCCTAAAGAACGTTACATGAGATAATCACTATATAAGATTAAAAAATAAATTTTATCTATTTTACAACAATTATGAAATAAATTATACGACTTATATTGATCATGCTTGTTGGCCCAGACTGAAGCACATGAAGTGTCTTAATGTGGGAGGAAATCGGAGAATCCCAGGAAAACCCATGTGGTCAGGCAGGTGACCCCATCCCAATAGGGAATCGAACCCCAGTCACCTAGGTAAAGGTAAGTGTGTTACGACTGTGCCACCCGACCACCACATATGTAGGATGATGAGTTGAGACATAAAATAAATTAACAAATACTTAGTTTAAGATAAAAAAAAGTAACAGAAATATTCAAAGATCAGCAGAAATCTGTTCATGCTGTTAAGTCACTAAATTATCATAGCACTAATTACACTATGTATATTGGTACAAGTGATTGATTAGTCACTGAATCTGTTAGACAATGAGATAAAACTATATGTATGGTCACAGTAGGTTAAAGAGGATTTTGACATATTGAAACGAAGGTTCCTGCTCTATCAACTTTATTTACAAATAACCAAATTGTTCTTTTATGTTTTTTATGGAAAAGTTGGTTAAGTCTGATAGAAATATACGTACATTGCATTTAGGATTCCAAAGAAGACAGGTTCCAGATGAAACAGTGTATATAGATAATTGAGTGACTGTAGTTCTGGTGGATACCGTCAGATGTTACAGGAGTTCTGGTGGATACCGTCAGATGTTACTGTAGTTCTGGTGGATACCGTCAGATGTTACAGGAGTTCTGGTGGATACCGTCAGATGTTACAGGATGTCATCAAAATCAGTGGTCGATAAAGTCAGGTTTCACTGTATAAATCTGGTCTCTCAAGATACTATAGGATTTAATGTACTGTATGTTATTAATTGGGGTACTCTCTACAAGATACTGTGACAATAGGTCCATCAATGCTCAATAAAGTTGAAAAGATAGAACATATTTAATCATTGAAATTAAATATACAATTTACTGAAATTTTGAAATTGATTCAAGTGAAAACTATTTAAGAAATCAATGTGTGGTGATGCATGCAGTTTAAAAGTCTAGTTTTGAGTCATAAATTGAAGCCTGGAAGACTTCAGAATACAGTAATATCTATACTCTGAGAAATAGCCACAGAGATTTCATGATATTAATGTCCTATTCAACCATTCATTACAGTTTCATGTGAGCTGTATGTATGTATACCTAATTAGACATCTTACCCATCACTTACCTTATATATCAGTATCAATATTATTGAAGAATCCTTAAATTCTGACACAAAAGTTTCAGGTATTTCACTGTACGAAACAAAACATTTACCAATGGTTTATAATCCATGTACACTAGTGCTGATTACAACAGCCCTGGAATCTGTGGATTGTCTGGTTTGACCACCAGCGAGCTAGAGATTTCTGTCCCTCTGTACACCACCAGCCTGGAGTAACACTACCCAACAGATACCCAAAATATTAGCTCAGGATGAAAAATACAACATGCCCATTGTCTTTAATTGTGATGATAAGCAGGGAATCAATTTCAGAAAGAAGATATAGAGGGATGGGCACCTCCCAAAGCTGGTGATAAACTGGAGGGTGGCGAGACTGAACGTCAGTGATGGAGAATATACACAGTGGACAAAGCTACATCCCACACAGAAATCTCCCGAATGCTAATGGAAAATAAATCCCATACCTACAGAATCCCATACCTACAAATAACAATATGTAAACGATGACTTCTACATCAATGTAATTCAGGCTAGGTAAAATCACTCATTTTTTGCAATAGTAAATCTCACTGAAAAAAATATTTGTCAGAAAACGTAATGTCTAAAAGACTTTGAATGAGATTTATAATTGGACTGAATTTGTATTAAATGACATATGATCTGTTCTTAGATATCTCAATACTGGTTAGTAATTCAACCTACACATAGATGTTTTGATACAGGATAAAGTTAAATTAGTTTTACATTTAATTTTATATAATGTCATTTTAAAGCTGGAAATAAAAAAAAAAAAATTAATGTAAAGTTGTGTTTTCAGCCTACGTTAAATCATGGACATTCCACAGTTCAATTTCATTCAAACATGTGTGCCCATAATTAAAAAGAGATTTCCAATCCCCAAGTGAAATTCCAGGTTCTAGTAGGAAAATGGGACAAATTAAAAGTAACTACTCCTCCACCCCTGAACTACAAATTCATTTTTATGTTCCACCAAGTCTAAATGTGTCACACCAAGTATTCAAAGACATTTTTTGTACTGATCATCTCTGAAATTCACTGATAACGTTCCCCACCTAACATTATATTCCCTTCATGTTTTTGATAATATCATAAAGAGTACAGTCCCTGGATTATCAATGATCAACCAAAACATTCATTCTTGATTTTAAGGCGAAATATTTCCCCAAATTAAAAGCTGTTAAAAATCCAATGAACTAGTCTACTCAACAGTTGTACCTGACATCACAGTTGTCTATACAACAGTTATACCTGACATCACAGTTGTCTATACAACAGTTATACCTGACATCTCAGTTGTCTATACAACAGTTATACCTGACATCTCAGTTGTCTATACAACAGTTATACCTGACATCTCAGTTGTCTATACAACAGTTATATCTGACATCTCAGTTGTCTATACATCAGTTATACCTGACATCTCAGTTGTCTATACATCAGTTATACCTGACATATCAGTTGTCTATACAACAGTTGTACCTGACATCTCAGTTGTCTATACAAGTTATACGTGACATCTCAGTTGTCTATACAACAGTTATACCTGACATCTCAGTTGTCTATACAAGTTATACGTGACATCTCAGTTGTCTATACAACAGTTATACCTGACATCTCAGTTGTCTATACAACAGTTATACCTGACATCACAGTTGTCATACAACAGTTATACCTGACATCTCAGTTGTCTATACAACAGTTGTACCTGACATCTCAGTTGTCTATACAACAGTTAGACCTGACATCACAGTTGTCTATACAACAGTTATACCTGACATCTCAGTTGTCTATACAACAGTTATACCTGACATCTCAGTTGTCTATACAACAGTTATACCTGACATCTCAGTTGTCTATACAACAGTTATACCCGACATCTCAGTTGTCTATACATCAGTTATACCTGACATCTCAGTTGTCTATACAACAGTTATACCTGACATATCAGTTGTCTATACAACAGTTATACCTGACATATCAGTTGTCTATACAACAGTTGTACCTGACATCTCAGTTGTCTATACAACAGTTAGACCTGACATCACAGTTGTCTATACAAAAGTTATACCTGACATCTCAGTTGTCTATACAACAGTTATACCTGACATCTCAGTTGTCTATACAACAGTTATATCTGACATCTCAGTTGTCTATACAACAGTTATACCTGACATCTCAGTTGTCATACAACAGTTATACCTGACATCACAGTTGTCATACAACAGTTATACCTGACATCACAGTTGTCATACAACAGTTATACCTGACATCACAGTTGTCTATCTACAGTTATACCTGACATCTCAGTTGTCTATACAACAGTTGTACCTGACATCTCAGTTGTCTATACAACAGTTAGACCTGACATCACAGTTGTCTATACAACAGTTATACCTGACATCTCAGTTGTCTATACAACAGTTAGACCTGACATCTCAGTTGTCTATACAACAGTTATACCTGACATCACAGTTGTCTATACAACAGTTATACCTGACATCTTAGTTGTCTATACAACAGTTATACCTGACATCTCAGTTGTCTATACAACAGTTATACCCGACATCTCAGTTGTCTATACATCAGTTATACCTGACATCTCAGTTGTCTATACAACAGTTATACCTGACATATCAGTTGTCTATACAACAGTTATACCTGACATCTCAGTTGTCTATACAACAGTTGTACCTGACATCTCAGTTGTCTATACAACAGTTAGACCTGACATCACAGTTGTCTATACAAAAGTTATACCTGACATCTCAGTTGTCTATACAACAGTTATACCTGACATCTCAGTTGTCTATACAACAGTTATACCTGACATCTCAGTTGTCTATACAACAGTTATACCTGACATCACAGTTGTCTATACAACAGTTATACCTGACATCTCAGTTGTCTATACAACAGTTATACCTGACATCTCAGTTGTCTATACAACAGTTATACCTGACATCTCAGTTGTCTATACAACAGTTATATCTGACATCTCAGTTGTCTATACAACAGTTATACCTGACATCTCAGTTGTCATACAACAGTTATACCTGACATCACAGTTGTCATACAACAGTTATACCTGACATCACAGTTGTCATACAACAGTTATACCTGACATCACAGTTGTCTATACAACAGTTATACCTGACATCTCAGTTGTCTATACAACAGTTGTACCTGACATCTCAGTTGTCTATACAACAGTTAGACCTGACATCACAGTTGTCTATACAACAGTTATACCTGACATCTCAGTTGTCTATACAACAGTTAGACCTGACATCTCAGTTGTCTATACAACAGTTATACCTGACATCACAGTTGTCTATACAACAGTTATACCTGACATCTTAGTTGTCTATACAACAGTTATACCTGACATCTCAGTTGTCTATACAACAGTTATACCCGACATCTCAGTTGTCTATACATCAGTTATACCTGACATCTCAGTTGTCTATACAACAGTTATACCTGACATATCAGTTGTCTATACAACAGTTATACCTGACATCTCAGTTGTCTATACAACAGTTGTACCTGACATCTCAGTTGTCTATACAACAGTTAGACCTGACATATCAGTTGTCTATACAACAGTTATACCTGACATCTCAGTTGTCTATACAACAGTTGTACCTGACATCTCAGTTGTCTATACAACAGTTAGACCTGACATCACAGTTGTCTATACAACAGTTATACCTGACATCTCAGTTGTCTATACAACAGTTATACCTGACATCTCAGTTGTCTATACAACAGTTATACCTGACATCTCAGTTGTCTATACAACAGTTATACCCGACATCTCAGTTGTCTATACATCAGTTATACCTGACATTTCAGTTGTCTATACAACAGTTATACCTGACATATCAGTTGTCTATACAACAGTTATACCTGACATATCAGTTGTCTATACAACAGTTGTACCTGACATCTCAGTTGTCTATACAACAGTTAGACCTGACATCACAGTTGTCTATACAAAAGTTATACCTGACATCTCAGTTGTCTATACAACAGTTATACCTGACATCTCAGTTGTCTATACAACAGTTGTACCTGACATCTCAGTTGTCTATACAACAGTTGTACCTGACATCACAGTTGTCTATACAACAGTTATACCTGACATATCAGTTGTCTATACAAGTTATACCTGACATCTCAGTTGTCTATACAACAGTTATACCTGACATCTCAGTTGTCATACAACAGTTATATCTGACATCTCAGTTGTCTATACAACAGTTATACCTGACATCTCAGTTGTCATACAACAGTTATACCTGACATCACAGTTGTCATACAACAGTTATACCTGACATCACAGTTGTCATACAACAGTTATACCTGACATCACAGTTGTCTATACAACAGTTATACCTGACATCTCAGTTGTCTATACAACAGTTGTACCTGACATCTCAGTTGTCTATACAACAGTTAGACCTGACATCACAGTTGTCTATACAACAGTTATACCTGACATCTCAGTTGTCTATACAACAGTTAGACCTGACATCTCAGTTGTCTATACAACAGTTATACCTGACATCACAGTTGTCTATACAACAGTTATACCTGACATCTTAGTTGTCTATACAACAGTTATACCTGACATCTCAGTTGTCTATACAACAGTTATACCCGACATCTCAGTTGTCTATACATCAGTTATACCTGACATATCAGTTGTCTATACAAGTTATACCTGACATCTCAGTTGTCTATACAACAGTTATACCTGACATATCAGTTGTCTATACAACAGTTATACCTGACATCACAGTTGTCTATACAACAGTTATACCTGACATCTCAGTTGTCTATACAACAGTTGTACCTGACATCTCAGTTGTCTATACAACAGTTAGACCTGACATCACAGTTGTCTATACAACAGTTATACCTGACATCTCAGTTGTCTATACAACAGTTATACCTGACATCTCAGTTGTCTATACAACAGTTATACCTGACATCTCAGTTGTCTATACAACAGTTATACCTGACATATCAGTTGTCTATACAACAGTTATACCTGACATATCAGTTGTCTATACAACAGTTGTACCTGACATCTCAGTTGTCTATACAACAGTTAGACCTGACATTACAGTTGTCTATACAAAAGTTATACCTGACATCTCAGTTGTCTATACAACAGTTATACCTGACATCTCAGTTGTCTATACAACAGTTGTACCTGGCATCACAGTTGTCTATACAACAGTTATACCTGACATCTCAGTTGTCTATACAACAGTTATACCTGACATCTCAGTTGTCTATACAACAGTTATACCTGACATATCAGTTGTCTATACAACAGTTATACCTGACATCTCAGTTGTCTATACAACAGTTATACCTGACATCACAGTTGTCTATACAACAGTTGTACCTGACATCTCAGTTGTCTATACAACAGTTGTACCTGACATCACAGTTGTCTATACAACAGTTATACCTGACATATCAGTTGTCTATACAAGTTATACCTGACATCTCAGTTGTCTATACAACAGTTATACCTGACATCTCAGTTGTCTATACAACAGTTATACCTGACATCTCAGTTGTCTATACAACAGTTATACCTGACATCTCAGTTGTCTATACAAGTTATACCTGACATCACAGTTGTCTACACAACAGTTATACCTGACATCTTCTCAGTTGTCTATACAACAGTTATACCTGACATCTCAGTTGTCTACACAACAGTTATACCTGACATCTCAGTTGTCTATACAACAGTTATACCTGACATCTCAGTTGTCTATATACAACAGTTATACCTGACATCTCAGTTGTCTATACAACAGTTATACCTGACATCTCAGTTGTCTATACAACAGTTGTACCTGACATCTCAGTTGTCTATACAACAGTTATACCTGACATCTCAGTTGTCTATACAACAGTTATACCTGACATCTCAGTTGTCTATACAACAGTTATACCCGACATCTCAGTTGTCTATACAACAGTTGTACCTGACATCTCAGTTGTCTATACACCAGTTGTACCTGACATCTCAGTTGTCTATATACAACAGTTATACCTGACATATCAGTTGTCTATACAATAGTTTCACCTTATATCACATTTTAGTTGACTCTATGACATTTTACCAGACGTCACACCTTAATTGCCTGTATGACATTTTTACCAGACATCACACCTTAATTGCCCGTATGACATTTTTACCAGAAATCACACCTTAATTGCCAGTATGACATTTTTTACTAGACATCACACCTTAATTGTCTGTATGACATTTTTACCAGACATCACACCTTAATTGCCTGTATGACATTTTTTACTAGACATCACACCTTAATTGCCTGTATGACATTTTTACCAGAAATCACACCTTAATTGCCAGTATGACATTTTTTACTAGACATCACACCTTAATTGCTCGTATGACATTTTTACCTGACATCACACCTTAATTGTCTGTATGACATTTATACCTGACATCACACCTTAATAGCCCGTATGACATTTATACCAGAAATCACACCTTAATTGCGTGTATGACATTTATACCTGACATCACACCTTAATTGTCTGTATGACATTTATACCAGACATCACACCTTAATTGTCTGTATGACATTTTTACCAGAAATCACACCTTAATTGCCCGTATGACATTTTTACCAGATATCACACCATAATTGCCTGTATGACATTTTTACCTGACATCACACCTTAATTACCTGTATGACATTTTTACTAGACATCACACCTTAATTGCCCGTATGACATTTTTACTAGACATCACACCTTAATTGCCTGTATGACATTTGTACCAGACATCATCCATCATACATCAGCTTCCTGCTATACAACAGTTGGTCCACACACTACCAAGCCTTTCCCCAGGAAGCTATTGATAGGGAGCATACGAGAGATGCCACATGCCACAACAATGAAATCTACACAAATTACCTTCCGTCCCAGAGTAAGCTTTGTTAAACTTTTTAAATTACCATAGCCATAATTTACAAAATAGACAGATTCCATTGTAGTATAATAATTAATGATAAATCAATTCCCACTGCTCATAAAGCCACAAGTTGAGTGCAACTGAGTGGCCTCCATTAGCCTGTCATAGCGGGCACTGATTCAGGACTTTGTTACCCTATTACTCATAACATTTCCCTTCTTCAGATTTATTTCTCTGAAGCTAAATCCTACATACTTTCAGAAAGGAGTAAAAAAATTTATGACAAATTGGATCATAAAGAAAGGAAATTGGCTGTTTTATGATTTTTGTAATACAAAGATTGTGAATAATGGAGAAAATGTGACCAGAATGGATAGAAAGCCTAGATATTGATTTTTTACCTTCAGAGTGGAAATACAGCACTGTCACATTGTCAAATCTGCTCCGGTTTGTAACTGTGTAAACATCTGAGCATCGACAGCAACCCTGCATCATTAGCAGATTGTGTGTTTATTGACCACTTCATAGCTCTGTCATCAATATGATATTTAAACATCTCAATTAACCTGGGAATCAATTACTCTATTTTTCTAGCAATTAACTTGAGAAGTGTCACACAACAACAGAACAGATTTTCCTAACAACTTTTAAATCAGATTAAAATAATATCCATCTTGAATATTGAGGGGATCATATTGGTAAATAAGATGAAAATATTACTCAGGAAAATGTTATTTAATCTAGCTGTCTCCAGAGATGATGACACCTGGGGTATAGGTAACTATATTGATTGGTGAGACATACAGACTACAGGTATCCCTACTACAGACACACAAAAGGCAGGTTATTATACATCTAATCAGGAGATGGAATCTTCAATTTTAAACAAAATCCATAATACAGGTAAATATCATTTCTTGCAGAATGAAGACTGCTGTTCAGTACATCAACATGTTTAGTAATGTCATGTACACCAACATATCATTCAGTAATGTCATGTACTCTAACATGTCATTCAGTAATGTCATGTACATCAACATATCATTCAGTAATGTCATGTACACCAACATGTCATTCAGTAATGTCATGTACACTAATATGTCATTCAGTAATGTCATTTACATCAACATGTCATTCAGTAATGTCATGTACACTAACATGTTATTCAGTAATGTCATGTACACCAACATGTCATTCAGTAATGTCATTTACATCAACATGTCATTCAGTAATGTCATGTACATCAACATGTCATTCAGTAATGTCATGTACACTAACATGTCAATCAGTAATGTCATGTACACCAACATGTCATTCAGTAATGTCATGTACACCAACATGTCATTCAGTAATGTCATGTACACCAACATATCATTCAGTAATGTCATGTACACCAACATGACATTCAGTAATGTCATGTACACCAACATGTCATTCAGTAATGTCATGTACATCAACATATCATTCAGTAATGTCATGTACACTAACATATCATTCAGTAATGTCATGTACACGAACATGTCATTCAGTTATATCATGTACACCAACATATCATTCCGTAATGTCATGTACACTAACATATCATTCAGTAATGTCATGTACACGAACATGTCATTCAGTAATGTCATGTACACCAACATATCATTCAGTAATGTCATGTACACCAACATGTCATTCAGTAATGTCATGTACACCAACATATCATTCAGTAATGTCATGTACACCAACATGACATTCAGTAATGTCATGTACACCAACATGTCATTCAGTAATGTCATGTACATCAACATATCATTCAGTAATGTCATGTACACTAACATATCATTCAGTAATGTCATGTACACGAACATGTCATTCAGTAATGTCATGTACACCAACATATCATTCAGTTATGTCATGTACACCAACATGACATTCAGTAATGTCATGTACACCAACATGTCATTCAGTTATATCATGTACACCAACATGTCATTCAGTAATGTCATGTACACCAACATATCATTCCGTAATGTCATGTACACCAACATGTCATTCAGTAATGTCATGTACACCAATATGTCATTCAGTAATGTCATGTACACCAACATGTCATTCAGTAATGTCATGTACAACAATATGGCAGTAATGTCATGTACAACAATATGGCAGTAATGTCATGTACATTACAACAACATGGCATTAATGTCATGTACACCAATATATCATTCAGTTATGTCATATACAACAGCATGGCAGTTATGTCATGTACAACAACATGACAGTAATGTCATGTACACCAGTATGTCATTCAGTCATGTCATATACACCAACATGTCATTCAGTAATGTCATATACACCAACATGTTGTTCAGTAATGTCATGTACACCAACATGTCATTCAGTAATGTCATGTACACCAATATGGCAGTAATGTCATGTGCAGTACAACAACATGGCATTAATGTCATGTACACCAATATATCATTCAGTTATGTCATGTACAACAACATGGCAGTGATGTCATGTACAACAACATGACAGTAATGTCATGTACACCAGTATGTCATTCAGTCATGTCATATACACCAACATGTCATTCAGTAATGTCATGTACACCAACATGTTGTTCAGTAATGTCATGTACACCAACATGTCATTCAGTAATGTCATGTACACCAATATGTCATTAGAAAGTTTTGCTGAATAAACGTAACTTAGTATAATTAGCCACAATGGATTTGACATTATCTCACTTGTAAGTAATTCTGATGTAATTGTAATGAGCGTTGATTCTGTGTGTCGTGTTCCTTTGTTAGAGATGTGTATATTTGTGACTGGCACAGTTTAGATATGGTGTTATAGTAGAAGGTGTTTTTTGTGTATGTAGTGTGGATGTTGGTTTTTACTTGGTGGTGCTATTTATGCTATAGTTATTGACTACTAATCCTGAATAAATGGAACCCTTTTTTATATTCAATACTTCATGCCTTCATTGCATGGTGTCAAATGAACCTGGGTTGTAGGTAAAATAGAATTGTTACATAATTATATACTGTCATGAACAGCTATCACACTTTTCTACCTGTGTCACACATGACTGTGTCAGACATCAGAGTACCAGTTTCTGTTGATAAAAAAAATCCTGTATATTATCAACCTGTTACCAAGGCACCCATACAATGCATGGCCGTTCTGGCAACAAAACCTATATATAGTAATGTGCATATCTCTTAATACCCCTATGTACCAAATTTGGTTGAAATTGGACAATATCTAAATGCCTACCAACCAGAGGCCACCATTTGCCTTAGCATGGTTGTCATGGCAACAACACTATAAAGTGCTGTTTGGAATAACCCTTTTTTATCACAATCAGCTGTGTTATTCCACTCTCAAACCATTGTATAAATGTGACAACTATTGAATAGATATATGTTCGGTCTTTTAACTGGTCAAGAATTCAAACATTGCCCCGAGCTGCAATTGTTAATTTACGTCATCAATAATCGAATGACGTCACATCACCGGGCCCCGGCCGCCACTTGTACACCTTATTTGCATTATACCACGAAATAAGACTTTCCCACAATTCCCTTTGATTCAAGCCAATATTATTGTGGTAGAAACAGATCACACGACTTCTGATTTTTGGATATGGAATTTATTTCACACTCGTAAGTTACTTTTAAAAAAGTTAAAGCTTGTGGTTTTTTTTTAACTTTTAAAAGATAACTTACTCGAGTGAAATACATTACATATCTAACAACCACTCATTGTGTAACCTCTGTATACCCCTATATACAAAATTTGGTCAAAATCAGACAATATCTAAATTTTGACCAATCAGAGGCCTGGATTGTGTTGCTATGGTGCTAGCGTTGGAACTAACATCACTGGGCCCTGGCCGCCACTTGAACACCTTATTTGCATACACGAAATAAGACCATCCCACAATTCCCTTTGATTGAAGCCAAAATTATTGTGGTAGAAACAGATCACACGACTTGTGATTTTGGGATATGGAATTTATTTCACACTCGAAAGTTATTTTTCAAAAGTTAAAGCTTGTGTTTTTTTTTTTTTACTTTTAAAAGATAACTTACTTGAGTGAAATACATTACATATCTAACAACCACTCATTGTGTAACCTCTGTATACCCCTATATACAAAATTTGGTCAAAATCAGACAATATCTAAATTTTGACCAATCAGAGGCCTGGATTGTGTTGCTATGGTGATAGTTTTGGAACTAATATGTCAAAATAACTATCACAGATTCCCCATTGCATCAGTGGGTACCCTATGTATTTTTAAGTTTAAAGGGACGTATTGAAGTGCTTGTTTTCATGTTAACACCATGGTGATCACTACTTGCCCGTATTTTTGTAATTCCTTACTGAGATTAATTTACACTGATCTACACTGGTAAGTCTTCACTATTAGCAATAGTTAACGATGTATAATCAATACCAAACAGTCTAGGACTAACCTCGGATTTAAAACCAATGAGTTTGAGTATAAGGGATTTTGCTGCCTCGTCTTCGTTGGTGATTGATGAGTATTATTACTAAATGTTATACATGTAGTATATACATTGTCCCAATACTGTTATACATGTAGTATATACATTGTCCCAATACTGTTATACATGTAGTATATACATTGTCCCAATACTGTTATACATGTAGTATATACATTGTCCCAATACTGTTATACATATAGTATATACATTGTCCCAATACTGTTATACATGTAGTATATACATTGTCCCAATACTGTTATACATATAGTATATACATTGTCCCAATACTGTTATACATGTAGTATATACATTGTCCCAATACTGTTATACATGTAGTATATACATTGTCCCAATACTGTTATACATATAGTATATACATTGTCCCAATACTGTTATACATGTAGTATATACATTGGGATGATTCTTATGCCATTTCATATCCCACATTTTTTTTTATTTTACATCATTAAATCATTTTGAATATTTTTTTTTCAAAATTGATATACTCATGCATGTATACATATTCACAATACATCCGATAGACTTTATGCAAAAATAGTGAAGTTTACAGTTTTAGTCTTTGAATAATTTTTTTTTAAACACTCCTCTGAAACATTTTACATTTGCAAAGAAAAAATCAATAAAATGGAGATAAATGCATGCGTTACTCTCGAAGAATTTTAATTGGTGGCCGCTGTACGTGTTATTGTCTTGGTTTTACAATTTTGTCATGTGACTTTACGATTCTGTGGGGTGTGATGAATGTTTGATACGTTAAGGTTTTGGTATGATACTGGGTAATAACTGCTACGATTCTATAGTCTTGACCTACGATTCTATATGTCACTAGGATCAATAAG
Organism: Pecten maximus; assembly: GCF_902652985.1. NCBI lineage: Eukaryota > Metazoa > Mollusca > Bivalvia > Pectinida > Pectinidae > Pecten > Pecten maximus. The sequence goes on along the minus strand of NC_047018.1, from coordinate 2,710,047 downwards.
GAACAGCCAATCCCTAAGACGAACAGGCCGAGAGGTAATCAACGGAGCAACCATCATGGTGACCTTCAACCAAGTATCCCTGTGGAGTACAGGTCCGCCCTTTTCTATAGGTACTGTTGGTGATTCTTCACTGTCAACACAACAATAGATACTGGGTCTCTATAGATTCCATATTTGTGAACACCTTTATGTGCTAATACATCATTTCCTTTGCGCCAACAGTAGAAAAGAAAAAAATGAATTTTATTAAACGATAACCTTGAAATTCACAGAAACTATAAAAAACCGTTTAGAAAAAATGTCAATAAAGCTGTGAAAGATTCCCCATGGGTTCCATTTATATTACAAGCTTTATTTAAAACATTTTCTATAGACTTCAAAATTTACCAACAATACAAATAATAGGAAAATCCAACCATTCCCTGACATTTTGTCTACACATATCTCTGTATTTATCAAATTCCTTTGTCTAGCTCAGGTGAATGGCCTATGATAATATAATTATAATGCAAAGTCAACAATTTTTCCTAGCTCTTTCCAAGCTTTGGTGATTCTCCGAGGAATTTCAAAGCTATCCTTGAAGAAAAGCTTGAAGGTTTTATGAAGATTCAAAGCTTATTCTGAGCTTTTCTGAGTTCTAAGGATAAACAGCAGAAATCTGAGAATAAAGAATAGAAAGTCAAGTGATGAGAATCCAACTTTCTCACAGTTGAAGTTCAAGTCTAGTCACATAGATGCAGAGCAGTTTTATGTGAAAATACTAATATAAATTCTCCATCATATATAACAGCTGTCCCTGGGCTTATTGCCTGTATTAACTGTGGGTATAGTAGGAGCGATGATCATTTGTTTCCCTCAAGGTGAATCTGTTTCTGTGTATAACACAATAACATCACTGGGTATATACTCACCACTGTTGTCGTATAGTTCAGTCACACCTCAGAGGTGATAACTCTAATCATTCTTCTAGTAAGGCCCTTAAATTGGGGAAATGGGACAGGAAGTTCACGTAGGAGTGGAAAGTGAGGTACAGTTATGTGATCGCACAATGTTCCACGATGTGCGATGTGCACATGATATGCAATATGTGCGATACAGATCGTGCAGGAAAATGTGTGCACGATGGGCGATTGGAACAGTACATATGCGATATGTATCGTGGTCGATATAAAATGAGGAACGCGTCATATAATAATTTAAACGTGTGGAACGATTGTAAAAGATATACAACGATTAACATTTTACGAGGCAGCTAATTACCATATTTTTGGTGAAATATATGCAATAATTATTAGGAATGCAACTAAATACTGATGTATAGTTAAGTAAGTTATCTAAATGATTATTAAAGAACTTTATATAATTTGCTCGGACGTCGTTGAGGACACCACTAGGCCTTGGCGAGTCGAAGATACAGGCTATATTAAATACATGTAGAAGTAAACAACAGATAAAACGACTTGTTTTGAAAAGAAACATTTCTGTTGTGTTTAAAAATACATAATATATATAAGTTATGTATTAAGTAAGATAAATAATCGTAGTGATGTCCGTCTACCATTCTGGTACATATACTGTACATGTAAATGTAGCACCAGGCCGTCGAAACATCACGAATACTTGCGAGACAAGATGACGGTACTTAAATGGCAAAAATTAACAGGTCATACATGTTCCATGAATGAAAACAATTGTTATGCAGCATGTATATATGAAAGCGACCATCTAATATCATAATTTTAATTTTTTCTTATATTTTTTTTGTATAACTAGTTATTCCATAATATTTATAACCCTATCGTTAGCTGTGCGGTTTGTATCGCACAGTTGTGCGGTTTGTATCGCACATCGCACATTTGTGCGCACGATGTCTGCACGGTGTGCGCACGATGTTTTTGGAACGTTGTGCGATCATGCACACAACTGTACCTACAACAGAGATCTGGACAAGATTAAAATACTATAAAAATCAAAGGGCAATAACTCTTTCAAATAATGCGACAAGATATGTTAATCCCATAGATAAAATGGTGGACTGGTGGCTCAGTGGTAACTTGCCTTTCACCAAGGTGACTAGGTGTTGAATCCTGTTAGGACCAAAATAGGTCACATGCCTTTGTACCTGGTTTTTCCCAAGCTAATCCAATTTCCTCCCACATTAAGGCCCTCTCATGCATTTTTATCGTGGGACAACTTTTGAAATTTTTGTGAAATAATTGAAGTACATAGATGAAATGTAGAATCCATGGAATGTAGAATGCAGTAGAACATTTAGAACCCTCTTGATGAGTTCCAGATTAGCAAGATATGACAAAACATTGTATTCAATGTATTCAAAGAAGCAAAGTAAACACCTTCCAAATTCCCACTAGTTGTTTTTTGCAAAAATAATACCCTTCAAAATCAGACAAAGAAAGTACAAACTCGACAAAAATATCAATATATATAAATAATAAATGAAGACTAGCACACTTTGATAACACTGCCCCTGGCACAAGTTTTATGTTGGGTTTTGGTGAAATGTCTGCTCCGATTAGATCTATGTCTACCACAAAAACTGTCTGACCATAGCTGTATATGGCGAGGCTTTCTCAGATCACTTTGTTCTCCGTCACACTCAAGGTGCATGTGCACGGGCCATTAAACTGTACAGAAATCAGCAGCATCTCCGTCCGTTACCACAGTGATAGAGCAGTGTTAATTGAATCACCTGCGCCCCGGTGTCTAGAGAGATTCTGTTTCTCTCAATCCAGCTACCTTATGCTAGAGATGTCATTTAGACAGAAATATCCACCCATTGTATCAATGATCAAACTCATACTTCAAACCAAGCTCTTTTCTAAATGACCAATATCTTTGCTGGAGTAGCAAACATGGGAGATTCCATCATAGCAGATTAATGCCTTTAAACATTCTACAGAGCACTTTGGCCATCTCTTGTTTCTTCACTGTGAAAGGTGTGCAGTATTGGTTAACAGACATGAGGTCTCCAGGCACAGCATGGTCTAGATCAATATAGAAGGTGTCATTAACACCACCAAGTCATCACAAATGGGAAAAATATTGACACTGATCATAAATAACACTCATAAAAAAGTAAGTAATCTTCACAACAACTTTTGACCTTTCATCTTTGAGAACAAAACATCATGAACAGAGAATTTAAACAAAGCTGACCAACAGTTGAAAACAGGTTAGCCTCCGATTTTAACCATATGGCCTTCCCTCTGAACACTCTACCACCTGAACTCTCTAGTCATTGGTCTTCCCTCTGAACACTCTACCACCTGAACCATCTAGTCATTGTTCTTCCCTCTGAACACTCTACCACCTGAACTCTCTGGTCATTGGTCTTCCCTCTGAACACTCTACCACCTGAACTCTCTAGTCATTGGTCTTCCCTCTGAACACTCTACCACCTGAACTCTCTGGTCATTGGTCTTTCCTCTGAACACTCTACCACTTGAACTCTCTGGTCATTGGTCTTCCCTCTGAACACTCTACAACCTGAACTCTCTAGTCATTGGTCTTCCCTCTGAACAATCTACCACCTGAACTCTCTGGTCATTGGTCTTCCCTCTGAACACTCTACCACCTGAACTCTCTAGTCATTGGTCTTCCCTCTGAACACTCTACCACCTGAACTCTCTGGTCATTGGTCTTCCCTCTGAACACTCTACCACCTGAACTCTCTGGTCATTAGTCTTCCCTCTGAACACTCTACCACCTGAACTCTCTGGTCATTGGTCTTCCCTCTGAACACTCTACCACCTGAACTCTCTAGTCATTGGTCTTCCCTCTGAACACTCTACTACCTGAACTCTCTGGTCATTGGTCTTCCCTCTGAACACTCTACTACCTGAACTCTCTGGTCATTAGTCTTCCCTCTGAACACTCTACCACCTGAACTCTCTGGTCATTGGTTTTCCCTTTGAACACTGCCACCTGAACTCTCTGGTCATTGTTCTTCCCTCTGAACACTCTACCACCTGAACTCTCTGGTCATTGGTCTTCCCTCTGAACACTCTACCACCTGAACTCTCTAGTCATTGGTCTTCCCTCTGAACACTCTACCACCTGAACTCTCTGGTCATTGGTCGTCCCTCTGAACACTCTACCACCTGAACCATCTAGTCATTAGTCTTCCCTCTGAACACTCTACCACCTGAACTCTCTAGTCATTGGTCTTCCCTCTGAACACTCTACCACCTGAACTCTCTGGTCATTGGTCTTCCCTCTGAACACTCTACCACCTGAACCATCTAGTCATTGTTCTTCCCTCTGAACACTCTACCACCTGAACTCTCTGGTCATTGGTCTTCCCTCTGAACACTCTACCACCTGAACTCTCTAGTCATTGGTCTTCCCTCTGAACAATCTACCACCTGAACTCTCTGGTCATTGGTCTTCCCTCTGAACACTGTACCACCTGAACTCTCTGGTCATTAGTCTTCCCCTGAACACTCTACAACCTGAACTCTCTGGTCATTGGTCTTCCCTCTGAACACTCTACTACCTGAACTCTCTAGTCATTGGTCTTCCCTCTGAACACTCTACAACCTGAACTCTCTGGTCATTGGTCTTCCCTCTGAACACTCTACCACCTGAACTCTCTGGTCATTGGTCTTCCCTCTGAACAATCTACCACCTGAACTCTCTGGTCATTGGTCTTCCCTCTGAACACTCTACCACCTGAACTCTCTGGTCATTGGTCGTCCCTCTGAACACTCTACCACCTGAACTCTCTTGTCATTAAGTGATTTGATTGAACCGAACAAAGAAGACAGTTTACCGGAGATGAAACCCTGGAACAGTAACATTGTGTACTACCATACCCAAACAATGTTTTTTTTATCAAGGATGTCACCATTTTTCACCAATACTTCTGGCCAGTAGCTCTTGTACAGCATAAAACAAAACACTGCTTTCATAAAATTTTAACAAATTACAATTACACCTAACTTTAAAGGAAATATGGCATGACCTTTGCCCTATCACATGCTTGTTCTCAATCAAAGGTACCTGCAATTGTAATTTGTGTTGCATGTGTGCATATGTCTAACAAAGACCTGTTTTTCTGCCACTAAGATCATAAATATTTTACAGGTAAATCCGAGGCTGTAAATCAATATTTGAGTTAATTAATGAATATGTCCCCACACAACTGTCAAGGTGCGTTGCGAGTCCTTGAAATTAAAGATTGATGTTGTAACTGCCAGCCATGCAGAAACATCACTAGGTACAAAGGATCAACGGCACATGGAGTTTACTTCTAACAGTAAACGATGGTTTTATTGTCTTTGTAGTGAGGATCAGTAGCATAATAGCTTTTGTTACAAACCATTGTTAGTACATATTAAAGTATTACTTTCCGAGATCAGCAAAGTTGATTGAACACTTAGGAAATAAGATATTCAGCATTGCTGCCATTATTTTTCACTATATGAGGTTAGCAACACCGACTCTGTTAAAAACTGCCATAATATATTCTGTCAAATGATAGCTCTTGTTTAACTCTGTAAAAAACTGCCATCATTTTGTCAAATAAAAGTTCATGTTTTATCTCTGTATATACTCGTTTAACTCTGCTGTGTTGCCAACTCACGCGATTTCTCCGGGCTGACTCACTAGTTTAATTCTGCTGTGTTGCCAACTCACTCGATTTCTCCGGGTTGACTCACCAGTTTAATTCTGTTGCCAACTCACTCGATTTCTCCGGATTGACTCACCAGTTTAATTCTGTTGCCAACTCACTCTATTTCTCCAGGTTGACTCACCAGTTTAATTCTGTTGCCAACTCACTCGATTTCTCCAGGTTGACTCACCAGTTTAATTCTGCTGTGTTGCCAACTCACACGATTTCTCCAGGTTGACTCACCAGTTTAATTCTGTTGCCAACTCACACGATTTCTCCGGGCTGACTCACTAGTTTAATTCTGCTGTGTTGCCAAACTCACTCTATTTCTCCGGATTGACTCACCAGTTTAACTCTGTTGCCAACTCACTCGATTTCTCCGGATTGACTCACTAGTTTAATTCTGCTGTGTTGCCAACTCACTCGATTTCTCCGGGTTGACTCATTAGTTTAATTCTGCTGTGTTGCCAACTCACTCGATTTCTCCAGGTTGACTCACTAGTTTAACTCTGCTGTGTTGCCAACTCACTCGATTTCTCCGGATTGACTCACTAGTTTAATTCTGCTGTGTTGCCAACTCACTCGATTTCTCCGGGCTGACTCAATAGTTTAACTCTGCTATGTTGCCAACTCACTCGATTTCTCCGGGTTGACTCACCAGTTTAACTCTGTTGCCAACTCACTTGATTTCTCCGGGTTGACTCACCAGTTTAATTCTGCTGTGTTGCCAAACTCACTCTATTTCTCCGGATTGACTCACCAGTTTAACTCTGTTGCCAACTCACTCGATTTCTCCAGGTTGACTCACCAGTTTAATTCTGCTGTGTTGCCAACTCACTCGATTTCTCCGGATTGACTCACTAGTTTAATTCTGCTGTGTTGCCAACTCACTCGATTTCTCCGGGCTGACTCACTTGTTTAATTCTGCTGTGTTGCCAAACTCACTCTATTTCTCCGGGCTGACTCACTAGTTTAACTATGTTGCCAACTCACTCGATTTCTCCGGGTTGACTCACTAGTTTAACTCTGCTATGTTGCCAACTCACTCGATTTCTCCGGGTTGACTCACCAGTTTAATTCTGCTGTGTTGCCAACTCACTCGATTTCTCCGGGTTGACTCACTAGTTTAATTCTGTTGCCAACTCACTCGATTTCTCCAGGTTGACTCACCAGTTTAACTCTGTTGCCCAACTCACTCGATTTCTCCGGGTTGACTCACTAGTTTAATTCTGCTGTATTGCCAACTCACTCGATTTCTCTAGGTTGCCTCATTTATTTTTTAGACCACACAACCAGTTATCCATTTATAGATCTGCAACACTTGATCAGTTAAGGGTAAAAAGGCATCATCACAGCGAATATTTCTGTCTTACGTTGAGTAGCCAGTTATCATTTTATATCTATGTATACAGGCAAATGTTTCTATTGTTACTTCTACTGTCTAAAATCTTCCCATCAACTTCTTTCAGTCTAAAGTGTCTCCATTGTTTTATTTAGCAGGTTTTTGCATAAGCAGCTTCACTGTTCCGTTGTTCTATATGTTGACAAAGCCTATTTCCGGTTATAAACTCTTGTCACTGAGATGCTTGACTAAGGTGTATCATCAGACGTGTTAAACAAAGGTTCCGATGACCAAGATGAAAACGGTCGTCCAACATTTGATTTTGAGAACAAAAATCAACTTTTCTCATTGTTTTTACCATGTAAACAGACAACAAAATGGTAGTCAGGGTATATCGATATATATCGACTAGCATATCGATATATTCTATTGACTTTGTTGTATTGCAATACACTGATTTTTCAATAATACCTCCCAACCATACTTATAAGAAAGTCTTGTCTATTTGCATCTAGCAATACATGTGTCAGTGTAGCACTTCTAAGCATTTCTACCAGGGCAAAAGTAATCTCACTCCATCAATTGTTTGTCCTTCCAACGGTATGAGACATTGCCATCATCTGAGAAGAGCTGACAAAACATTTTTAACATTTTTGTCACAAAAAATCCATTGTCTGAGGACGTATTAATGTTTCCTGATAATGAGATTACAGCTGTCATAAGTGTGACAAAACGAAAAGTTGGGTGTAATTTCAAGACAATATTCACGTAAAATTCAACTTAAATGTTTTCAGCAATACGTTATCAGTGTCTGCATTTATAAATTTAATAACATTCTACAATGAAATTGTTGGAAAGATGACAAAGATGTTTCTATTTGAGGAAACAATTGTGTAAGAACTACATGCATAGTGGCTTTCTCAGATCTAAGACTATAAAATTAGACAATTGACTGTTAATCATCTAAAATCTGTTGTCAGCACCTCATCTGCTTGTTGTACATTAAACAAATCAGTTGGGAGGCCTATAATGAATAAAATTATGTAAACTGTTTGTTTTTGGTGTCTTTTTTTCCACATACAAGTGAAAAAAGTCAAGAAAATGACGGGAACAAGAGGCTCATGGGCCTTAACTGGTCATTCTAACTCTAAAGACCATTGCACTATTGTAGTGTACATATTCAGTAGCAAGTACAGTGGTTCTGTTGGCCATGGTGGACATCTTAGACTGAACAAAAATATAACAACACTTGGTCAGGACCATCTCAGGGTCATTTCAGGTAAGTTAGTGCCGAATCCCACTAGTGGAACTTGAGAAGAAGTTTGAAATAGATGTTTGTCAGGAAAACCATGAATTACAATCATATTACAAAATGACCGACACGGCTGTTTTCATGAGGCTGAAAAATATCAATTTGTTGGCTCCCCTCCCTTAACATCCTCACCAATTTCTAGCTCAATGGTACCAGTGGAACTGGAGAAGAAGTTTAAAGTCTGTTTTTGAAGATGGCTGCCATGGTGGCCATCTTTGATTTCGGACCAACCCAAAAAAATAACACTTGGTCAGGACCATCTCAGGATCATTCCAGGAAATTAAAAGTTAGTGATGAATTCCACTGGTAGAACTTGAGAAGTTTGAAATTTCAGATGACCTAAATATATCATTACATGCATAACCCTTGTTTTAGCCCTTTTACCTGTTTTCAAGGGTTATGACCAGAATTGTCAACATCTGAGGTTAAAAATACTGACTTTGTAAACAAGAGACCCAGGGGCCTTAACGGTCATCTGACTCTAAATTAAAACCCTTATATTATTGTAGTATGTATTCTCTCTAGCAAGTATATAGTGGCACTGTTGGCCATGGTGGCCATCTTGGATTTCTGACCGACCCAATAAATAACAACACTTGGTCTGGACCATCTAAGGATAATATCTGGTAAGTTAGAGCTGAATCCCACCGGTGGAATTTGAGAAGAAGGTTGAAATAGGTGTTGTTCAGGAAAACCATGATTGCGCAATCATGTTACAAAATGGCCGCCATTGCTGCCATGTCAAAGTTTTTACGAGGCCGAAAAAATAACAACACTTTGCTGGCCCTCTTTCCTTAACATCCTCACCAATTTCCAGCTCAATGGCACCAGTGGAACTGGAGAAGAAGTTTAAAATGTGTCTTTCAAGATGGCTGCCATGGCGGCCATCTGAGATTTCTGGCCGACCCGATAAATAACACTTGGTAAGGACCATCTCAGGATCATTTCTGGTAAGTTAGAGCTGAATCCCACCAGTCAGTAAAATTTGAGAAGAAGGTTGAAATTATAGGTGTTGTTCAGGAAAACCATGATTGCGCAATCATGTTACAAAATGGCCGCCATTGCTGCCATGTCAAAGTTTTTACGAGGCCAAAAAAATAACAACACTATGTTGGCTCGCCTTCCTCGACATCCTCACCCATTTCCAGCTCAATGGCACCAATGGAACTGGAGAAGAAGTTTAAAATGTGTTTTTCAAGATGGCGGACATGGCGGACATGGCGGCCATCTTGGATTTCAGACCAATCCAAAAAATAACAACACTTGGTCGGGATCATCTCAGGAACATTTCAGGCAAGTTTCAGCCAAACAGTACTGGTGGAACTTGAGAAGAAGTTTAAAATGTGTTTTTCAAGATGGTGGTTATGGCGGCCATCTTGGATTTTGCACCAACCCGAAAAATAACAACACTTGGTCGGGATCATATCAGGATAATTTCAGGCAAGTTTCAGCCAAACAGCACTGATGGAACTGGAGAAGAAGTTTAAAATGTGTTTTTCAAGATGGTGGCTATGGCGGCCATCTTGGATTTTGGATCGGCCCGAAAAATAACAACATTTGGTGGGGATCATCTCAGGATCATTTCTGGCAAGTTTCAGCCAAACAGCACTGGTGGAACTTGAGAAGGAGTTTAAAATGTGTTTTTCAAGATGGCGGCTATGGCGGCCATCTTGGATTTTGGACCGACCCGAAAAATAACAACACTTGATCGGATCATTTCAGGCAAGTTTCAGCTTAATCCCACTGTTGGAACTTGAGATGAAGATTGAAATGTGAAAAGTACCCTTCGGGTCAGATGACCTAAAAAAAAACACCACAATTCTGTGAAATGGTTGTTCTTGTTTAACTATAAAATACCTTTTATTTCCCCACATGTAGCTATTTAAGGGCTTATGAAACTTAACTAATTATCTCTGTTAGAGTTTATATCAATCCCCCTTAATGATTATCTGTGAGAGAGTCTAAGATAATCTTAGATCACCCACTGTTATAGTACTGTGATCAGTAGATCTTTCATGGAAGTAATTTTCATAATTTGATACTATCGTCACCCTCATTATACTGCCATAAATGCTGTAGATAAAAGGTGGCAATAGACTGAGGTAGACTGTACTGTGGTCAGGAGATTATAAGTTAGTGCTCATATTAATCAGTGACTTTCTGATGAAGACTGGGCTAGTATATTATCAATTTTGTATACACAAAGATGCTTTTTCAAATAATTTTTAGAGTCTTGTCAATTTAAACAAAATGGAAGATTAAAACGTAACATGTAAAATCTATTATTAACTTTTCTGATGGATTAATTTCATTTATTCAAATTTTACATGTTTGAGAAACATCCTTTTCAAAAAGATGTTTTTTGGCACGTCTTCAAAACTCTGTTTTTAGAATGAAGCTGTTGATGAATTTGCCTTGTTAAGTGACTAGTGTAATCCGTATTCGGTATCACCTATCAATTAAACTGCAGTGCTAATTGTGATTCTTTAATTAGGCTAAATTGACATTCTACAAATGACTGCCACAGTTAGTCCCTCCTCAGCCTTTACCATTCCAGACGATCAGGCGTTTTTTGAGGATTGAGTCCACACTGGTTTAGCTTATTTTATCATTTTGAAAATAATTCTGATTTAAAAAAAAATTGTCATCATATTTCAAATATGATGATATTTATTTGTTTCATTGATACATTGTCATTTCAAATGCATTCTCAAACCGATAAATCTAAACTGCAAAATTCATTTCGAAGTATTAATCTAAACTGCTGAATTCATTTTGAGGTATAAATCTTGAAAGATTAAATGATTATGATTGAAAAAGGTGTTTGTTATGTCTATACAAATTTTACAATGCGTTCAAAGTTAAGTGTGTAAAGTTTACTGTGATTAAACTGATTTTTTTTTATTACAATGTCAAAATACTTTTCTTTAATAATGAAAGCCAAGGAGTATCTGTTACCGGTTTGCTGTGTTAAATTTCGAGGGTTTTTCTATCAGAATGTGCCTTTAACACTATAAAGATGTCGTTACACATCTATTACACAATGTCAAAGATTTTCGGAGAAGGCGTTATACAAATTATCACAAACCTACAGAGTAATCCTGGAATCACTCGGCTCCAGCCTAATTCACTCTACTCAAGTATATAATCCCATGATTTGTCCTCGCACACGAATCTCGTTCTATAATCAAAGGCAAGTAAGGAGCAACGCTAATGTCTTTCTCGGCTCGGGGTGACTTTTATAGGGGAAATATCCATTGAACTTTCTAATTTGGAACATATCAAATGGCACTGTTAATTAGAACTGAGAAAAAAATCCCATTATCATTAGTTACTGATTAAATTGAGAATGTAATTGTAATCTACCACTACGACATGGACAGACGACATGGACAGACGACAAAAAGGTCTAGTGTCGAATCGCACAGACAGGAGTCCAGGAAGCCCCCAACAACAAAAGCTTTCTGGGGAGGATGGATACAAAAAGATAATTTGTCCATTACGATGAGGAAATGGAGAAAATGGTTTACATACCTAACAGGGATCAGTGGCTACAGCGTCAGGGAAGTATCTGTCGTCTGCTCGTCTGTCGTCTGCTCGTCATCCTTCACAGGCACTGCTGCTGAAAACCAAAGGTAGCTAACATTCATAGAAATCAATATCATGAGGACTAATTAATCAACGGGTGACCCCTTACACAGTTTGGATAAGTGTCCACATCGGTCATTCAGTTGCCTCTCTCAATCTGACTTGATATCAAACACTCTTTACAGCTTCATGATAAAGTCATCAATGTTGAAAAAACATAATCTGCCTGGGAAGTATGTAAAGCAGTGGGGATACTAAAGCTGTGAATTATGGCTTCTGTAGCCCTCACTTGTGACCAAAATACACGGAGCAGATACAGTATACCAAATAGATGTACATCCGTATTAGGAATCTTTATAAATCATGCTATTATATAAATGGGATTAATGCCTACTAATTAATTGGATGTATTTAAAATAATTATTACACTCAAAAATATAAGGTTGTAATTTACTATTTTTATCATCGGCAGCATTATTATCAGGATAAAAGATGTTAAGGTCATGAAACCTATGTACATTATATATGGGACGTGGTCAGTTGTGTAATAGACAAAGACCAAATCTGGGATGTGGTCAGTTGTGTAATAGACAAAGACCAAATCTGGGATGTGGTCAGTTGTGTAATAGACAAAGACCAAATATGGGATGTGGTCAGTTGTGTAATAGACAAGACCAAATATGGGATGTGGTCAGTTGTGTAATAGACAAAGGCCATATATATATATGGATGTGGTCGGTTGTGTAATAGACAATGACCAAATATGGGATGTGGTCAGTTGTGTAATAGACAAAGACCAAATATGAGATGTGGTCAGTTGTGTAATAGACAAAGACCAAATATGGGAATGTGGTCAGTTGTGTAATAGACAAAGGCCAAATATGGGATGTGGTCAGTTGTGTAATAGACAAAGACCAAATATGAGATGTGGTCAGTTGTGTAATAGACAAAGGCCATATATATGGGATGTGGTCAGTTGTGTAATAGACAAAGACCATATATATGGGATGTGGTCAGTTGTGTAATAGACAAAGACCAAATATGAGATGTGGTCAGTTGTGTAATAGACAAAGACCAAATATGAGATGTGGTCAGTTATGTAATAGACAAAGACCATATATATAGGATATGGTCAGTTGTGTTATAGACAAAGGCCAAATATGGGATGTGGTCAATTGTGTAATAGACAAAGACCAAATATGAGAATGTGGTCAGTTGTGTAATAGACAAAGGCCATATATATGGGATGTGGTCAGTTGTGTAATAGACAAAGGCCAAATATGGGATGTGGTCAGTTGTGTAATAGACAAAGACTAAATATGGGATTGGTCAGTTGTGTAATAGACAAAGGCCATATATATGGGATGTGGTCAGTTGTGTAATAGACAAAGGCCAATATATGGGATGTGGTCAGTTGTGTAATAGACAAAGACCAAATATGGGATGTGGTCAGTTGTGTAATAGACAAAGATCATATATATGGGATGTGGTCAGTTGTGTAATAGACAAAGGCCATATATATGGGATGTGGTCAGTTGTGTAATAGACAAAGACCAAATATGGGATGTGGTCAGTTGTGTAATAGAAATGACCTTTACAGGATGTGTGACACATGTGTACCCATACAAAAGGACAAAATAGAAATGTGAACACAACTTGTTTTTAATTTTGAAAGAAGATGTTTTAAGGGAGATAACTCTAACAAAGATCCAGTGATACCAGACACCTTAAGTGGTACTGCAAATATACTTGAATCTTGTGCTGAAGATTTGTTAGTTGTTATTCCATATACATGTTTGACCATATTGCAGGGGAGTTATATTATGTATCCAAACAGTTGTCCCAAATTATTTTATCAAAAAATCTGCAAATAGTTTCATCACGAGGGATGCCATTTAAGGACGAAAGAGTTACCTCCCCTGAATAACAATACTACTGACAGGGTCTGATGAAATAAAGTACGTATACCGAGTTAAACATGTAATAGTATGTGTGTGTTGTATTGTCAACCACACAGAAATGTGTCCATTTGCCTTAAATGCAATTAAATACCGGTATAGCCTAGGACCATTAAATTTATGCGAGATCCCGAAAGATTTTGAAGGTCCGTAAGTGATATCAGAGACTTGTATATGCGTCTCTGGTGATATTAATATTTAATCTCCCCACTTCCCGTGGGATAGGTAAATATGGGTCGTTGGTCACCGAAGCTGTTGAATTTATATTTTGATTATGTGTTACTTACCTTGTAAAGTGATTGTAAGTCACGCTCAAAACGTGCTTTAGACAAACGGCAGCGTTGACGCAACTCCCGAACGAGGCTACGCCCGTGTGTGACGTAAATGCCATTTTCCAGTGATTTCTGAACCGATTTTCTTCTTTTGTCAGCAATCTTCCATGAGTTCGTTTGACCAGGGACGTCCCTGGTTTTACATCATGGGCCCCTTTATATATATCTGACATCGTGAACTTTCGATAGTGTGCATAATATAATCCCTCTTTTCTCTAAACACTGTCACTGTTATTTTTTTTCCTTTCCATAAGAATCATATGATTATGTAATTTCGATATATACAATATGTCGGGATATAGTTCACATTTTAAATAAGTCTATATGAATAATTACAAGACGTTTTCAAGTAGCGTGTCTCTGACATAAATGCCAGAGAAGTGTAAAACTGTACATTATGATGTCATATGATTGTGTGATGTAAACTATATAATTCCAGTCACTAGGCTGATTCTTGTCTATGAAATTATTAATAAAATTTTATCTTAGTATAATTGTTCCTCTTAGACATGTCTGATGTTCCAAACCAGGGACGATCAATTAGTGTGCGATGAATTAGTCACGAACGGTGGGATTTTACTGGCATCATTTTACTGTTCCGTCTATTCTTGGAAGAATAACCCATTGTGGGTTTAAATTGATCTCTAATCTATACAAGACAACAAAAGGAATAAGAAAAATACAAAGAAAATTAAAAAGCATTGACTGCATGGGATTTTTAGCCGATATTTACATCACCTATATTTACATAGAAGTCTAGCAATATAATGAAAACGTGCACAATGTCTTCGATAATATAATAAAGGTTAGATGCTCATAAAAGTTTGCTCATATATAAAGACATTTTAATTTAGTTCAAAGGTAAGATTTCCAAACGATAAAATACAAATTGTAATGAAGTGTTAGATGTACATTATAGCAGATGTCTTTTAAAAACTACCACATTACCTGATTAAAGAAAACTACCACATTACCTGATTAAAGAAAACTACCACATTACCTGATTAAAGAAAACTACCACATTACCTGATTAAAGAAAACTACCACATTACCTGATTAACGAAAACTACCACATTACCTGATTAAAGAAAACAACCACATTACCTGATTAAAGAAAACTTACTGCGAGAGTAACGAAGAAAAACAAATTGGACTATGATTTATTTTTTATTTTACTTTTGTTTCGAACTAACTGAAATGTAAACCTGCAAATTGTGTTTTTTATTGTAAACTTTGTGTAATTTTTTATTTTTACGTCGCATCAGGCAATCGAGGAAAGCATAGCTAACGTCTTATACGTTAGCTCTGCTTTCCTCGATTGCCTGATGCGACCTACGGCATACCCCTAAACTTGTTTAATTATGCTGTGATGAGAAATTCTTAAGAAACTACTTGAAGATAATGTGTATGTATACCTTGTTGCTGCTAAACTAAGGTACCCATTGTTGCTTCTATCCGTAAAATATGTATAATTGGTCTGGAACAATATAGATGCTCGATTGACATTTGGAGCCTCGGCATATGTAACTATATAGGTAACTTGAAAAGTAAAATACCTAATAAAAATAGACTTATTTTTCATAGCACACATGTTGTTAGATATAATATCTATCTTTTGCTTTGCTTTAAATTATCCTATTATCTGTTATTTGTGCTGAATGGAGAGTTCTCGATCTTTATCCTATGTAAGTAAAAAAAACCCATCAAGGTCTACAGTACATATTTGTTTTAAATGGGTATTACCTTCAGCCAAATGGAGTTCCGAGAATAGTTTTATTTTGATGATTATGTATTTTTATTTTTTTCTGCCAAAAAAATTGTGTATGAAGAAAGATTTTGCTTGAGATAACATGAGAAATATAGCATACGTAGCTCTGGACGACGGACGGACAATTTCTGACAGAGGGCCGTCGTCACATTTGTTCAAATGAAGGTAATGCATTTCTTATTCAATTAAGTATAGCCATTGTTGGATGACATCATAATTCTCACACCAAAATCCTCACACTTTTCTCCACTTCCCTTTTATATTTACTCATAGACATCATCTTCAGGATCGTCATAGTAACTCAATCAAACGAGGACAGAATATATATGGACATACTTTTACACAGATCATCAATTACACCTTCCGGACATGTAAGCTTAGACTATTATAATTAGGTGAAGGCAATGTCACATGACACTACATAAGAGGTGTACTCGGAATTATTTGCAATATAAAGTTTGAAAATACACCACTGTATAAAACAGAAAGCGGAGAAAGTGAAAACCCCATTGCGACTTTCGTTTTAGTGAAATATCGATATTTCTTGAAATCTCCGACCGATGCCTCCGTTTCAGGGTCCCAATCCTGTCACTATAATAATCTGATATTATGGTGGTATCACCAACATGTAATCGTTTTAACTGATATCACTTAAATCAGGGACATACATATGGGGCGCCGTTTTACTATTTATTCCCATTTTGTGATATCACCTATTCAAATGAGTGATATCACCTATTCGAATAGGTGATATCACTTAAGAACTTTTTTTAGTGATATCACCTATTCGAATGAGTGATATGACCTATTCGTTTCATTAAGTGATATCACCCATTCGAATAGGTGATATCACTCATTCGAATGGGTGATATCACTCATGGATTGGTCAAGGCGTGGCAGACGTCACTCACTATAAAATTCGACGTAAATAACACGGACTATCTACTGACGTCAGAGATGATATTGTCATGTCCATTTTTATCACACCATTAATCTGATGGAATATTCCGAGCGAAAATATTTCAGATCTCATATTTTCTTTGCAATTACTTTTAAAAAATTAGTTCTACTATTACTTTTGATTCCATTTAGGCAGGGAGGTATGTCACATGTACATATGTATGTATTATGGGGCGCCGTTTTACTATTTATTCCCATTTGGTGATATCACCTATTCATTTTTCAAATAAGTGATATCACCTATTCGAATAGGTGATATCACCCATTCGAATAGGTGATATCACTCATTCGAATAGGTGATATCACCAATTGGAATAGGTGATATCACTTATTTGAAAAATGAATGATATTGAATTCTTAATTGATACTACCCATTCGAATAGGTGATATCACTAATAAAATTCTTAAGTGATATCACCTATTCGAATAGGTGTTATCACCTATACGAATAGGTGATATCACTTATGAAATTTTATAAGTGATATCACCTATTCGAATGGGTGATATCACTTATTCGAATAGGTGATATCACCAATTCGAATATCACTTAATGAAACGAATAGGTGATATCACTCATTCGAATAGGTGATATCACTTAAGAATTTTATAAGTGATATCACTTATTCCAATTGGTGATATCACCTATTCGAATGAGTGATATCACCTATTCGTTTCATTAAGTGATATCACCTATTAGTTTCATTAAGTGATATCACCTATTCGAATAGGTGATATCACTCATTTGAAAAATAAATTGGTGATACCCAGACAGCAAGCTTACGTTAGACCAACGTTGGGCCAATGATACCAGTCACGTTTGGCCAACGTCGGTAAATCACGTTGGGCCAACGTAATGTTGCTCATCGGCGCAACTTTGGTCCAACGTGTTGGTCCAACGTTGGGCCAACGAAGATAGGTCGTTTTAATGTGTTGGCCCGACGTTGGTACAACATCAGAACAAAAAAAATCCACGTTGGCCCAACGTTGGTCCAACATAAGAATAAACAATTTATGTTGGTTCTACGTTGGCAATATCGGGAAACTAGCATTGGACCAACGTTGTTTTAATGTCAGAAGTTTGACCTATGTGTTGGTTTTCGGTTGTGTTGGAGCTGATACAGTTGATTCCATACAGCACGAAACCGCGTGAATATGGTTTACATCCGTTACCTAATACCACCTTCAATGCACATGTTTAACTTCAAAAGAATGAAAATCCAACGGTAAGGTTCGCATTACAGGGGATAAATGCTGATTTCATTTTCTCACATATAACGTAAGGCGACATGTACATAAGGATTGTATGCCCGGAAAAACATTAAGAATGAAAAATATAAAAGTTAATTACCCAATCAAACGAGGACAGAATATACATGGACATACTTTTACACATATCATCAATTACACCTTCCGGACATGTCACTACATATCACCTATTCGAGGTGATATCACCCATTCGAATAGGTGATATCAAGTCTCTGACCAATCCGATGTGACGTTTATACATTGTACATGACATTGTGTGTATCCTGAATGAGTATTTATCCTGCAACTGCCACCGCATTGTCGGAATACACCAACCGTATATATTTTTGCTGTATACGGCAGTGACGGAAAACAGCTGTATTTTGGAATCTTAGCACGTGCGTCAGTTCGACTGACCTACTTCAAAGTGAAACTACGTTTAAAAGCCGAACATATTTCTGTCATTTTTGACACCGTTTCACTTCAAAATGATTATTTTTGATGATTATTTTTATGACTGTTGCAGGATAAATAGAATACATGGTCAGTGTCTTAAAATATAAGCTGTATTTTTGGCTCGGGACAGAAAGACAAAAGTGGCTCGCCAAGGCTCGCCACTTTTGTCTTTCTTTACCCTCGCCAAAATACAGCTTATATTTTAAGACACTGACCATGTATTCTCTATATATTGGCGGTACAAATGTACGCAACCTGCTGTGCGTGAATACATTGAATAAAACAGTAAAAGAGATACCAGAATTTCTATAATAATAACGGAGTGTATTGTAGTTGGCAAGGCAAATTCTACAAAATATAAATTTTATAATTTTCCATTCTCAATTTACCCCTTTAACGGCCTCATAGTACAAGACTTCCGGTGTAACAAGATCAACTTCCGGTTAATAATAGTCGATGAAGATGTGTTTCACTGGCAACCGCTTTTGCTGCTTTTCTGACAGGTAAGTGCATCATGACATATTCTTACCGTGGCATTTTGTTAAAGGGAAATTATTTCATCGATGAAGGTTTGGATGAATGGTAATTACTCTAGGGATTCTCGTGTTTTGTCCAAAATGAGTGTAGCACGTACAGTATTGATCTTGATTCAACTTCCACTGGTCCAAGTACTGTGGTACGAGTCTACATTATACCGGATGAAAACACTAGTCATGATGTGTTCACTCATGACTGTACTGTTCATGATATCATCGTGACTTTTTATACCAATAGTTTCTTTTATGGTTAATTTCGTTTAACAACAGTGAAAATGAAGATAACTTTTCACCATTTTATCAGGTCCTGTCATTTTGTAAAGTTCACTGTAAATTAACAATATTCTTATCCACTGTACTTAATACATGCTAACTTCAGTTCCGTGAAATGTCTTTTTAATGTATTGATTATCAAAATATATGTATCCGTGCCTTTTAAGGTAAACCATTCTGTGGACTGTTGAAACCTTTTGATAAGCTTTTGTTTCATATGTTGATAGTCAGCAACATCCACATGGTGGTGCACGTGGTCGTGACATAAAAATAATACATTGGGTCATTGTAAAACAGTTTATTTTTTAAGCTATACTGGGCCCCGACTTAATAACCAGTGTCATAAACATGTGTCTGTGTCTCATGCCGTTCAGTTCCATTACTAACTGTGAATTTTGATAAAGCAAGAATAGTATAAAAAGAAATCTGTAAAAGAATATGGTTTCTTTCACAAAATATTTCAGAGTGAACAGTAAAATTTAATAATAGCCCAATAAGGACTGGTAAGATGGGGCTGGTCGCACTATAAGTTATACACATGTATATATCTTATGTACATGAGGCCTAGGGCTACCAGTGAATCCAGATAATCATGTATGAATCTAAAATCAAATCCCAGACACTGATAAGTATGTGAAACAGGAGAAATGCAGTGACCAGACCTTGACTTGAACCCAGGACCTCCAAACTCTAGATGGATTCATATAACATTTGAGTTACCTGGCCACTGCCGTTGATCCCAGTCCAGTCCGCTACATTCCTTTCTCCTTTAACATAGTCTTTGACCCCGAAGACACACGATACCTTTACCACATCTGTGGGTAATTATTTGGGTGCAAAATGTAACAGGAGAGGAAAAATGCAATGACCTGACTGGGACTCAAACCCCAGACCGCAGAACTCTGGACAGATACTCCAACCATTTGAGGTACCTGGCGGCTGCTGTTCAGCCAAGTCCAGTTCCACTATATATATATGTTGTATATATGTAACATGGTTTAATAACAGCTTGTGTATAGATTTATAGAAGTTGTATATAAGTTGTTGTATCCTGGGGAATTAGCTTAGTTGGGAAAGAAAATTGATGACATGTACGTGCTACGTCTAGATCACAACAATTTTTTTTTCTTTATTCTGGAAAGATAACAAAGCATCTGAACAAAGTACCAACATACACATACAGTACAGCACAGATATACAGGCACACTAAAATATATATTGTTTGACCAATACATTTTAATGTGTGTTGATACTGTGTATCACGTGTAATAATTGTACAAGTCCCTTCGTCAGGTAATGTCGTACCTGTGTATCTTGTGTAATAATTGTACAAGTCCCTTTGTCAGGTAATGCCATTGCAATTTGTATCTGTACCTATTAGTTGTTATTGTGACATATGAGACTGGAATGCAAGTATTGGTTGATAAATGCACTTTGACACAGCATGACCCTGTCTGTGCATGTGAAAGTCCTTACCTTGGCCCTGCCCAGGTAAGTTATATTTAATCACTGCATTACAACCCTTTGATAGGAGAGACCGCTGTGTTTGAAGCTGTGTGCTTAATCGCCACAGAGCCAGGTTAGTTACTAAATGTTTAATCATATATGTCGGTAAACTAGTGTCTATATCTAAAATTGTTGCTAATGTTTTCATTTAAAACGGCGAATTTAGTTCACAAGTAGACTGTGGTCATATTGGTTGTTATCGGTCATATGCGGCATTTAGGCACTCCCTGCGCATGCTCGCAGAATAAAATCAAACATGGCGTCTAAGCAACAGCAGATGCTCTACAAAATGTGGAGATCGGACGAAACCCAAACGGCTGCAGTAAATCTTAAAGAAATGTCAGAGGATTCTAAGGGTTCATCGTCTAAGAGTAGCGATGATACACAGACATTGCCAACTGCTGTCAACAAGTGAAAAAAAATGTTTTCAAACGAGCTGGCTTGAGGAATTCCCATGGCTTAGATGCACAGAGGGGGTAATGTTTTGTACTTTGTGCGAGAAAACTAAAACTTGTTCTAATAGTTTTGTGGATGGATGCACAAACTTTCAAAGATCAGTACTAGTACTAGTGTTGCCAATGTTGAAAATAGAACGCATATCTGTTACCAGTCAATATTGCAATGTTATAGTGAAGACAAAGTTGTCCAGGAAGCTTGCCAAAAATTCATAAATTAGACTAACATGTGACCTGCCAATAAATAAAAACATCAATAACCTGAATATGCTGGTTTCGCTATGTTTTAAAAGCTGTACATGTACCCCAAATACATTTGCTGTGCCCCACTTATTGATGGACATGGGTGCAAAAACCCCTGTTTAAAAAAATCAGTGGGAACACTGATATGATTAAAACACACCATTTAATTATACCTTCCAATATAAACTTTAACTCCTTCCATGAGATGGAAGTGGACTTCCTTCCTATATAAACTGTCTCCCTTGCATTTTTGTGATGGAAGTGGACTTTCTATTGGTTGTATGATATTGTGAAAAATTAAGAAGCAGTAATTATAAATCTGCTATGCAATTTAAAACTCCTAGGCCTGTTAACATCTTATTTTCATATAGCTATTATAGATATACAGTGGAACTTCGTTAACTGGAAGTCGACGGGACCACGAAAAAACTTCGAGTTATCCGAGTGTTCGAATTAAGCGAGTTACCATTTTTGATGAAAAGTTTGGTCAATATTTGTCAACATTATATAATCATTATAACTTCGCTCTGTCTGGGTTTATAGCATTGTATTTAACATGTAAATACATATATGTAATGTTTCTTTATGTCACTTTTAATTTGGTGTAGTTTACTTTTGCCGATATACAGTCACGATAAAGTTTCTTTCACTTAGTCACTTCAATAACGATCTGATGTGCAAGTCATGTTTGCAAAAGGTAAACGATAAAACGGAATTCGACAAAATAACAAGTTATTCATGTCAAATCAAATAACCGTTTAAGTTTAACACAGATTGCATGCAAAACGTAACAGAACCATTACCTTTTATTGGACATATAAAATACTGTTTGATCGGCCTACTTAATTTTTATTGTTGACCACGCCATTTTCATGTGTATTAGCACCGGAAGTTGGGCTGCGCATGTCAGTATAAAATGTTACTGTAACTGAGTTGGCGTTTTATCCGATTTAATAGACAGCACTGACCGTTACAGTTGTACTCTGAACACCTTGGCAGTAATTACGCTATTGTTTTAGCAGTTTAAAGATTTAATAGGTGCCGGTGACTGTTTCATTTCTACACCTGTAAAAACATCAGCCGGGTAGATCTACCGGTGTGTCAGAGATTAGTTCCGCTTGAGCGAGCGGGTAGATGAGTTGTTGACTATCGTGTGTACTAATATCGGCGACCGCCTTAGGAAATTACCTGATGTAAGTAAAGCAGTACTTTTTATCACCAAGACTTGTTGTTATAAGATTCAACCGACAATTTCTTTTATGAATTTATGAAACACTTATAATAGCATGTAGGTTAGTAGTGCCGATATGTTCAGTATTACAAACGGAATTTAGCTCTTAAAAAATGTCGGCGTTTACCACCGATCGACGAAAATTATACTTCGAGTTATTCGATCATTTCAAATAGGATTTTTAATGTTGGGACCAAATTTTCACTTCGTATTATCCGAGTTTTTCGAGTTTTCCGAGTTCAAGTTTTCCGAGTTTTCTTTACTAAGATAAAGAGAGAATTCGGCCGGGACCAACGAGGTACACCTCGTGTTAAGCGGGGTATTTGAGTTTTCCGAGTTCGAGTTAACGAAGTTCCACTGTATATACCCCTTAGTTTTAGATCAGACACTGCAGTTTGACATACATTGACATACATGGAACTATCGCTATAATTAATGAGTGTACATTTGATGAGCTGGAGACCAATAGAGTGTTTACAGATTAACAGTGGAAAGAAGGTTTAGTCCAACCTATTACATTTTCTTGTATTGTAAAACAATCTACCTGAAGTGTCATGTTCAAGGCCATGCATTCATACACATTAATTTGTTTGTCAACAATTGAACAGTCCATCCTTCTGCTTTGAATGTAATTGAACATTTAAACATAAAGTATTAATATTTCAACTCTGAATTAAAGTATAGAAATCTTACTGTGCATTATAATATAACTGTCTATGTATTATATCATAATATGTAGGATGTCTGTTTAATTACCAGTGTCACAAGTGGGTTTATAGCATTGTATTTAACTCTATAACAATACATTTGTATTAAATAACGAATACCACAAGTCAGTTCCAGCCTCCAAAATTAATTAACATCTCATACAACAATACATAAATTTGTAATTTTATATTTCAAATATAACATATTACTGTACATGAAATTGCTTGTATAGAGTAAGGAAACACAAAGTAGACATGTTTGTTTTGCTAAACATTGCACAGGTGTACCAAAGTGTATTAATGATAAAGATATTGTATCTCTTAAAGATCACGAAAAGATTACTGTGAAGGTGTATTAATAAGCTTATATCATATAATTAGATACCCTATTTGGAGTTTTAAAGATTATGGAAAATTGAAATTTGGCCATATTGGATTTTGACAATGGAACTTTAATTGATATTGCAATTTCTAAGAAGTATAGTGGAAGGATATTTCAGACAGTTGATGTGTACGGTATGAATTAAAATGTTAAGCCTTTATACAGATTTCATTGGATAACTTAATTCCATTCTAATGCCACTGTTCTTGAAGCAGAGATAGTTATGACAGAGAGAGTCAAAGAGATGTTAATGAGAAAACACCAACATTGAAGGACATTGTGGTACAGTTGTGGGCTATTATTGGGCTGTGGGTATACGTAAAATTAAGATTTATAGTTTGTTAAATATGGAAGAGTCGATAGTTGTAGAAAAAGTACTAGGTGTTTTCTGTGGTCTGTAATCAAATTCTGGAACAAAGCTGGAACTTAAAATCAGATTATTTGTAGAGAATCTTAGTTGTTGTTCGATGTTGGACACATTTTGGTGTAGATCAGAGCATTACAATGGCATTTATGTGATGATGATGGGACAGATTGTCTCCTTGTTTTTACACTGTATGGCACCGCTCACTACTAATCACATCCTTTGTCTCCATTACCTGTGTAACTAGCAGGTTTAAATTTGTTTGTGTACATACTCACACCCGGAACTATGTCATCTAATGATTTCAGGACATTTTCTGGCCATGTTCTGACTGTTCAATTCTTTAATTACTTTAAGCTTTAATGGTCAATCCGTCAAACAAAAACATGATACAGATTACTAATTGAACCAATTTTCCTGAAGCTTTTTTAGGTGTTTTCTTCATTGTATTTTGCTGTGTTAATGTTATGTTCTATAAGGAAAGTAAACATGTTGATCAACTGGGCTGTAGATCTATTTGTTCAAATGACTTTTACCATAATTAATTTGACAGGCCTACATGCTGGTATGAAGGAAGTTTTATCAAACACATTACTTATAGGTCAGCTTGAACCAACTTTAAAGTCAAAGGGGTTAAATATGTTAAAATGTCTGAAATATTTCCTTCCAAATCATGAAGAATCCTATGTAGACTGGAATCAACATGAATACCTGTACTAACTTTGAAGTTAATGAGAGTGAGTTATAGCAATAAATAAACAAATAGGTGATTAATGCTGGACCACCTATTTTTGATTTTGTATAGATTGTGGAAGGAAATACTTAAGTAGGCTTTTAATCCAACATTCATCATTGTATCAATTCATTTGTAAAACATATTCACAGCAATAGTTAACATTGATAAGGACCGTATACAAGTGTCAATGATCATGAGTATGTTATAATATAACATCACTGGCATAATGATATATTAATTGGTATAATGATATATATTGGTATAATGATATATACTGGTATAATGATATATACTGGTATAATGATATATACTGGTATAATGATATATATATACCAATGAGTGTGTTATAAGGTATAATGATATATATTGGTATAATGATATATACTGGTATAATGATATATATTGGTATAATGATATATACTGGTATAATGATATATACTGGTATTATGAGATATATATATTGGTATTATGATACATATTGGTATTATGATATATATATATATATGTATGAGTTTTTTAATGATATATATTGGTATTATGATATATATTGGTATAATGATATATACTGGTATAATGATATATACTGGTATTATGAGATATATTGGTATAATGATATATACTGGTATTATGAGATATATATACCAATGAGTGTGTTATAAGGTATAATGATATATATTGGTATAATGATATATACTGGTATAATGATATATACTGGTATAATGATATATATTGGTATAATGATATGTATTGGTATAATGATATATATTGGTATTATGATATATATATATTGGTATTATGATACATATTGGTATTATGATATATATATATATATGTATGAGTTTTTTAATGATATATATTGGTATTATGATATATATTGGTATAATGATATATATTGGTATTATGATATATATATTGGTATTATGATATATATATTGGTATTATGATATATATTGGTATAATGATATATATTGGTATTATGATATATATATTGGTATTATGATATATATTGGTATTATGATATATATTGGCATTATGATATATGTATACCAATGAGTGTGTTATAATGATATATATTGGTATAATGATATATATTGGTATAATGATATATATTGGTATTATGATATATATTGGTATTATGATATATATTGGTATTATGATATATATTGGTATTATGATATATATTGGTATTATGATATATATATTGGTATAATGATATATATGTATACCAATGAGTGTGTTATAATGATATATACCACCAGGTCTGGGTTCAATGGTCCCACTATAGTAAAAGGTTACCTCCTATCGTACAGTAGTAGTTATAAGTTGGTCTGAAGGGAAAGTCATACTAGATAATATAGACAACATGTGATGAGGTCACATACTTAAGTATGATCTTGTGGCCCCAACCTCTAGATCTGATGTCTGGTGTACTTGGGCTACTTGAGTATGTATGTACTTTGATGGTTTAATGAGTGGATGTAATATATTAGTTTGTATGCAGTATATATGTCAACCATCAAGAATCAAATACTATGTACTTTGATGGTTGAGGGAATAGATATATAGATATATATATTGGTATATAGATAGTTTGTATGAAGCATGTCTGCTAGACCAACCATTTAAGATACAGAAAGTAGGCTAATTATAAAGCCATGTATCTTTGTAACCCATACTACTATAGAAGCCTCATTCACTCAGAATTATGTTCAGCTCCAGAGGGAAAGAGAAACTGGGTTATCAAAGATGGAAGCTATATATACTAAGGTATATAGGACATAGGACTTATACAAGGAAGCTGATTCAACCTATCTATCAAACAGTAATGATTGTGTACAGATATAGGACATAGGACGTAATCCTACAGTAATGATTGTGTACAGGTATAGGACAGAGGACATTATCCAACAGTAATGATTGTGTACAGGTATAGGACATGTCAATGCTGCAGACACAGTAAGTAATTGATCAGAGAGACTAAGTAAAATTAAATTTACTATTATAGATTATACAGTATATAATGACTTCTATTGTCCATATCTAGATAAAAGGATTAAAATAAATATAATTGGGAGAAAATATTGATGAAAAGTGTGAGGGACAAACCTCAATATAATTAAACAGTATGTGTACAATATTCCTCTAGTCTGACACCTGGGACTGTATATATATCGAAAATTTAACAAGCCTCATTGTCCACACTGTTTGAATTACTTCTTTGCCCCATATAATCATTATAACAAGTAATTCGTATCCTCCATACATTTATGTGAGGATCCAGTGTTATCTGGCTTATACTGTTTATATTACTTCTTTGACCCATATATATATATATATATATAGTGAGTAGGATCAGTGTGTACAATACTCCTCTAGTCTGACACCTGGGACTGTATAGTGAGTAGGATCAGTGTGTACGATATTCCTCTAGTCTGACACCTGGGACTGTATAGTGAGTAGGATCAGTGTGTACAATACTCCTCTAGTCTGACACCTGGGACTGTATAGTGAGTAGGATCAGTGTGTACGATATTCCTCTAGTCTGACACCTGGGACTGTATAGTGAGTAGGATCAGTGTGTACGATATTCCTCTAGTCTGACACCTGGGACTGTATAGTGAGTAGGATCAGTGTGTACAATACTCCTCTAGTCTGACACCTGGGACTGTATAGTGAGTAGGATCAGTGTGTACAATACTCCTCTAGTCTGACACCTGGGACTGTATAGTGAGTAGGATCAGTGTGTACGATATTCCTCTAGTCTGACACCTGGGACTGTATAGTGAGTAGGATCAGTGTGTACAATATTCCTCTAGTCTGACACCTGGGACTGTATAGTGAGTAGGATCAGTGTGTACGATATTCCTCTAGTCTGACACCTAGGACTGTATAGTGAGTAGGATCAGTGTGTACAATATTCCTCTAGTCTGACACCTGGGACTGTATAGTGAGTAGGATCAGTGTGTACGATATTCCTCTAGTCTGACACCTGGGACTGTATAGTGAGTAGGATCAGTGTGTACGATATTCCTCTAGTCTGACACCTGGGACTGTATAGTGAGTAGGATCATGCAGTGTGTACGATATTCCTCTAGTCTGACACCTGGGACTGTATAGTGAGTAGGATCAGTGTGTACGATACTCCTCTAGTCTGACACCTGGGACTGTATAGTGAGTAGGATCAGTGTGTACAATACTCCTCTAGTCTGACACCTGGGACTGTATAGTGAGTAGGATCAGTGTGTACGATATTCCTCTAGTCTGACACCTGGGACTGTATAGTGAGTAGGATCAGTGTGTACAATATTCCTCTAGTCTGACACCTGGGACTGTATAGTGAGTAGGATCAGTGTGTATGATATTCCTCTAGTCTGACACCTGGGACTGTATAGTGAGTAGGATCAGTGTGTACGATATTCCTCTAGTCTGACACCTGGGACTGTATAGTGAGTAGGATCAGTGTGTACAATATTCCTCTAGTCTGACACCTGGGACTGTATAGTGAGTAGGATCAGTGTGTATAATATTCCTCTAGTCTGACACCTGGGACTGTATAGTGAGTAGGATCAGTGTGTACAATATTCCTCTAGTCTGACACCTGGGACTGTATAGTGAGTAGGATCAGTGTGTACGATATTCCTCTAGTCTGACACCTGGGACTGTATAGTGAGTAGGATCAGTGTGTACAATATTCCTCTAGTCTGACACCTGGGACTGTATAGTGAGTAGGATCAGTGTGTACGATATTCCTCTAGTCTGACACCTGGGACTGTATAGTGAGTAGGATCAGTGTGTACGATATTCCTCTAGTCTGACACCTGGGACTGTATAGTGAGTAGGATCAGTGTGTACGATATTCCTCTAGTCTGACACCTGGGACTGTATAGTGAGTAGGATCAG
This sequence comes from Pecten maximus, assembly GCF_902652985.1. NCBI lineage: Eukaryota > Metazoa > Mollusca > Bivalvia > Pectinida > Pectinidae > Pecten > Pecten maximus. Next base: position 2,681,118 of record NC_047018.1, on the reverse strand, counting down.
TGTGTACAATATTCCTCTAGTCTGACACCTGGGACTGTATAGTGAGTAGGATCAGTGTGTACAATATTCCTCTAGTCTGACACCTGGGACTGTATAGTGAGTAGGATCAGTGTGTACGATATTCCTCTAGTCTGACACCTGGGACTGTATAGTGAGTAGGATCAGTGTGTACAATATTCCTCTAGTCTGACACCTGGGACTGTATAGTGAGTAGGATCAGTGTGTACAATAGTCCTCTAGTCTGACACCTGGGACTGTATAGTGAGTAGGATCAGTGTGTACAATATTCCTCTAGTCTGACACCTGGGACTGTATAGAGAGTAGGATCAGTGTGTATGGTATTCCTCTAGTCTGACACCTGGGACTGTATAGTGAGTAGGATCAGTGTGTACAATATTCCTCTAGTCTGACACCTGGGACTGTATAGTGAGTAGGATCAGTGTGTACGATATTCCTCTAGTCTGACACCTGGGACTGTATAGTGAGTAGGATCAGTGTGTACGATATTCCTCTAGTCTGACACCTGGGACTGTATAGTGAGTAGGATCAGTGTGTACACTATTCCTCTAGTCTGACACCTGGGACTGTATAGTGAGTAGGATCAGTGTGTACGATATTCCTCTAGTCTGACACCTAGGACTGTATAGTGAGTAGGATCAGTGTGTACGATATTCCTCTAGTCTGACACCTGGGACTGTATAGTGAGTAGTATCAGTGTGTACAATATTCCTCTAGTCTGACACCTGGGACTGTATAGTGAGTAGGATCAGTGTGTACGATATTCCTCTAGTCTGACACCTGGGACTGTATAGTGAGTAGGATCAGTGTGTACGATATTCCTCTAGTCTGACATCTGGGACTGTATAGTGAGTAGGATCAGTGTGTACGATATTCCTCTAGTCTGACACCTGGGACAGTTTAGTGAGTAGGATCAGTGTGTACGATATTCCTCTAGTCTGACACCTGGGACTGTATAGTGAGTAGGATCAGTGTGAACGATATTATACACTTTTCCACATCAGCATTCTCATACTTCTGGCATGGGTTCACCTAAATGAGGCAGTGCTGCACTCCAAAAGTGGGTCACTCTAACCCACATTGTGACATTTGACCAATTCAAAGACAGACTTCAGACCTACTGTGATGGGGCTCATGCTTCCTTGTACATACGGTAGTTTGTAATTCGTAAGATATTCAGTTCGTGTACAGTATATGATTCTGATACATCTGTATGCTCATTTAAGGTGTGTTATACTGAAGGAATATTTAATTTTAAACTTCACATGTCGGTTCTCCTTTGTACTTATGTTATTTCCAACCTTTTTGGATCTTTCTTAGACTGAATATGTAGGTCTTCATGTTAACAAATACTTAAAAAGAATTTTATTTAGACAATTATCTGCTGCAATCATTGTGTTATGTCTTGAAAATATTTAGGGTAATTAATATATGTAAGGGTTTCCGGTTGTAAGTAAAACATGTAAAGTAATTTATAGAAACTACTGGCTATAGGTCAAAGAGTATATTGTGGTACCCAGCTAAATGATATAGTATATATCTTGCTGTACCTAGAACTATTTCATTAAGCAGCACTGTTTCAGTACCTTGTTGTACTGTCTGGTAAAGAGTTCAGCATCAGTGTATAACCCTCCAAACATGTAGTGTTAATTAGCCATCACACTAATTCATGGATACAGCATTATGATGATACAATCCACTTGTAACGGATGAGGAAACAACCTGGTTAGTGTTTGATATGTTGTACATAACATACCTCGGCCAGGCTGACATCTATTGTGGGCGATAAGGTAACAGGTTAATATGTTTGATATTTTCTGTACTGACCATATACATGTTTGTGATCTGGAGAATGTGACAGGGTAGCTGTTAATGATCTCTGTAACCATGTAATCCAAATAACCATGGAGACAGTGAGGCTGATAATGGAACTCTTCACACCATCATAGAATATCACCGGAGTCTCTTAACCCATGTAATTTGGTGATTTGACAAAGGCGATTAGAAGGATTCTACCATGGAATATAGAGATAATGACAGATAAGGTTGGTAATGGACTTCACCCAATAATAGAATATAACCCATGTTTTTAATGATATAATTTGGACTTGTGAGAGGAGAAGGCTGGTAACAGACCTCTCCAACCTTGGAATCAGGAAAGTGATATGAGATCCATTATGTACATAGGAGACAGTAACAGAGGGGACTAATAAATCTCTTCAGATATCAATTTAGAGACACTGACATCCTTCCCAATAATGTTATGGTGTATGGTTTGGTACAATGTATATACAATAAACATAAGTCTATGTTGATGGCAAAATAATATCTAAATAATACCCCTGGTCAATATAAAATTAGACGGTCTAAAGATATTGGTGGAATGCCCTTGGCCAATATAAAATTAGATTGGTGGAATACCCCGACCAATATAAAATTAGATTGGTGGAATACCCCTGGCCAACATAAAATTAGATCGGTGGAATACCCCTGGCCAATATAAAATTAGACTGTCTAAAGAGATTGGTGGAATACCCCTGGTCAATATAAAATTAGACCATCTAAAGAGATTGGTGGAATACCCCGACCAATATAAAATTAGACTGTCGAAAGATATTGGTGGAATACCTCTGGCCAATATAAAATTAGATTGGTGGAATACCCCTGTCCAAAATAAAATTAGATCGGTGGAATACCCCTGGCCAATATAAAATTAGACTGTCTAAAGAGATTGGTGGAATACCCCTGGTCAATATAAAATTAGACAATCTAAAGAGATTGGTGGAATACCCCGACCAATATAAAATTAGATTGGTGGAATACCCCTGGCCAACATAAAATTAGATCAGTGGAATACCCCTGGCCAATATAAAATTAGATTGTCTAAAGAGATTGGTGGAATATCCTTAGCCAATATAAAATTAGATTGGTGGAATACCCCTGGCCAATATAAAATTAGATCGGTGGAATACCCCTGGCCAATATAAAATTAGATTGGTGGAATACCCCTGGCCAATATAAAATTAGACTGTCTAAAGAGATTGGTGGAATACCCTTGGCCAATATAAAATTAGATTGGTGGAATACCCCGACCAATATAAAATTAGACTGTCTAAAGAGATTGGTGGAATACCCTTGGCCAATATAAAATTAGATCGGTGGAATACCCCGACCAATATAAAATTAGACCATCTAAAGAGATTGGTGGAATACCCTTGGCCAATATAAAATTAGACTGTCTAAAGAGATTGGTGGAATACCCCTGGCCAATATAAAATTAGATTGGTGGAATACCCCTGGCCAATATAAAATTAGATTGGTGGAATACCCCTGGCCAATATAAAATTAGACTGTCTAAAGAGATTGGTGGAATACCCTTGGCCAATATAAAATTAGATTGGTGGAATACCCCGACCAATATAAAATTAGACTGTCTAAAGAGATTGGTGGAATACCCTTGGCCAATATAAAATTAGATTGGTGGAATACCCCGACCAATATAAAATTAGACTGTCTAAAGAGATTGGTGGAATACCCTTGGCCAATATCAAATTAGACTGTCTAAAGAGATTGGTGGAATACCCCTGGCCAATATAAAATTAGATTGGTGGAATACCCCTGGCCAATATAAAATTAGATTGGTGGAATACCCCGACCAATATAAAATAAGACTGTCTAAAGAGATTAGTGGAATACCCCTGGCCAATATAAAATTAGATTTGTGGAATACCCTTGGTCAATATAAAATTAGACTGTCTGAAGAGATTGGTGGAATACCCCTGGCCAATATAAAATTAGATTGGTGGAATACCCCTGGCCAATATAAAATTAGATTGGTGGAATACCCCTGGCCAATATAAAATTAGATTGGTGGAATACCCCTGGCCACTATAAAATTAGATTGGTGGAATACCCCTGGCCACTATAAAATTAGACTGTCTAAAGAGATCAGTGGAATACCCCTGGCCACTATAAAATTAGACTGTCTAAAGAGATTGGTGGAATATCCTTGGCCAATATAAAATTAGACTGTCTAAATTAAGAGATTGATATACCCCTGACCATCCAGATATAAGGCCTCAGGGAATCTGGAACTAGATCATAGGTTGTATGCTAAGTATGGGGTAAATACACAAGTATGTTTACTGTTTACTTATTATTTTTATATTTAAGACCACGTGAATGTTTGTTAATCAATCTTGCTTAAATCTACAAAGAATTTCAGGCATATAAGTTCCATAAGATTAAGTAGATACTTCTGTGTCTTTTGTTTTACATCTTAAAAACCTCACTTGTGTGAAATATCTTTAAGGGGCATCTAAACAGCAAATCCAGCCAAAACAGTTGATATTTTACAAGGCTATGCATCCCTACTAGGGTGCAATTTAATAGAAATAACTTGATAACATATTGATATGTATCATGTCAAACTGTGGGACTTGCTGTTGACATTCAATTTGTTCAGTAGTTCGTAAATTTCAACAAAATATGAGAAAAATGCATGTTTCAGGGGGACATAATTCACTCATTTGTATCTCATTTATTGTGCAAAACAGTCATGTCGTTTTGCTCACAAGGGTCTAAAGCACAAAATAGGAGCATTGGTTTGACTAGATTGGACTTTATGATATGTATTAACACTGATTTTATTTAGACCTTGAAATGCAAATGGCGGTTGTGAATAAGATCAGACAATTATGGCATATAAGAAGGTATTTCAAACGTCAAAAATGCTCATATTAGATACTATAGAGAACTCTAGACATGGCAGGAAGACTGTTTTTAGGAAAAAATGTTCATCCGTTGAGTTTGGGGTAAAAGATATATATTTCTGAAAAAGGCCCAAAACTCATCAATTTGACAATTTGTCTTAAAATGGTTATTCTTACTATAACCAGATGTCTTAAATGTATTATATAGGAGCATTTTTAATGGCTGAAATGCCTCCCTTTATGCCATATTTGTGTAATATCATCCACAGCCGCCATTTGCATTTCAAGGTCAAAACTAAATATGTGTTTATACCTGCATAAAGTCAAATCCGGTCAAACAAATGCTCCTACCCTGTGCTATAGACACCTGTGAGCATGACAGCTGGGTTATTTTTCAGGTTTGCTTATTTTTGTGGCTTAGAATTATTCCATGCTACAACTTACCACAAAGTAACTCTATAGAAGAAATTGTTAGCATATACATCAAATTATTTGTGATTTTAAGACACTACATGTCCAAACAAACATTTTGGTATATTACATGACTATTTTTGTGCAATTTTTAAGCTATTTATTCGTGTTTGAAATTCAACATTATTCTGCTATATAGATGACCCTTAAAGCACTAACGTTGGTGAGTTCACCAAGGGTTGTCCTGCAATGAACTGTTTAATGTTCTATATCTGTCTTGTACACCAGGCAAACATCGCAAATACACTAGATCTACGTAGTTCGGTTCTGTTCTCTGAGAACATTATTCTTTGTCACTCGTGACACTCTGATACCATAGAGATTTGATAACTGTCTCCCTATATAGCTACAAGTTTATAATTATGATGTACAGCTGTTGAAATTCTGGCTATATCCATGTCCTAATACCAGCTTCATTGTTTGTTGAGTTTAGTTGGTCAGCTTTTGATCAATGGTTTTGTTGAGTTTAGTTGGTCAGCTTTTGATCAATGATTTTGTTCAGTTTAAGTTGGTCAGCTTTTGATCAATGATTTTGTTGAGTTTAAGTTGGTCAGCTTTTGATCAATGATTTTGTTGAGTTTAGTTGGTCAGCTTTTGATCAATGATTTTGTTGAGTTTAAGTTGGTCAGCTTTTGATCAATGATTTTGTTGAGTTTAGTTGGTCAGCTTTTGATCAATGATTTTGTTGAGTTTAGTTGGTCAGCTTTTGATCAATGATTTTGTTGAGTTTAGTTGGTCAGCTTTTGATCAATGATTTTGTTGAGTTTAGTTGGTCAGCTTTTGATCAATGATTTTGTTGAGTTTAGTTGGTCAGCTTTTGATCAATGATTTTGTTGAGTTAAGTCAGTCAGCTTTTGATCAATGATTTTGTTGAGTTTAGTTGGTCAGCTTTTGATCAATGATTTTGTTCAGTTTAGTTGGCCAGCTTTTGATCAATGATTTTGTTCAGTTTAGTTGGTCAGCTTTTGATCAATGATTTTGTTGAGTTTTAAGTCAGTCAGCTTTTGATCAATGATTTGTAGGCTGTGAAGTGATACAATGCCAGCCGTGATACCAACTGGTGTATCTACACTATAGACACGGTTAATTTGATGATAGTATCAATGTATTATTGTAGGTAATCTTGAAGAGTTTGGTGGGAGATAGTCTGGCAATGTGTTGTTACATTCTTACTGACTTAACCTTTTCTTCATGTCATCTACAGGTTTGTTTACCAGGGTCCACATGTACTGTACTGTGTACATGAAACAAACCATGTGCCAATGTTATGTTTACAAGAGTTCAGTAGAATTCTCCTGTGACATATATAGATGATCATATTTATCATACACTAGTTATTTATACTTGTATATGTAAATGTGTTTCATTTTATTGATAGAGGAAGAGTTAATTGCGCATTTATAGGTAAACAACTATTTTGAGCTGGCAGTTTGGTGGACCTACAGGTTCCCGAGGAAATGTGGGCCTCTGGACCTCCACAATACTTGTAAACCAGCTAGGAGGCTTTGGTGGACCTACAGGTTCCCGAGGAGATGTGGGCCTCTGGACCTCCACAATACTTGTAAACCAGCTAGGAGGCTTTGATGGACCTACAGGTTCCCGAGGAGATGTGGGCCTCTGGACCTCCACAATACTTGTAAACCAGCTAGGAGGCTTTGGTGGACCTACAGGTTCCCGAGGAGATGTGGGCCTCTGGACCTCCACAATACTTGTAAACCAGCTAGGAGGCTTTGGTGGACCTACAGGTTCCCGAGGAGATGTGGGCCTCTGGACCTCCACAATAAACAGCTAGGAGGCTTTGGTGGACCTACAGGTTCCCGAGGAGATGTGGGCCTCTAGACCTCCACAATACTTGTAAACCAGCTAGGAGGCTGCTAATCGTGATAATCTACACTATTAATTATACATATGACAGTAATTGTAGTTGTTACAGCTACCTGAACTCTGATTGTACTGCTGTGTTGATAGGGTGGACTGGATCTTACATAAAGACATGCCTGTCAAGAATATGTAACAACATATGACAGCACACTCAATCAGACTGGAGGTCAGTACCATAGGATACACATGTATCTTATTTTTAGAGATGTAGGTATTAATAAGTATATACAATGTGTTGATATTATATAATGACAGAAACAATACTTGAACTAGCCTATATATAGGGCTGGCCACTACGCAGTACTGGGGACATGAACTGGCCTATATATAGGTCTGGCCACTATTCAGTATTGGGGACTAGTAGAACTGGTCTATATATAGGTCTGGCCACTACTCAGTATTGGGGACTGGTGAACTGGCCTATATATAGGTCTGGCCACTACTCAGTACTGGGGACTGGTGAACTGGCCTATATATAGGTCTGGCCACTACACAGTACTGGGGACTAGTAGAACTGGCCTATATATAGGGCTGGCCACTACTCAGTACTGGGGACATGAACTGGCCTATATATAGGTCTGGCCACTACTCAGTACTGGGGACTGGTAGAACTGGCCTATATATAGGGCTGGCCACTACTCAGTACTGGGGACTAGTAGAACTGGCCTATATATAGGGCTGGCCATGCCACTACACAGTACTGGGGACATGAACTGGCCTATATATAGGTCTGGCCACTACTCAGTACTGGGGACTGGTGAACTGGCCTATATATAGGTCTGGCCACTACACAGTATTGGGGACTAGTAGAACTGGCCTATATATAGGTCTGGCCACTACTCAGTACTGGGGACTGGTAGAACTGGCCTATATATAGGGCTGGCCACTACGCAGTACTGGGGACATGAACTGGCCTATATATAGGGCTGGCCACTACTCAGTACTGGGGACTGGTGAACTGGCCTATATATAGGGCTGGCCACTACTCAGTACTGGGGACTGGTGAACTGGCCTATATATAGGTCTGGCCACTACACAGTATTGGGGACTAGTAGAACTGGCCTATATATAGGTCTGGCCACTACTCAGTACTGGGGACTGGTAGAACTGGCCTATATATAGGGCTGGCCACTACGCAGTACTGGGGACATGAACTGGCCTATATATAGGGCTGGCCACTACTCAGTACTGGGGACTGGTGAACTGGCCTATATATAGGTCTGGCCACTACACAGTCAGTACTGGGGACTAGTACTCCAACAATGTTAGAGGTTTTACACAGCGCGATACTTTTGACAGGCGCCATTGGCAAACTCATTTCCGATAGAAAAAGAGTCGACCAGCGGCCTCTTATGTTATAGGAGTATGGGGATTAGTAGAACTGGCCTATATATAGGGCTGGCCACTACATAAAAACCATGGAGTCTTTGGGCCAGGTTTACGTAGGACAGGTGTGATAAAGTCAGTCTGTGGGCCAGGTATACGTAGGACAGGTGTGGTAAAGTCAATCTGTGGGCCAGGTATACGTAGGACAGGTGTGGTAAAGTCAGTCTGTGGGCCAGGTATACCTAGGACAGGTGTGGTAAAGTCCATCTGTGGGCCAGGTATACCTAGGACAGGTGTGGTAAAGTCAATCTGTGGGCCAGGTATACGTATACGTAGGACAGGTGTGGTAAAGTCAGTCTGTGGGCCAGGTATACATAGGACAGGTGTGGTAAAGTCAGTCTGTAGGCCAGGTATACGTAGGACAGGTGTGATAAAGTCAGTCTGTAGGCCAGGTATACGTAGGACAGGTGTTGTTAAGTCAGTCTGTGGGCCAGGTATACGTAGGACAGGTGTGGTAAAGTCAGTCTGTAGGCCAGGTATACGTATATGTAGGACAGGTGTGGTAAAGTCAGTCTGTGGGCCAGGTATACGTAGGACAGGTGTGGTAAAGTCAGTCTGTGGGCCAGGTATACGTATACGTAGGACAGGTGTGGTAAAGTCAGTCTGTGGGCCAGGTATACGTAGGACAGGTGTGGTAAAGTCAGTCTGTGGGCCAGGTATACGTAGGACAGGTGTGGTAAAGTCAGTCTGTGGGCCAGGTATACGTAGGACAGGTGTGGTAAAGTCAGTCTGTGGGCCAGGTATACATAGGACAGGTGTGGTAAAGTCAGTCTGTGGGCCAGGTATACGTAGGACAGGTGTGGTAAAGTCAGTCTGTAGGCCAGGTATACGTATACGTAGGACAGGTATGGTAAAGTCAGTCTGTGGGCCAGGTATACATAGGACAGGTGTGGTAAAGTCAGTCTGTGGGCCAGGTATACGTAGGACAGGTGTGGTAAAGTCAGTCTGTGGGCCAGGTATACCTAGGACAGGTGTGGTAAAGTCAGTCTGTGGGCCAGGTATACATAGGACAGGTGTGGTAAAGTCAGTCTGTGGGCCAGGTATACGTAGGACAGGTGTGGTAAAGTCAGTCTGTGGGCCAGGTATACGTAGGACAGGTGTGGTAAAGTCAGTCTGTGGGCCAGGTATACCTAGGACAGGTGTGGTAAAGTCAGTCTGTGGGCCAGGTATACATAGGACAGGTGTGGTAAAGTCAGTCTGTGGGCCAGGTATACGTAGGACAGGTGTGGTAAAGTCAGTCTGTGGGCCAGGTATACATAGGACAGGTGTGGTAAAGTCAGTCTGTAGGCCAGGTATACGTAGGACAGGTGTGGTAAAGTCAGCCTGTGGGCCAGGTATACATAGGACAGGTGTGGTAAAGTCAGTCTGTAGGCCAGGTATACATAGGACAGGTGTGGTAAAGTCAGTCTGTGGGCCAGGTATACGTAGGACAGGTGAGGTAAAGTCAGTCTGTGGGCCAGGTATACGTAGGACAGGTGTGGTAAAGTCAGTCTGTGGGCCAGGTATACGTAGGACAGGTGTGGTAAAGTCAATCTGTGGGCCAGGTATACGTAGGACAGGTGTGGTAAAGTCAGTCTGTGGACCAGGTATACATAGGACAGGTGTGGTAAAGTCAGTCTGTAGGCCAGGTATACGTAGGACAGGTGTTGTTAAGTCAGTCTGTGGGCCAGGTATACGTAGGACAGGTGTGGTAAAGTCAGTCTGTAGGCCAGGTATACGTATACGTAGGACAGGTATGGTAAAGTCAGTCTGTGGGCCAGGTATACATAGGACAGGTGTGGTAAAGTCTGTCTGTAGGCCAGGTATACGTAGGACAGGTGTTGTTAAGTCAGTCTGTGGGCCAGGTATACGTAGGACAGGTGTGGTAAAGTCAGTCTGTAGGCCAGGTATACGTATACGTAGGACAGGTATGGTAAAGTCAGTCTGTGGGCCAGGTATACGTAGGACAGGTGTGATAAAGTCAGTCTGTAGGCCAGGTATACATAGGACAGGTGTGGTAAAGTCAGTCTGGGCCAGGTATACGTATACGTAGGACAGGTGTGGTAAAGTCAGTCTGTGGGCCAGGTATACATAGGACAGGTGTGGTAAAGTCAGTCTGTGGGCCAGGTATACGTAGGACAGGTGTGGTAAAGTCAGTCTGTGGGCCAGGTATACGTAGGACAGGTGTGATAAAGTCAGTCTGTGGGCCAGGTATACGTAGGACAGGTGTGGTAAAGTCAGTCTGTAGGCCAGGTATACGTATACGTAGGACAGGTGTGGTAAAGTCAGTCTGTGGGCCAGGTATACATAGGACAGGTGTGGTAAAGTCAGTCGGAGGGCCAGGTATACGTAGGACAGGTGTGGTAAAGTCAGTCTGTGGGCCAGGTATACGTAGGACAGGTGTGGTAAAGTCAGTCTGTGGGCCAGGTATACATAGGACAGGTGTGGTAATTAAAGTCTGTGGGCCAGGTATATGTAGGACAGGTGTGGTAATTAAAGTCAGTCTAGGGCCAGGTATACGTAGGACAGGTGTGGTAAAGTCAGTCTGTAGGCCAGGTATACATAGGACAGGTGTGGTAAAGTCCATCTGTAGGCCAGGTATACGTAGGACAGGTGTGGTAAAGTCAGTCTGTGGGCCAGGTATACGTAGGACAGGTGTGGTAAAGTCAGTCTGTGGGCCAGGTATATGTAGGACAGGTGTGGTAATTAAAGTCAGTCTGTGGGCCAGGTATACGTAGGACAGGTGTGGTTAAAGTCAGTCTGAGGGCCAGGTATATGATTATGAAGGACTGGTCACTATGGAAATTTTCTAGGTCTGATTTGCAGCTGTTAACAGACTGCACCATTTTGTTTTACTGAGCTGCTCACCACATATTGCATGGTAACATGACTATATATTATTGAACACAGAAATATATATATGATGCATTAATCACAAAAGCCTTTGTACTTTCATGCTTTGATCAATGCTTGGTATAAGGATCTGTTAATGTTAGAGACCTGTACACACCCTAGAACACTGTACATATATAGGAATGGATATTGTTTGGAATGTTAGAGACCTCATATTTAACGCTCGTGCCATTTACATGTACATGTACATGATGTTCGTGATTGTGAAAATTTCATCAGGGAAATAACAAGATCCTCAGAATATTATCCGTAAATTTTGAGCGATTAATTGTTATTGATTGCATCTAGATGTACAAACAACTTCTCATTTTTCTTAAAACCATTCTAGATATCCATCGATATCACATGTACAGCCTGGGATTGACTAAAACATTTTGAGTGGTAACTTTTGTTCCATTTGGCGTATCAAAATGAAAATTTGGGTAATGGATAAGTATACAACACGGTCTTATAAGATGAAGCAAAAAACTGGACAATGCCAACAAAATGGCTGTCCAGTGGGTACTTCTGATTCGTTGAAATTTAGATATTGTTCGATTTGAATGGGAATAATTGCACACTATATGGTGTGACAGTGACACAAGAAAGGCATTGATTTCAAATCCATATTCTGATTGGTTGTAATGTAAGTACATGTATTCAGTTTTTAATTTCAATTAACATAGGTATACTATATATATAGCGCTAGCTCCTTTGGAGAGCGTTGGAATGATCCAGTGGGCATTTTAAACAAGAGATCCCAGAGGGATCTTGGCGCCCACCATTGAATGATCTTCATAGGTTCCATGTCAGATTGATCTTTTCTCTACTTTTCCCTTCTTCTAAGTCTTACTAATCTGTGTAAATTCAGAAACAGCCCTCTATAGCTAGTACTTTTCAAACAAGGGGAAGCTATATATAAAATTTAAGATTTAGCGATAATGGCTGTCTGTCGACCATGTTGTTTTTGGATTGGTCCCAATATGCAAAACTAGGCACTGAGGGGAACATACATATTAAATTTGAGAAAGATCCCTTGAGTGCTTCCTGAGAAATAGCGATAACAAACTTCAATTGTCAAAATCCAAGATGGCTGCCTGTCGGCCATGTTGTTTTCTGATTAGTTTCAAAATGCAATATGCATAACTAGGCACCAAAGGGAACCTACATATGAAATTTGAGAAAGATCCCTTCAGTACTTTCTGAGAAATAGCGATAACAAACTTCAATTGTCAATATCCAAGATGGCTACCTGTCAGCCATGTTGTTTTCTGATTGGTCTCAAAATGCAATATGCATAACAAGGCACTGAGGGGAACGCATGTATGAAATTTGAGAAAGATCCCTTCATTACTTTCTGAGAAATAGCGATAACAAACTTCAATTGTCAAAATCCAAGATGGCTGCCTGTCGGCCATGTTGTTTTCCGATTGGTCTCAAAATGCAATATGCATAACTAGGCAACAAGAGGAACCTACGTGTGAAATTTGAGAAAGATCCCTTCATCACTTTCTGAGAAATAGCGATAACAAACTTCAATTGTCAAAATCCAAGATGGCTGCCTGTCGGCCATGTTGTTTTCCGATTGGTCTCAAAATGCAATATGCATAACAAGGCACCAAGAGGAACCTACATATGAAATTTGAGAAAGATCCCTTCAGTACTTTCTGAGAAATAGCGATAACAAACTTCAATTGTCAAAATCCAAGATGGCTGCATGTCGGCCATGTTGTTTTCCGATTGGTCTCAAAATGCAATATGCATAACTAGGCACCAAGGGGAACCTACATATGAAATTTGAGAAAGATCCCTTCAGTACTTTCTGAGAAATAGAGATAACAAACTTCAATTGTCAAAATCCAAGATGGCTGCCTGTCGGCCAGGTTGTTTTCCGATTGGTCTCAAAATGCAATATGCATAACTAGGCACCAAGTGGAACCTAAATATGAAATTTGAGAAAGATCCCTAAAGTGCTTTCTGAGAAATAGCGATAACAAACTTCAATTGTCAAAATCCAAGATGGCTGCCTGTCGGCCATGTTGTTTTCTGATTGGTCTCAAAATGCAATATGCATAATTAAGCACCAAGAGGAACCTACATATGAAATTTGAGAAAGATTCCTTCAGTACTTTCTCAGAAATAGCGATAACAAACTTCAATTGTCAAAATCCAAGATGGCTGCCTGTCGGCCATGTTGTTTTCCGATTGGTCTCAAAATGCAATATGCATAACTAGGCACCAAGGGGAGCCTACATATGAAATTTGAGAAAGATCCCTTCAGCACTTTCTCAGAAATAGCGATAACAAACTTCAATTATCAAAATCCAAGATGGCTCCCTGTCGGCCATGTTGTTTTCCGATTGGTCTCAAAATGCAATATGCATAACTAAGCAACAAGAGGAACCTACGTATGAAATTTGAGAAAGATCCCTTCATCACTTTCTGAGAAATAGCGATAACAAACTTCAATTGTCAAAATCCAAGATGGCTGCCTATCGGCCATGTTGTTTTCCGATTGGTCTCAAAATGCAATATGCATAACAAGGCACCAAGAGGAACCTACATATGAAATTTGAGAAAGATCCCTTCGGTACTTTCTGAGAAATAGCGATAACAAACTTCAATTGTCAAAATCCAAGATGGCTGCATGTCGGCCATGTTGTTTTCCGATTGGTCTCAAAATGCAATATGCATAACTAGGCACCAAGGGGAACCTACATATGAAATTTGAGAAAGATCCCTTCAGTACTTTCTGAGAAATAGAGATAACAAACTTCAATTGTCAAAATCCAAGATGGCTGCCTGTCGGCCAGGTTGTTTTCCGATTGGTCTCAAAATGCAATATGCATAACTAGGCACCAAGTGGAACCTAAATATGAAATTTGAGAAAGATCCCTAAAGTGCTTTCTGAGAAATAGCGATAACAAACTTCAATTGTCAAAATCCAAGATGGCTGCCTGTCGGCCATGTTGTTTTCTGATTGGTCTCAAAATGCAATATGCATAACTAGGTACCAAGTGGAACCTACGTATGAAATTTGAGAGAGATCCCTTCAGTACTTTCTGAGAAATAGCGATAACAAACTTCAATTGTCAAAATCCAAGATGGCTGCCTGTCGGCCATGTTGTTTTCTGATTGGTCTCAAAATGCAATATGCATAATTAAGCACCAAGAGGAACCTACATATGAAATTTGAGAAAGATCCCTTCATTACTTTCTGAGAAATAGCGATAACAAACTTCAATTGTCAAAATCCAAGATGGCTGCCTGTCGGCCATGTTGTTTTCCGATTTGTCTCAAAATGCAATATGCATAACAAGGCACAAAGGGGAACCTACATATGAAATTTGAGAAAGATCCCTTCAGTACTTTCTGAGAAATAGCGATAACAAACTTCAATTGTCAAAATCCAAGATGGCTGCCTGTCGGCCATGTTGTTTTCCGATTGGTCTCAAAATGCAATATGCATAACTAGGCACCAAGGGGAGCCTACATATGAAATTTGAGAAAGATCCCTTGAGTACTTTCTGAGGATTAGCGATAACAAGAATTGTTTACGGACGGACGGACGGACGGACGACGGACCACGGACGCAGGGCGATTTGAATAGCCCACCATCTGATGATGGTGGGCTAAAAATCAAGTAATAATATGTAGGTGTATATGACACTACAACCATGACTCCAATTTAAAATTCTGGATTAAAAAATGACCACTATTTTCTGGCTTCTGATTGGTGGAAATTTGAGTGTGTCTGATTTTGATAAACTTTGGTATTTAGATGTGTTCTAATTTAAGGACCAATGATGTGGTTTCTATTAGTTAGCTTCAATAGTGACTGTGGTAGCTTTGGGGATTTCTGTAACCAGTTCACCTTACAATTAACTCTAGGTACTATAATTAAAATAATTGTTATACTCAACTTTAAGGGGCACATAAAGGTTGTACCTACGGTATGTTGTTTTGGATATTGGAAGAAATCCAATGGTCATGCATACATATGAATTATAGATTTGTTTTGATTATAAAATACTTATGTTAGGAGATGTACTAGTTTATTGTGTTTTGTTTGGTATACTGTAAAAGTGGAAATATTCGCGGTGTGGAAATTTTCGCTTATTTCGCTATCAGTAAATCACAGCGAAAATTTCCACACGCGAATATATTAACACATAAAAATACTATATATAAAAGATACAAGTTAGCGCAAAAATATCTTGACGGCGCGAAAAATATCCACACCGCGAACACTTTGGAAGCTGGCTAAGCGAAAATTTCCACACGCGAAAATATCCACTTTTACAGTATTGCCTATACAGACACAGAGTGTTTATTGTATGGGTATACCTTTACATGATCACCAAGGTTCAATGTATGGTTGGAGGTTACCAATGAATCAGGGATATTAACGCTGGAGTATTATAATGGTAGACACAACTAAACAAACTGTCCAACACACCTGCTTACTCTGCTTCCTCAATGTTAGTGATCCTTTGTACAGGGATTGAGGGACATTGAGCTCCAATCCCACCTAGACCTGCTTCATATACATGAGCAATTTGATTGGTCAGAGTAGCGATGAAGACACTATGGACTTACTATATATATTTTGTCGGCAATTTTGCAATATTTACAGTAATTAACTACAGCATAAAGATAAATACACAGGGGATATCAATATAAATGAATACAAGTGCAGAAGATTGTTGTGTGAAATATAATAGCCATGAACTTATGTTCAGACTTGGACCTCAACAACTTAGGCAGTATATATACAGACACATCAGAAATAGTTTATTATTGTAGGAATATATGTACTTTATAAATTACATTTTAGATTTGTTAATGTTAAACATGTTATAATTGAACATATTTGGTCTACATTTATACATAACAGCTGCCCATGTATTAAAACATGCAGATTTAGTTTCTGTACATTTAACACTCCCATAAGGTGTTAGGATTCAATAATCTGACAGGATGTCAGGACTATGATCACGAGTGTAATTTAAGTGCTATGACAATGTAATGAATATGAAGTGGAATGGCTTGATGAGTGATCACTACACCATAACAGTTAAGTCCATCCCTGACAACACTCTGTCGTAGTCAGAGTAAAACATATAAAGCCCCAGTGATCAGGTGTTCTTCCAGTGTTAAGCACGAGTGGAGAAACCTGTGAAGCCATTTAAGCAATTGTTTAAAAATAAAAGTTGACTGAAATGTCACATGCTGACTGATAGGTGGTGCTTATGGAAAGTTGGGACTAAGAGTCATGGTAAACGTGTGGAGTCATGTATATCTTTGTAGCTAATATTTACATAATTTAATTGATATCATATATTTTGTTGGAGAAATCATAGGGAAGGTAAGGTAAGTATATCTTCAGTATACATCGTGTTTTAGGAAGTTATATTGTAAATCTACCAGCTGACCAATTTGTCAGCCATCTGCCACTAGTACACAAACTAGATATAATTTGAAATCTGATCCATATATAGAGCCAACTCCATCTGATTCAAAAACCAGGCAAAAATTCATGAGGAAAAACACCTCAGAAAAGTCTTCAGTGTGTCAGGCTATAGCAAGTTCCGAGGGACTAGAACCACTGAACAGGCAAGCGACCCCTAATTACCAGCCAAGGGACACATCACTCCTTCTTACATAGGAGGAGTTTCTGAGACCATCAACAGAAAAATCTGTAAAGTGGTATAGTGTATACACACCAAGACTCACAATACCATTTGGTAGATGTTGGTAGATATTGGTAGATGTTGGTAGCACCAAAAGGCAAAATATCTACCATCTATCAAATCAAATGTGTGCAGTGTCCATCTTCATATGTCGGAGAGACAGAAAGACCCTCTGTAAACAGCTGGTTGCAGAACCCTATAGATTCCTCTCCAGTCAGGGCACACATGGGGGACCACTCCCACAAATTTTACTCAGACAACATTAGAGTATTGGACCAGGACCCAGGTTGGTGTCAAGGACGCTATTTATCATGCTGCCTTCAGACTTGACCTAAACCAGGGGTGCCACACCCTGCCCGGCGCCTATGCCAGCCTTGTTTAGTCACATGACTTTGGGATAATCCCTAGAAGTCTGTCGAGTATCAGGCAAAAGTTACCTGTGAGTAGAATAGAAGTCTGTCGAGTATCAGGCAAAAGTTACCTGTGAGTAGAATAGAAGTCTGCTGAGTAGAAGGTGAAAGTTACCTGTGAGTAGAATATATAGAAGTCTGTCGAGTATCAGGCGAAAGTTACCTGTGAGTAGAATAGAAGTCTGTCGAGTAGCTGATGAAAGTTACCTGTGAGTAGAATAGAAGTCTGTCGAGTATCAGGCGAAAGTTACCTGTGAGTAGAATAGAAGTCTGTCGAGTAGCTGATGAAAGTTACCTGTGAGTAGAATAGAAGTCTGTCGAGTAGCAGGTGAAAGTTACCTGTGAGTAGAATAGAAGTCTGTCGAGTAGCAGGCGAAAGTTACCTGTGAGTAGAATAGAAGTCTGTCGAGTAGCTGACGAAAGTTACCTGTGAGTAGAATAGAAGTCTGTCGAGTAGCTGACGAAAGTTACCTGTGAGTGGAATAGAAGTCTGTCGAGTAGCAGGTGAAAGTTACCTGTGAGTAGAATAGAAGTCTGTCGAGTATCAGGTGAAAGTTACCTGTGAGTAGAATAGAAGTCTGTCGAGTAGCTGACGAAAGTTACCTGTGAGTAGAATAGAAGTCTGTCGAGTATCAGGTGAAAGTTACCTGTGAGTAGAATAGAAGTCTGTCGAGTATCAGGTGAAAGTTACCTGTGAGTAGAATAGAAGTCTGTCGAGTAGCTGACGAAAGTTACCTGTGAGTAGAATAGAAGTCTGTCGAGTATCAGGTGAAAGTTACCTGTTAATAGAATAGAAGTCTGTCGAGTAGCAGGCGAAAGTTACCTGTGAGTAGAATAGAAGTCTGTCGAGTAGCAGGCAAAAGTTACCTGTGAGTAGAATAGAAGTCTGTCGAGTATCAGGCAAAAGTTACCTGTGAGTAGAATAGAAGTCTGTCGAGTATCAAACGAAAGTTACCTGTGAGTAGAATAGAAGTCTGTCGAGTAGATGATGAAAGTTACCTGTGAGTAGAATAGAAGTCTGTCGAGTAGCAGGCAAAAGTTACCTGTGAGTAGAATAGAAGTCTGTCGAGTATCAGGTGAAAGTTACCTGTGAATAGAATAGAAGTCTGTCGAGTAGCTGACGAAAGTTACCTGTGAGTAGAATAGAAGTCTGTCGAGTAGCAGGCAAAAGTTACCTGTGAGTAGAATAGAAGCCTGTCGAGTAGCAGGTGAAAGTTACCTGTGAGTAGAATAGAAGTCTGTCCAGTAGCAGGCAAAAGTTACCTGTGAGTATACGTAGAATAGAAGTCTGTCGAGTAGCAGGCAAAAGTTACCTGTGAGTAGAATAGAAGTCTGTCGAGTAGCTGATGAAAGTTACCTGTGAGTAGAATAGAAGTCTGTCGAGTAGCTGACGAAAGTTACCTGTGAGTAGAATAGAAGTCTGTCGAGTATCAGGCAAAAGTTACCTGTGAGTAGAATAGAAGTCTGTCGAGTAGCTGATGAAAGTTACCTGGGAGTAGAATAGAAGTCTGTCGAGTATCAGGTGAAAGTTACCTGTGAGTAGAATAGAAGTCTGTCGAGTATCAGGCAAAAGTTACCTGTGAGTAGAATAGAAGTCTGTCGAGTAGCTGATGAAAGTTACCTGTACATGTGAGTAGAATATTTAGTTGTGTGTACCTGTTGGAAGACATACTGTTTATAATGTAAAATCTTAGTGACAAGGATACAGACAAAATCATTCTCATATCAGAGTAACTATCAGTGATACAGCTACATATGTATATGGTTATTTAACTGATTGCATGGTTTGAGAAGCCAAATCTAAACTGCATTATTAGTTAACTATCAGGTTAAAATTTGTACTCCTTCAAAATGGGATAACTATGAGTATACTTAATGGAATAAATCAATGGCAGGTTACTGATACTGACAACCGATGTATTTTACAGAGTTATACTGATACTGACAACTGATGTATTTTATGGAGTTATACTGATGCTGTTCATGTTGGAATCCTTGCTTTAAATTAACATAGGCTTAGATTGAATGTTAATATAAGGTTGTGAAGTATTCACAGTTGTATACATACTAATTATAAGCCACAGGAAGTAGAGTATCTTATCACAGACGTACATGTATATGCTGAATGGGGATACACTATATAGCTGTCTTCCTGTTCAAATATTAATCACGTATGCATATGTACATATTCTGTGCATACATACAATTCAAAATCGTCACAGATTGCCATCATTTGAACAAGTCCTGAATATGGTGATGTCCTTAACTGGGATTTGACAGTATGTGATATATATTGTGTTGATCAATTTAACCACAACTAAATGAAATAGGTCTTTATAATAGTTCTCATGTAAACAGCAGGTAAAAATGATATGTGTGTTTGTATATTAATACTCCATCTGGAAACTTAATTGCTTGCACCTGGAATTCAATTTTTAAACATTGTAACAAAAATTGTGATGTTGTTAAAATCAGTGGACAGGAAAATGAGAATATATATACATACTACATAAGAGAGTTTGTTCTGTGTATATTGTGTCACCAGTATCTAGTGGAAGCGAAGTGCTAATTTAATAATATTGTGTCACCAGTATCTAGTGGAAGCGAAGTGCTACTTTAATAATATTGTGTCACCAGTATCTAGTGGAAGCGAAGTGCTAATTTAATAATATTGTGTCACCAGTATCTAGTGGAAGCGAAGTGCTACTTTAATAATATTGTGTCACCAGTATCTAGTGGAAGCGAAGTGCTAATTTAATAATAGTGTGTCACCAGTATCTAGTGGAAGCGAAGTGCTACTTTAATAATATTGTGTCACCAGTATCTAGTGGAAGTGAGGTGCTAATTTAACAGTATTGTGTCACCAGTATCTAGTGGATGTGAGGTGCTAATTTAACAGTATTGTGTCACCAGTATCTAGTGGATGTGAGGTGCTAATTTAACAGTATTGTGTCACCAGTATCTAGTGGATGTGAGGTGCTAATTTAACAGTATTGTGTCACCAGTATCTAGTGGATGTGAGGTGCTAATTTCACTAGAATTTATAATAACTGACACTAGCTGTAATTACAGTAACTGGGACACAGATCTCTACAGCCACTAGGATTTATAATTACTGACACTCAGTATCTGTATTACAGTAACTGGGACACAGGTCTCTACAGCCACTAGGATTTATAATTACTGACACTATCTGTAATTACAGTAACTGGGACACAGATCTCCACAGCCACTAGGATTTATAACTACTGACACTACCTGTAATTACAGTAACTGGGACACAGATCTCTACAACCACTAGGATTTATAATTACTGACACTACCTGTAATTACAGTAACTGGGACACAGTTCTCTACAACCACTAGGATTTATAATTACTGACACTACCTGTAATTACAGTAACTGGGACACAGATCTCTACAACCACTAGGATTTATAATTACTGACACTACCTGTAATTACAGTAACTGGGACACAGATCTCTACAACCACTAGGATTTATAATTACTGACACTACCTGTAATTACAGTATAACATTACTGGGACACAGATCTCTACATCATCTGTACCATACCAGCACAGAATTTTAGATTGTGACTGACATGGTTTACTTTTTAGCTTGGCTCATGTTCAGTCAGTGCTGATTTTTGTACCTTCAGTTTGTTGTTTTTAGCCTATAAACTAGGACTTATTGCAGGACATAAAATAGTATTTATAAATGTGTAACATGTCGAGGAGCATCTGAACAAAAAATCCAGTAAAAAAAAAGCCTATAAATTCCTATTGTGGTACATTTTGATTTGTTATTAAAGTGTTTGTAAATTTCAACAAAACATGTTATCTATGCATGTTTCAGGGGGACACAATTAGCTCATTTGTATCACCTATATTACACAAAATAGCTATGTCATCTTGCTCACAAGTGTATAGAGCACACACATATATATAGGAGGACTGGTTTGACCAGATTTGTCTTTATAATATGTATAAACACTGATTCTATTTTGACCTTGAAATGCAAATAGCGGTTGTGAATAATATCTCACAAATATGGCATATTTATAAGGAGGTATTTCAAGCATCAAAAATTCTCTTATTAGACACTATACAAAACTCTAGACATGGCAAAAAGACTTTGTTTAGGGGAAACTATTCAACAGTTTAGGTTGGGGTAAAAGATGCATATTTCTGAAAAAGGCCCCAAATTTAAACTCACTAGTTTAACACAATTTGTCTTAAAATTAAAGGTCCTTCTTATCATGATCAGATGCCTTAAAAGTATTTTGTATAAGTATGTTTATTGAATTAAGATGCCTCCCTTTATGTCATATTTGTGTAATATTATTCATAGTCACCATTTGCATTTCAAGGTCAAAACAAAATCAGTGATTATACGAACATAAAGTCAAATCCATGCAGTCAAACAAATGCTCCTACCCTGTGCTATAGACACTTAATTGTGAGCATAGAAGCTTGGGTATTTTTCAGGATTGATAATTTGTGTGACTTAGAATTATTCCATGCTACATCTTACCACAAAATAACTTTATATAAGAAACTGGTAGCATCTACAGCAAATTATTGGTGATTTTAAGAAACTTCATGTCCAAACAAGCATTTTGGTATATTATATGACTATTTTTGTACAAATTTTTAGATATTTATTTGTGTTTGAAATTAAACATTCTCCTGTACAGCTTAACTGAACTGTTATAGATATATAGGGTAACATATTTCCAGGCGTCGGTTGTTGTTGGATATAGACTGTAGAATACTGATTGAACTCTAATAGATAAATACAAACTTCTTAGGGATGTAAATTGCAGTATAGGTATAAGTACCGTATATATTTACTGCGTCAGCTTACCTACGCGTCAAGGCTGTAAGAGGGAGGCTTGAGATGGTGTTTACTTTAGCCTTACTATGTAGATATATGACAAGGTCATTGGTAATGATCATTATTGTTATATTATGGTCAACAGGTAGCTCTTATGGTGAGATTTTATATCCACTGTCCAGTCAAAATGTGATAGGACAAGTAGGAGTCTTAAAGGGCAATGTAAACACTAAACAATGCATGCTTTCATAGATGCCTAGAGGACAAAGAAAAAATTCTTGCTGCTTATATATATATATATAATTAAAATACAGGTCGCAAGGCTGTCCAGTCAAAGTTACTCAAAAGCGTCCTTCAGGGTACATGCCACTGGTTTTGCTGACATTCATCAGCCTCTAGAAAGTTCATTAGCCAGATGTCAGGAGTGATTTGATTTTATGTCGGAGCTTGATATAATAATCCATACTACAGTGAGGGGTTTGTGTGGCAGAAGTTTTCAAAGCATGTCTGTGAACAGTAACAAAGTATATATATATGAAATTATACCTGGGTACAGTGAAGATGTTGATGATGGTAGTTTATTTTACTTTGTTACAGAGTGTGGAAACTTCGTGATGGTACAGAAGAGAGATTCTAACCTCACACTGCCTGGCCTCTAGCCAATAATGCCGGAGGAAGGCGCAGTCATGATGGACACAGAGCCAGGTGACTGTACATGTGAACCTGTCCAGTTACAGCCGTTCATCCATCAGGTGGGCGGTCACACCAGCATGCTACGCTTCAACGATGACACGCTCTGCAAACCACTGATTGAGCGTGAACAGGTCTTCTACCAGGCCATTCCCCGTGGTCTGAAGCAGTTCACTCCACAATACAGAGGTATGGTTTAACTATGTTACACAGTTAAATGGTATCACTCTCAAAAGTTGTTTCTTTTTCCTTTTTACAAGGAAACAAAAACAAAACAAACAAAAAAGAAAGATAACTTCTCACTATAATAGGAAATCTATGGTCTATTTCATAATATCCACAAAAAATAAGTGCCGAAATAAAATCATTCTTCTGCTGATATGTATACATTTACCAGTATATGTTGAAAGATATAATAGTTTATGATTGAAATGTTACTGCCAATCTTCTAAATATTGATTTTAACACCAGGTATATGCATGGAAGTTCCATTAAAATAATGAAAGATAACTTGTTTTAATGATTTTACTAAAATCCATATCTTCTTCATGTATTTTTCATCATTGAACATGCATACAAACAGAATTGATTTTACATACATGGAATACATGTATGTGTTTTATTTACAGATGTCCCTGAAGAGTTTTGTTGACAGGAACCATAGAGATGTCCACAGATCGTACAGATCAATGGACACGGTTGCCTGTCATCTAACAATTTCATGTTGGTGCTAATTGTTCAAAAATTCTTAGTTCTCTTATTTATGGTGTTAAGAATAAATACCATGGGTACTAGTTTTGACTGATATACCCAAGGGCCATGATGTGCCATCTGTCACCTAAATCCGTTTGTCTGCATGGTGTCAACTTTTTGCTTTAAGTGATTTTCGCAACTATGAGTGGCTGGGGGTAAAGATTTTTGTAGGACTGTCAAGTTTGTTCAAATGAATGACCTTGACAATATTTCAGTGTCATATTTGCTTCAAATTTTTTTTGAAAGGTTCACAGCTAATGCTGTTTGTTCAGTAGGTTACTGGTATGAAGATATTTTGATTGGGTAATCAGTTATGTTAAAGATATAAGCTTGACATACAGGTTTGTTTGATATGGCCAGAAGGCAAATTTGGATCAGTGAAAAATAGATTTCAAAATTTCAAAATGCTGCAATCCAAATATCTGATAACTCATTTCATATGTATTATACCAAATTGACGCATTGGATCACAAGCCTTTGGAGGTTTTCTGGAGGGTTTGGTTTTACAGAGCTTCATATGACCTTTGTGACAGTACATATGACCTCTATAACTGTAAATAAGAAATCGGACAGTATTTGAAAATTATGTGTTTAGTAGATTTGCGGCCTCGATCATCATGTTGACATGGTGTAGTAATACATGTAGAACAATTACAGGAGTGATAGAAGTCCAGCTACACGAGGACAGTGACGGCTATATCACACTGATCGGCTACCCTCCAGACAGTGGCAAAGTCACCTTCCCCAGGAACACTTCCCCAGCCTCCAGTGAGAGTGATACTGATACTGCCAGCCCCGTCCTCAACACCAAACACAGACATGACCGGCCAGGTGATCCGTACAGGTAAATCACAGAAATCAATTACCTGTAACAGGTACTCCGTCTCAGACCAAGTTCATCGGGTTCTCAAGTTGAAGAATTGTCTTCATTGCTTTTAAAAAGAGGAACATTGCAAATCAACTTGACCTTGAAACACATACACAGTGATATAGTATTTTACAATGTACGTTGTTACTAATAAGATTACCTTGATATCGTAGTGTGATATAGTATTTTACAGTGTACATAGTTACTAATAAGATTACCTTGATATTGTAGTGTGATATAGTATTTTACAGTGTACATTTGACCTTGATATCGTAGTGTGATATAGTATTTTACAGTGTACATTTGACCTTGATATCGTAGCGTGATATAGTATTTTACAGTGTACATTTGACCTTGATATCGTAGTGCGATATAGTATTTTATAGTGTACATAGTTACTAATAAGATTACCTTGATATCGTAGTGTGATAGAGTATTTTACAGTGTACATTTGACCTTGATATCGTAGTGTGATATAGTATTTTACAGTGTGCGTTGTTACTAATAAGATTACCTTGATATCGTAGTGTGATATAGTATTTTACAGTGTACATTTGACCTTGATATCGTAGTGTGATATAGTATTTTACAGTGTACATTTGACCTTGATATCGTAGTGTGATATAGTTTTTTACAGTGTACATTTGACCTTGATATTATAGCGTGCGCCTGCTGAGGAGTGGCAGCCTTGAAGTGAGCACTCAAACAGAAAAAGTGTTTCACATGAACGATCCCAAGTCAGGCAAGCATGACAAGACGGAGGGGATCAATCCGTGGAGCCTTAAGTGCCACAAACGCCAACTGTCCAAGATGAGGCGTGTTACACAAGGAGCCGGGTCATTTACAAGCAGTATCCTTCAGTGTCATGTGATATTACACACGTATATAGTCTGTAGGTCTGTCAATAACGAATTTGATGAATGTCCAAGGTAGGTCTATCAATAACGAATGGATGAATGTCCAAGGTTGGTCTGTCAATAACGAATCAGGAATGTCCAAGGTATGTCTGTCAATAACGAATGGATGAATGTCCAAGGTAGGTCTGTCAATAACGAATGGATGAATGTCCAAGGTTGGTCTGTCAATAACGAATCAGGAATGTCCAAGGTAGGTCTGTCAATAACGAATGGATGAATGTCCAAGGTAGGTCTGTCAATAACGAATGGATGAATGTCCAAGGTAGGTCTGTCAATAACGAATCAGGAATGTCCAAGGTATGTCTGTCAATAACGAATGGATGAATGTCCAAGGTAGGTCTGTCAATAACAAATCGAGGGATGTCCAAGGTAGGTCTGTCAATAACGAATCAGGAATGTCCAAGGTAGGTCTGTCAATAACAAATCGAGGAATGTCCAAGGTAGGTCTGTCAATAACAAATCGAGGAATGTCCAAGGTAGGTCTGTCAACAACGAATGGATGAATGTCCAAGGTAGGTCTGTCAATAACAAATCGAGGAATGTCCAAGGTAGGTCTGTCAACAACGAATGGATGAATGTCCAAGGTAGGTCTGTCAATAACAAATCGAGGAATGTCCAAGGTAGGTTTGTCTATAATGAATCAAGGACTGATATTTCGAAAATCTTCTTGTCAAGATCCAGATATGGATGACTTATATACTCTTCATGGATGTAAATTTTGTGGCCACTAGGTGGCCCATTCCCCTGGGGAGGGGCTAAATTTTTCTTTAATTTATAAAGCAAGCTCACATATTTTAGAAAAAATTGTTTCAGAAGGTTATTTATCAAATTTGCAAATTTCATGGCCCATAGATTTCATGTTTCTCCCTGGAGAGGTGCTTTACTTGACTATAGTTTATGTACAAAAAAATGTAGGTAAATAAGATTTTAATGGAAATGATTCAAAGTTTGTTAGAATTATGAGGAGGGGAGAAACTTTTCTACTATTTGTACAGGAACTGTGTAGAAATACATTGTAAATACATAGAAGATAGAAGTTCTATATTTGAGACTCAGGTGACGGTTAAGGCCCATGGGCCTTTTGTTTGAGCTTGTGAATAATTGGTCCTTAACCTATGATAGAATTTATTTTACTAGAGAACATAGCAGCTCAATGTGATTTCCCCTGTATTCTCGACCTAAAGATGGGCACTCGACAACATGGTGATGACGTCCCGGAGGCCAAGAAACAGAGCCACATCAAAAAGTGTGAACAGTCGACCTCCAGTGTCCTTGGTGTTCGTATCTGTGGCATGCAGGTACTAGGTCCACTTTCTCGTAGAATCAAGGACTTACATTAAGATTACAAGTCCATGGTAGTAGTTATCATTAACATTAGGAGATGGGGAGAGTGAATATAGATCACAAATCCTTGGTAGTAGTTATCCCAAACATTAGGAGATGAGGAGAGTGAATATAGATCACAAATCCTTGGTAGTAGTTATCCCAAACATTAGGAGATGGGGAAAGTGAATATAGGTCACAAATCCTTGGTAGTAGTTATCCCAAACATTAGGAGATGAGGAGAGTGAATATAGATCACAAATCCTTGGTAGTTAGTTATTCCAAACATTAGGAGATGAGGAGAGTGAATATAGATCACAAATCCTTGGTAGTAGTTATCCCAAACATTAGGAGATGGGGAAAGTGAATATAGATCACAAATCCTTGGTAGTAGTTATCCCAAACTTTAGGAGATGGGGAGAGTGAATATAGATCACAAATCCTTGGTAGTAGTTATCATTAACATTAGGAGATGGGGAAAGTTAATATAGATCACAAATCCTTGGTAGTAGTTATCCCAAACATCAGGATATGAGGAGAATGAATATAAATCACAAATCCTTGGTAGTAGTTATCCCAAACATTAGGAGGTGAGGAGAGTTAATATAGATCACAAATCCTTGGTAGTAGTTATCCCAAACATCAGGATATGAGGAGAATGAATATAAATCACAAATCCTTGGTAGTAGTTATCCCAAACATTAGGAGGTGAGGAGAGTGAATATAGATCACAAATCCTTGGTAGTAGTTATCATTAACATTAGGAGATCAGGAGAGTGAATATAGATCACAAATCCTTGGTAGTAGTTATCCCAAACATTAGGAGATGGGGAAAGTGAATATAGATCACAAATCCTTGGTAGTAGTTATCCCAAACATTAGGAGGTGAGGAGAGTGAATATAGATCACAAATCCTTGGTAGTAGTTATCCCAAACATTAGGAGATGGGGAAAGTGAATATAGATCACAAATCCTTGGTAGTAGTTATCCCAAACTTTAGGAGATGGGGAGAGTGAATATAGATCACAAATCCTTGTAGTTAGTTATCCCAAACATTAGGATATGGGGAGAGTGAATATAGATCACAAATCCTTGGTAGTAGTTATCATTAACATTAGGAGATCAGGAGAGTGAATATAGATCACAAATCCTTGGTAGTAGTTATCTCAAACATTAGGAGATGGGGAAAGTGAATATAGATCACAAATCCTTGGTAGTAGTTATCTCAAACATTAGGAGATGAGGAGAGTGAATATAGATCACAAATCCTTGGTAGTAGTTATCATTAACATTAGGAGATCAGGAGAGTGAATATAGATCACAAATCCTTGGTAGTAGTTATCCCAAACATTAGGAGATGGGGAGAGTGAATATAGATCACAAATCCTTGTAGTTAGTTATCCCAAACATTAGGAGATGAGGAGAGTGAATATAGATCACAAATCCTTGTAGTTAGTTATCCCAAACATTAGGAGATCAGGAGAGTGAATATAGATCACAAATCCTTGTAGTTAGTTATCCCAAACATTAGGAGGTGAGGAGAGTGAATATAGATCACAAATCCTTGGTAGTAGTTATCATTAACATTAGGATATGAGGAGAGTGAATATAGATCACAAATCCTTGGTAGTAGTTATCTCAAACATTAGGAGATGGGGAAAGTGAATATAGATCACAAATCCTTGGTAGTAGTTATCCCAAACATTAGGAGATGAGGAGAGTGAATATAGATCACAAATCCTTGATAGTTAGTTATCCCAAACATTAGGAGATGAGGAGAGTGAATATAAATCACACTTTTGTTGTAATGAATCCATAGTAGGTAGTATAATAGACCATTCTTTTTGTAATTAATCCATATTTCACTGTCAAAGTAATTCAGTTTTTCCTATTTCATTATTTTTATTTGTTGACATGTCATTTCACGATATATAATTATTTTCAGGTGTACCAGGCCAACACCCAGAAATACATCTGTCACAACAAATACTATGGTCGTAGTCTGACAGTGGATGGCTTTAAAGAGGCTCTGTGCCAGTTCTTACACAATGGCCACCAGCTGCGGACAGAACTTGTACACGAGATAGTGAAACGTCTACAGGCCTTACACGAAAGTGTGACAGAGCAGGACACATTCCGCTTCTACTCTAGCTCACTTCTTATTATGTATGATGGCATGGTGGGTAACGGCAATGGGGCCTCTGGTGGTAGACCGTCCCACTCGGCCAGGGAGCGTGGTAGACCGTCCCACTCGGCCAGGGAGCGTGAACTAGACCATGAGGACAGTGACAGTAACACAAGTTCTGTGTCGGAGGGAGATCAGCCCTCCAATAGCCACTACCATGGATGGGTCCCAAATGTGAATGTGAAAATGATAGACTTTGCACACAGTACACACAGTGGTTTTCAGGGTGACAAAACTGTACACAAGGGGCCAGACCAGGGCTATCTCCTTGGCCTTGCAAATCTCATCAAAATGTTCAATGAAATTGTAGATAGACCCCTCCCTGTGTAACAATTCATAGTCTGTGCATATTGACACGTGTTTATGAATTTTGTAATTCTTATGATGTCGATACCTCAGGCAAAATTCACTGGACATTTCCAATGGCAGTCTGTCTCCGTCTTATCTGAGGTGTAGAGGTTACATGGAGGTCAGCTAGATGACCGGGGTCATCTAGGCTAACATGTTCATATCACGTACTACTGGGCGATATAGAATCAGTGTATGTTGCTTGTATTTGTATATATATATACTTGATCAGAAGATCTCTTTCATTTTTTCCACAAAAAGCATATTGTCTCATCATTCATCCTGATTAACAGGACATAACAGAGATAATATGTTGGAGATTAGAGTATGTTATACTCATATCATACATATGTTGGCCTAACTTAGCACTTCTGTTACATGTATGAGTTTGTGAATAGGCTTTGTTAGCTTCTGAATTTTATATGAACACATGTACATGTATTAAAAATCACTTCACCATTCTTTTCTCTAGTTGATTAACTGGAAATCGGATTCGTTACTGAAGATTTCCTATATGATAGCAGGTTTCGTAGTTAATTTTAATATTTCCAAAATGTCACCATCATTATTATGATGAAATTCTTCATGAATTGTCAGTCTTGGATGTTTTTAGTATTGTAACCGGTTAGTTTTGATTGCTTGTGTATATAACAACTCATGGATTGTAATTGGTTTAAGTATTATTAAGAGCTTCATCAATTTTGCACACTGATTTTAATATGTTGATAACTTTTCATCTATCATTTTAATCATTTTAATGGTCACTATATTGATTATTGATATTCCATCAATATGTTTCATATGGGTATTTATTTATCAAAAATCTGAGTGATGTCTTCAAAAGGCATGAACATCAGCATATGTATGAAGGTCAAGGTTGCAACCATAGCCGATATGAAGGTCATAAAGAGGCTACATTAAGAGATGACCTCAGAAGGCAAGAGGTCGTGTTGGTGACCTGATCAAGGTCATGGAGTTGACCACAGTAAAGAGGAGAGATGTGAGCTCAGATATATACAGAGGTGCAATATGTGTTGTGCAGATATTCTGTGAACTTAGCCATACTTGACCAGTTTACATGTAAGTTTTACTGTTGCATGGTAATTAATGGACATATTTATATATCTCAACATATTTTATA
Organism: Pecten maximus; assembly: GCF_902652985.1. Taxonomy (NCBI): domain Eukaryota; kingdom Metazoa; phylum Mollusca; class Bivalvia; order Pectinida; family Pectinidae; genus Pecten; species Pecten maximus. Next base: position 2,650,613 of record NC_047018.1, on the reverse strand, counting down.
CAGAGCTGTTGATTTTTAAAGAAAAATGTCTACATGATATTTAAAACGATTTCTTATCTGAATATTTTCCACATTAATACATTTACCTCACGTACTCAATTATTACTCCAGTAATGCTTTTCTGTGGAACGGTATATGTTAAGGAATTTTGGTCCATTCTTATCTCATATTCATACAGACTTGTTTATCTTATTTGACACATATAATGACTGTTACATTAATGGTAGTGGATACAGGATTCATGGATTCCAAGTATTGAGGTCATTAAGTATACCAGTTGATATATATTTGTGATCCATTAGCTCATACGTACTACTTTGTTTACCTGTTACAGAGTTGTGTTGTTATTTATCATGTTTATTAGTCATGTCCAGCTAATTATTGTTTGATGTTAACTCTATATCCTCTGTGGACCCATGTTTAATACGAGAAATCGTATGTATGGGTTTAGTTACCGATGGCTGTATTTCACCAGTTATAAAAGTCACTCTTTACTCATAACCTGCTCATTATATTTTTCTTTAACCGGTAATTATAACGATTCTGTTAATTAACAGAGGTTTAACAGAGAATTGTAAATACGGGATGTTTCACTGTGTATTAACAGTAACTTCAACATACTCAACTTTGTGTATTACAGAAATGTATGGCTGTATTACACGGACTATGTAGTGATATACAGAAATGTATGGCTGTATTACATGGACTATGTAGTGATATACAGAAATGTATGGCTGTATTACACGGACTATGTAGTGATGTACAGAAATGTATGGCTGTATTACACGGACTATGTAGTGATATACAGAAATGTATGGCTGTATTACACGGACTATATAGTGATATACAGAAATGTATGGCTGTATTACACGGACTATGTAGTGATATACAGAAATGTATGGCTGTATTACACGGACTATGTAGTGATATACAGAAATGTATGGCTGTATTACATGGACTATGTAGTGATATACAGAAATGTATGGCTGTATTACACGGACTATGTAGTGATGTACAGAAATGTATGGCTGTATTACATGGACTATGTAGTGATATACAGAAATGCATGGCTGTATTACATGGACTATGTAGTGATATACAGAAATGTATGGCTGTATTACACGGACTATGTAGTGATATACAGAAATGTATAGCTGTATTACACAGACTATGTAGTGATATACAGAAATGTATGGCTGTATTACACGGACTATGTAGTGATATACAGAAATGTATGGCTGTATTACACGGACTATGTAGTGATATACAGAAATGTATGGCTGTATTACACGGACTATGTAGTGATATACAGAAATGTATGGCTGTATTACACAGACTATGTAGTGATATACAGAAATGTATGGCTGTATTACACAGACTATGTAGTGATATACAGAAATGTATGGCTGTATTACACGGACTATGTAGTGATATTCAGAAATGTATGGCTGTATTACACGGACTATGTAGTGATATACAGAAATGTATGGCTGTATTACACGGACTATGTAGTGATATACAGAAATGTATGGCTGTATTACACGGACTATGTAGTGATATACAGAAATGTATGGCTGTATTACACGGACTATGTAGTGATATACAGAAATATATGGCTGTATTACACGGACTATGTAGTGATATACAGAAATGTATGGCTGTATTACATGGACTATGTAGTGATATACAGAAATGTATGGCTGTATTACACGGACTATGTAGTGATATACAGAAATGTATGGCTGTATTACATGGACTATGTAGTGATATATTATATGGACAGATGTCTTTATATATTATTTAAGATGTATTTATGTTAAGTTTACATTAAGTTTTACATGAACATTAGTTAGTGTTTGTGAGGAATCTCCTGTCATTATGCTATATTGAGCTTCATGCTAATACAACTATTGGCCAGAGGCAATATGTAAGTTTACCATGTTGATAATCACCTTTTGAACTGCCACTAGTGACATAATGTAATCTTGGTATAGTTGCTTCCCTTTATTGGTTGTAAGCTTAATTTCAAATTGCTTTATAGCCTTTGTCAAGTTACCATTCATACTAATTAAATAAAAGCCAACTGAAAGCCGATCATTGTTTATAAACAGAAACAAAATGATGACATGTGTGTCCATAATTAATGAGTATCACCCTCTAACAGAGCTGCAGATTAGTTTGGAATCAATGAAAGATTAACAAGATAAAGAGGATCTCGGATTTTTTTTTTGATTTTTTTTTTTAGGTTTTTGTGAGACTAGTGCAAACATACTTTGTAGTATTCATTTTAGTTGGGATTCTTCCTTAAAAATAACGCCTTTGTCAAGTAAACTTTGATATACTGCCATTTTTTGGCTTGTCACTTTGATATACTGCCATTTTTTGGCTTGTAAAATTTTGGCATTATTACGGATTTAGAAATACACTGTACATAAAAACGTTTCCAAGAAAAGGAGGTTTTGAAATCTAAATGTGAAAGAACAAAAAAGGGAGATAATTCTTGGCTGTACAGTATAAGATCTTTATATAAAACAGGCCAGTTGTGTCCTGGCTGTGTAATATTATGATCTAGTGTGATATTTAATTATGACAATATAAATCTTTAACTACAACATTTTATCCCTTATTTGACTGTGTATATAATAGAACTGGTATTGTGTTCTCACTAAACTCAGAACAGTGTCTGTTTTGTGGTTCTTGTTGTTTTTTGTTGTATGTTTGTATAATTTCTTAAATTTGTGATAAAATTGATCTGATGTGATTTTCCTAGAATTAGAGGAGAAAAACTTTAGTCTCTTTGTATCAGTTTTAAGATAATGATTTAGTTGTATTATTGACGATTTGATGATAAAGGTATTGAGTGTAATCACTGGATATTATCGCTGTAAGGTTTTGAGTGTAATCACTGGGTTTTATCGCTGTAAGGTATTGAGTGTAATCACTGGATATTATCGCTGTAAGGTATTGAGTGTAATCACTGGGTATTATCGCTGTAAGGTATTGAGTGTAATCACTGGGTATTATCGCTGTAAGGTATTGAGTGTAATCACTAGGTATTATCGCTGTAAGGTATTGAGTGTAATCACTGGATATTATCGCTGTAGGCACATCACATTATTAGCGTTTAATATGTCACTACTACTGTCCTAAGTGTTGAAATGTCTCTCTGCTGAAAAGCTTACCTTGCTTGTTTTAGGAACAAACATTTCTTTATTGGTGAAATATTGAAATCTATGTGTCTAAGCCCACAATGTTAATGCCACCAACAGCTTTTTCTCTAGGTGGATCACACTTGACCAAACTTATAATTTGTGTAGTGGTTAACAATGAAATGTGGACAGGGAAGTTACCATTGTTGCTTTTTGTTATGATAATTTGATGCAGAACTGTAAGTTTGTGTTGTACCAGCGAAGTACTATATATATATATACACCGAGTGAGGGAGTTATCTGCCCTCTACATGTAGTGAGGGAGTTATCTGCCCTCTACATTGTAGTTAGGGAGTTATCTGCCCTCTACATGTATTGAGGGAGTAATCTGCCCTCTACATTGTAGTTAGGGAGTTATCTGCCCTCTACATGTAGTTAGGGAGTTATCTGCCCTCTACATGTAGTGAGGGAGTTATCTGCCCTCTACATTGTAGTTACAGTGTAGGGAGTTATCTGCCCTCTAAATTGTAGTTAGGGAGTTATCTGCCCTCTACATGTAGTTAGGGAGTTATCTGCCCTCTACATGTAGTGAGGGAGTTATCTGCCCTCTACATTGTAGGGAGTTATCTGCCCTCTACATTGTAGTTAGGGAGTTATCTGACCTCTACATGTAGTAAGTGAGTAATCTGCCCACTACAGTGTAGTGAAGGAGTTATTTACCTCATTTCTACCACCCACAGAGTGGTGAGGGAATTATCTACCACCCACAGAGTGGTGAGGGAATTATCTACCACCCACAGAGTGGTGAGGGAATTATCTACCACCCACAGAGTGGTGAGGGAATTATCTACCACCCACAGAGTGGTGAGGGAATTATCTACCGCCCACACAGTGGTGAGGGAATTATCTATCGCCCACAGAGTGGTGAGGGAATTATCTACCACCCACAGAGTGGTGAGGGAATTATCTACCACCCACAGAGTGGTGAGGGAATTATCTACCACCCACAGAATGGTGAGGGAATTATCTATCGCCCACAGAATGGTGAGGGATTTTATCTACCACCCACAGAGTGATGAGGGAATTATCTACCACCCACAGCGTGGTGAGGGAATTATCTACCACCCACAGAGTGGTGAGGGAATTATCTATCGCCCACAGAGTGGTGAGGGAATTATCTATCGCCCACAGAGTGGTGAGGGAATTATCTATCGCCCACAGAGTGGTGAGGGAATTATCTATTGCCCACAAAGTGGTGAGGGAATTAACAGCCCATTACAGTGTGGTGAAGGAGTTAGCAATCCTGACTACAGGGTTGTGTGGGATATATCTATGTGCTCTGAATTGCTGACAGAGTGGTGAGTTATCTGCCCTCTACAGAGTTGTGGAGGAGGTAAATGCCCTCTACATTGTGGTAAGGGGTGTGTCTGACCACTACGGAAGGGAGTTATCTGCCCTCTGATGTGGGCCATTATGACACTATAATGATTGACATATTCATTGGTAAGGACATTTTGTGACAAGAGATCAATGAGTAAGTAAGTAAGGGGAAACCTAGACATTCCTTCAACTCAGGGCAGGGTTGAATGGATCACTTATTATTCAGTTTATACTTTTGGTGAGACATGTGAAAAGGAAATTTCAAAGCCAGTGCCTACCCTGTATGTGGATTGTTGATAAAAGTGTACTTATTATTGTAACCTTACAGGTGAGGATCACCAGTTCTAAGGTATCCAGGGCTGCATGTTTTTGTTCTTAATTCTTTAGCTTTTGTTATAGTATGTAGGTCAGGTAGCGTTATAAATACAGAGTTACCATGGCAACAGTATTACCAAGGTCACTACATACTGACTAATGTAACCATGGTGACAGTCTCCATTTAGTTTTCATTTTGGTAACAAAATGGACCATTAAGATCACAAATCTGTAGCATCATTGTTATGGTAGTCAAGGTTTTCTGTGGGAAGTTTCTGTAAGCATCATTTATCCAGTGTATCAAACCTGTTGTGACTGTACACTACAGCGTATCCATGACATGTTATGGTATGAATACATGTATCAAACCTGTTGTTACTGTACACTTCAGCGTATCCATGACATGTTGTGGTATAAATACATGTATCAAACCTGTTGTGACTGTACACTTCAGCGTATCCATGACATGTTATAGTATAAATACATGTATCAAACCTGTTGTGACTGTACACTTCAGCGTATCCATGACATGTTATGGTATAAATACATGTATCAAACCTGTTGTGACTGTACACTTCAGTATATCCATGACATGTTGTGGTATAAATACATGTATCAAACCTGTTGTGACTGTACACTTCAGTATATCCATGACATGTTGTGGTATAAATACATGTATCAAACCTGTTGTGACTGTACACTTCAGTATATCCATGACATGTTGTGGTATAAATACATGTATCAAACCTGTTGTTACCGTACACTTCAGCGTATCCATGACATGTTGTGGTTTAAATACATGTATCAAACCTGTTGTGACTGTACACTTCAGCGTATCCATGACATGTTATGGTATAAATTTATTGAAATAGGAAAAATGAAATTGAAATCACACTTTAACTATTTGACTCAATAAAAATGCCTTTACTCAGTTTGAAGTGTTTTGTATATTATATTATATTGGTGGTGTTGACTATCATATGGCTTTCAGTTAAGAATATATAGTTTTTATCAACTCATGTAACCAGCTACTGACCAACTAGTACATCATGCAGTAAGCTACTGGGCCAATAGGATTGCTAATAACAAATAACTGAACCAATAGGGTAGCTAATAACAAATAACTGAACCAATAGGGTAGCTGATAACAAATAACTGAACCAATGGGATAGCTGATAACAAATAACTGAACCAATGGGATAGCTGATAACAAATAACTGAACCAATGGGATAGCTGATAACAAATAACTGAACCAATAGGATAGCTGATAACAAATAACTGAACCAATAGGATAGCTGATAACAAATAACTGAACCAATAGGATTGCTAATAACTATGAACCAATGAACCAATAGGATAACTTGAAACAAACCACAAACCAATTAGAGCTTTAACAAGCTACAAAAAAAAAAAAAAAAAAAAAGGAGATACAGGAGAGGAAGAAACTGCTCCTTCAGTAGGGACAGCCTGTTGTTATTATTGAAATAAAAGATATTTTAAAGCACAAGAATTGTAGAAAACAATTAACCATTTTTACAAGCATTTTATTTGACACTGTACATGTATACAGGACGGATCATGTTTGTAGATAGGACACATGGCAAACAAATACTCAACATATCAAATCAACAATGAAAACCAATCTGATTGTCGTCCTCCTACACTGGACTGGGTACAATAGCACAAATTTGGCTTTTAAATTAGAAAATGAAAAACAGAATTATTGTGTAAAACATATTACATTGAAAAAATAACAATTATCTTTTTTACAGGTATCAATAAATTAATCACTAAAAATATACTTAAGTAATCAAGAGTAAATGAAAAAGATTAACGAACAAAATAGCACATTTAACTATTCTTCTATACTCCGGTATGTTAATTAATCTTCAAGGTTGTAGAAGACACTTACGATGAAAATATAGTCAGAATATGTCCCCAACACTATTAATAAAATTCAGATGATCTTTGTCCCAGAAAGACCATGTCTATCCCTTCACCTCCAGAGTAACAGTGGCTAATGTAATAATATTTGATTTTTGAATTCATGATTTTAACAAACTCTATCTGAATCAACTAAATGGAAGAACCTGTGATTATACCATGAATTAAAATGTGAGAGATGTTACTGTCTGTAGAGGAAATAGAATAAAGTTAAAGAGATATTGTAAACAACTATCACATCGCTACTCTGATAGGTAATTTGTAAGTACTGGAAGCTGTCAAGAATTACAACATCAAAATTTTACTTACAATAAAATGATTATATGTATTTACTAGAAGACTGCGTACATTCAAGGTAGAGAATAAAATAATTAATTACCTAGAGGATATGAACAAAAACATTAGATACATAAACATTGCACAGTCATTTATAAATGTTGATTTTTAATATGATTACGTTTATATATTTACTGACATCATCACCACTTATCAACACTTATCAACATGTATAGTCAACACACCGGTAAAGTCCCCCAGGGGGGGTAACTCTAGTATCACAGACAAATAGATACCAAATCTTCCTCAGCCACAGTGCTCAGATTAATTAATGTCCTACTACTATTATACATGTATTATATGAACCTTGATATATGAAATCACAGTCTCTCTCATATTCACATTTCTATGAAAAATTTGAATTGTTTTTATTCTCATCACAGCCTTCCAGTAACAAGTGTTAAATTGACCAATCTAGGACTTATGGTCCCTGTTGGACTTCTCCGTATTGTCTTGGGCTCCCATTTTGTAGATCCCAGTAATGTCTCCATTTTTATCAGTATCGTCATCACCTGTAATTGTGTGGTCACTATCCTCTATACCCTGCATTGACATATACTTCTTAACCACCAATAACCAATCCACAACATCCTCCAGGCGCTGGGGACCATGGTGACCGCCGACACGCAAGAACCCACCTGTCACAGAAAGATAACATTAATATCATATGATCATGGTGAACAGAGACCCTTCTCATCATCATCATCATCATCATCACCACCACCACCACTACCACCACCACCACCACCATCATCAACATCATCATCATCATTACAGATGACTTAGTAGTTTTTGTGTCTAAATCCTTTATAGTATCTATCATAGGATGAGCTCTGTTAAGATTATAAAATAACAACGCTTTCAAAATTTAAAAAAAGATCCATACAAGAGAGGTGTTGAATACCTTCTGGGGCGACCTGTGTATTTCGTCGTACGACATTACGGAGCCAGCTGACAGAGTTGTGAGCCAGGAGATCCACTGATCGTGAATCGGAGACATTGTCCAGATCCTCGTCCTCATGTACATAGTCTTGGGACTGACCATTACAGAGTTTACCTGCAGTAAAAGTAAGGGTAGACAACTCTCACAATGCAACACATAAAACATTACACTAAACCAATCAAATTTAGTACTTCCTGTGGGACACCCATATCATGAGAAATCTCTATACTTGTTAGTAATGGACTCAAAATATTTTGAAGATATTCAGGACTCGTATGAAAAAATGTGTTATTTTTAGCACCAAAACAAGTGAATGTTACCTTGACCTTTGACATTCTAACTACAAAGTAGTTGGTGCTTCTTATAACACTAATGCATGTGTAGTTTACTTTTTGGCATATATATTAAGATATGTCTTGTTATTAAGCTGAAATCCAATGGGAGAAATATTTCAAACAAATTGAAAATCACAGGTTCTTGTGACCTAAATCTAATCAAATTCTGAAACCAATATATCAAGACTTCATAATGAGTTCTGATATAAAAACTTTCAGTGACCTTATGACCTTTAACCTATTATTTATTAATGACAAGAGTAGAAAATGAAGTAAATATAGCACTGACCTCTGTGTTTATACGCCACACGACAGTAGGTGATGAGTTTCGTAAACAGATTCAGAGGAGAAGGAGTCGCAGAAGTTTTATTCATGTTCCTAATGAGTTTTGCACGGCCAAACTTCCACTCCATGTCCGACTGTTGTTGGATCCGTTGGTAAGTGTCGGACATCATGGCAATGAGAAGGTTGATGAGGACAATCAGGGTTACCATCATGTAGATGCCAAACACAATCTTAGCGAGACTTATTACCCAGAATGGACTCCTGTAAGTGGTAGGCAGACTGTCGGGGTCCACTAACCCAAACAGGGAGAAGAACAGTAACTCAAACGTGTCAATAGGGGTCATGTATGTAAGTGGTTCACCGTTGCCCACACCTGTACCCAGGGCACTGTTCTCAGACACTGGGCTGTACACAGGCTGGTATATTGCTGAGAGATGGAGGGTAAAGCCTGTGATAAATATCAATAGAATTACTAAAAACCGTGTCAGGTCCTTCAACAAATCTCTGATGATGATAGCCCAGGGTCCAAATAGGTGATGGAACGATAAAAAGTCTAGTAACTGTACAAAAGACATTAGTAGTGCACATGCAAAGAACTGGTTTCTGATATATAACATGAGCAGTCGGTTTTGTGTGTCGAACGCAAAAGCTATGACATGCACGAATATTCCAATGGAGCTGAGTCCGATGGAGATGACTTTAATCCAGCCGAGTCCACCTCGGTCTCCTGGATTTGTCAGTTCGGATACAAGAAGGCCCGACAACCAGGCGAGGAGTAGCCATTCGTACCAGTGGGGGATCAGGCTGCCAGACTGCCAGATCGGCACGAGAGGTAGGACCACCGTTAATGAAAACAGGATCATTAAGTAGAGGTGAGAGACAAGGTATGCCATGAACTTTATGATTGGCACCTTGTTAAACCTGTGTTTGAGTGGCATAGAGAAGATGAGCCACACGATTGGGATAAACAAAAATGCCATAAACAGCATGACGATTTTCCAGGTGGCCCAGCGAAGATTTCCCACCCAGACGTCGGACAGGTATTTTTGTACCGCGGGGTGAGACACCACTTCCTTCTGCTCGTGCTCAATGAGTACATCGAGGAATTGTGTCCCATGGCAGTCGACTGCCTTCAGTAGTGTCCCAGCACTGTTAGCACTCGCTGCTATGGCCAGCAGTTCTGTTGCCATGAATTCACAGTAGTTACCAGCAGACGTCAGGTCACGTGAACGCTCCTTTTCTTTTATTGCAAGTAGGCGAAAGTTTTTGGACATTTTGGCGGCAGTGTCCACAGGAGCCGGAGATAGGAGAATGAACTCTTCAATACACTTGTTGTTGTTCATCTTCCCACAAACCATCAGGTCAAACACAAACTGTAAAACATAAAATGTTAAATGAACAATTCTGGTCTAAATCCATTGACTTTCAAAGACATGATTGATTGTGAATTTATTTATCTACAATTATCTGTCCAACTCATAATAAAGAAATTAAATCCTGTCGAACAAAGTTGACATTAATACATCTATATGTTTACCTATACCTGGTTATCACTGAGCTATCGTTGCCCCCCTCACCTGAGGTTACATGGCTGGTACTCTAACTGACTGAGCTATCATGGCCCCCTCACCTGAGGTTACATGGCAGGTTCTCTAACCTACTGAGCTATCGTGCCCCCTCACCTGAGGTTACATGGCCGGTACTCTAACCTACTGAGCTATCGTGGCCCCCTCACCTGAGGTTACATGGCCGGTACTCTAACCTACTGAGCTATCATGGCCCCCTCACCTGAGGTTACGTGGCCGGCACTCTAACTGACTGAGCTATCATGGCCCCCTCACCTGAGGTTACATGGTGGGTACTCTAACTGACTGAGCTATTGTGGCCCCCTCACCTGAGGTTACATGGCCGGCACTCTAACTGACTGAGCTATCGTTGCCCCCTCACCTGAGGTTACATGGCCGGCACTCTAACTGACTGAGCTATCGTTGCCCCCAGAGATCTCTTTGAAGATTTTACTGTCATGATTTACAGTCTTTCTAGGCAGCAGTCCGATTCAATAATATTTTGAACGTTATTGTCCTTTGCTTGTCTGAGTATTATAATCTTGTCTGAAGATCTCCTCACTCAGTTTATGACTTATCCCTTTGACCTATAGTTATAAAAGTATCATATCGTTTGACAAATTCTTCTTGTTACATTTCCATATTTTATGCCTCACTTTGGCATTAGAATGGCACATACTTAGTATTGCTCAGCCACATGGTCAACATACCTAACAATTGTACGTGTTGAAATGAAATCACAAAGAGACCATCATATATTATATATATACTCACAGTGGATTACAAATACATAATATTTTTGTAAGATGACCAATCACGAATCTTTAGTTGAAGATTTTGGGACTAAAATTTGTAATGCAAAACAATGAAAGATAAAGTTTTAAATAAGATAATTAGATAAGAACTAAGAGATGATGTAGTAAATAAGAACTAAGAGATGATGTAGTAAATAAGAACTAAGAGTTGATGTACATGTAGTAAATAAGAACTAAGAGATGATGTAGTAAATAAGAACTAAGAGATGATGTAGTAAATAAGAACTAAGAGTTGATGTACATGTAGTAAATAAGAACTAAGAGATGATGTAGTAAATAAGAACTAAGAGATGATGTAGTAAATAAAAACTAAGAGTTGATGTAGTAAATAAGAACTAAGAGATGATGTAGTAAATAAGAACTAAGACATGATGTAGTAAATAAGAACTAAGAGATGATATAGTAAATAAGAACTAAGAGATGATGTAGTAAATAAGAACTAAGAGATGATAAAGTAAATAAGAACTAAGAGATGATGTAGTAAATAAGAACTAAGAGATAATGTAGTAAATAAGAACTAAGAGATGATGTAGTAAATAAGAACTAAGAGATGATGTAGTAAATAAGAACTAAGAGATGATGTAGTAAATAAGAACTAAGAGATGATGTAGTAAATAAGAACTAAGAGATGATGTAGTAAATAAGAACTAAGAGATGATGTAGTAAATAAGAACTAAGAGATGATGTAGTCAATAAGAACTAAGAGATGATGTAGTAAATAAGAACAAAGAGATGATGTAGTAAATAAGAACTAAGAGATGATGTAATAAATAAGAACTAAGAGATGATTAGTAAATAAGAACTAAGAGATGATGTAGTAAATACGAACTAAGAGATGATGAAGTAAATAAGAACTAAGAGATCATGTAATAAATAAGAACTAAGAGATGATAAAATAAATAAGAACTAAGAGTTGATGTAGTAAATAAGAACTATGAGATAATGTAGTAGATAAGAACTAAGAGTTGATGTAGTAAATAAGAACTAAGAGATGATGTAGTAAATAAGAACTAAGAGATGATGTAGTAAATAAGAACTAAGAGATGATATAGTAAATAAGAACTAAGAGATGATGTAGTAAATAAGAACTAAGAGATGATAAAGTAAATAAGAACTAAGACATGATGTAGTAAATAAGAACTAAGACATGATGTAGTAAATAAGAACTAAGACATGATGTAGTAAATAAGAACTAACAGATGATTAGTAAATAAGAACTAACAGATGATTAGTAAATAAGAACTAACAGATGATGTAGTAAATAAGAACTAACAGATGATGTAGTAAATAAGAACTAAGAGATGATGTAGTAAATAAGAACTAACAGATGATGTAGTAAATAAGAACTAAGAGATGATGTAGTAAATAAGAACTAAGACATGATGTAGTAAATAAGAACTAAGAGATGATGTAGTAAATAAGAACTAACAGATGATGTAGTAAATAAGAACTAACAGATGATTAGTAAATAAGAACTAACAGATGATGTAGTAAATAAGAACTAAGAGATGATAAAGTAAATAAGAACTAAGACATGATGTAGTAAATAAGAACTAAGAGATGATGTAGTAAATAAGAACTAACAGATGATTAGTAAATAAGAACTAACAGATGATTAGTAAATAAGAACTAACAGATGATTAGTAAATAAGAACTAACAGATGATGTAGTAAATAAGAACTAACAGATGATGTAGTAAATAAGAACTAAGAGATGATGTAGTAAATAAGAACTAAGAGATGATGTAGTAAATAAGAACTAAGAGATTATGTAGTAAATAAGAACTAAGAGATGATGTTATAAATAAGAACAAAGAGATGTAGTAAATAAGAACTAACAGATGATGTAGTAAATAAGAACTAAGAGATGATGTAGTAAATAAGAACTAACAGATGATTAGTAAATAAGAACTAACAGATGATTAGTAAATAAGAACTAAGAGATGATGTAGTAAATAAGAACTAACAGATGATGTAGTAAATAAGAACTAAGAGATGATGTAGTAAATAAGAACTAAGAGATGATGTAGTAAATAAGAACTAAGAGACTTTTTAGTAAATAAGAACTAACAGATGATGTAGTAAATAAGAACTAACAGATGATGTAGTAAATAAGAACTAAGCGATGATGTAGTAAATAAGAACTAAGAGATGATGTAGTAAATAAGAACTAAGCGATGATGTAGTAAATAAGAACTAAGAGATGATGTAGAAAATAAGAACTTGATGTAGTAAATAAGAACTAAGAGATGATGTAGTAAATAAGAACTAAGCGATGATGTAGTAAATAAGAACTAAGAGATGATGTAGTAAATAAGAACTAAGAGATGATTAGTAAATAAGAACTAACAGATGATGTAGTAAATAAGAACTAAGCGATGATGTAGTAAATAAGAACTAAGAGATGATGTAGTAAATAAGAACTAAGAGATGATGTAGTCAATAAGAACTAAGAGATGATGTAGTAAATAAGAACTAAGAGATGATGAAGTAAATAAGACCTAAGAGATGATATAGTCAATAAGAACTAACAGATGATGTAGTAAATAAGAACTATGAGATGATGTAGTAAATAAGAACTAACAGATGATGTAGTAAATAAGAACTAACAGATGATTAGTAAATAAGAACTAAGAGATGATGTAGTAAATAAGAACTAAGAGATGATGTAGTAAATAAGAACTAAGAGATGATGTAGTAAATAAGAACTAAGAGATGATGTAGTAAATAAGAACTAAGAGATGATGCAGTAAATAAGAACTAAGAGACTTTGTAGTAAATAAGAACTAAGAGATGATGTAGTAAATAAGAACTAAAAGATAATGTAGTAAATAAGAACTAACAGATGATGTAGTAAATAAGAACTAAGAGATGATAAAGTAAATAAGAACTAAGACATGATGTAGTAAATAAGAACTAAGAGATGATGTAGTAAATAAGAACTAACAGATGATTAGTAAATAAGAACTAACAGATGATTAGTAAATAAGAACTAAGCGATGATGTAGTAAATAAGAACTAAGAGATGATGTAGTAAATAAGAACTAAGAGATGATTAGTAAATAAGAACTAACAGATGATGTAGTAAATAAGAACTAACAGATGATGTAGTAAATAAGAACTAAGAGATGATGTAGTAAATAAGAACTAAGAGATGATGTAGTAAATAAGAACTAAGAGATGATGTAGTAAATAAGAACTAAGAGATGATGTAGTAAATAATAACTAAGAGATTATGTAGTAAATAAGAACTAAGAGATGATGTTATAAATAAGAACAAAGAGATGTAGTAAATAAGAACTAACAGATGATGTAGTAAATAAGAACTAAGAGATGATGTAGTAAATAAGAACTAACAGATGATTAGTAAATAAGAACTAACAGATGATGTAGTAAATAAGAACTAACAGATGATGTAGTAAATAAGAACTAAGAGATGATGTAGTAAATAAGAACTAAGAGATGATGTAGTAAATAAGAACTAAGAGACTTTTTAGTAAATAAGAACTAACAGATGATGTAGTAAATAAGAACTAACAGATGATGTAGTAAATAAGAACTAAGCGATGATGTAGTAAATAAGAACTAAGAGATGATGTAGTAAATAAGAACTAAGCGATGATGTAGTAAATAAGAACTAAGAGATGATGTAGAAAATAAGAACTTGATGTAGTAAATAAGAACTAAGAGATGATGTAGTAAATAAGAACTAAGCGATGATGTAGTAAATAAGAACTAAGAGATGATGTAGTAAATAAGAACTAAGAGATGATTAGTAAATAAGAACTAACAGATGATGTAGTAAATAAGAACTAAGCGATGATGTAGTAAATAAGAACTAAGAGATGATGTAGTAAATAAGAACTAAGAGATGATGTAGTCAATAAGAACTAAGAGATGATGTAGTAAATAAGAACTAAGAGATGATGAAGTAAATAAGACCTAAGAGATGATATAGTCAATAAGAACTAACAGATGATGTAGTAAATAAGAACTATGAGATGATGTAGTAAATAAGAACTAAAAGATGATGTAGTAAATAAGAACTAACAGATGATGTAGTAAATAAGAACTAACAGATGATGTAGTAAATAAGAACTAAGAGATGATGTAGTAAATAAGAACTAACAGATGATGTAGTAAATAAGACCTAAGAGATGATTAGTAAATAAGAACTAAGAGACTTTGTAGTAAATAAGAACTAAGAGATGATGTAGTAAATAAGAACTAAAAGATAATGTAGTAAATAAGAACTAAGAGTTGATGTTATAAATAAGAACTAAGAGTTGATGTAGTAAATAAGAACTAAGAGATGATGTAGTAAATAAGAACTAAGAGATGATGTAGTAAATAAGAACTAAAAAAGATGTAGTTAGATACCTTTTTATCATCCATCAGGTGCTGTGTATTGTGGTCCTTCCTCATTAAATAACTCAGTACATCTGAGTGGTTTGCTGCTGCCGCGTAACAAATCGGCACCTTGCCATCCTTGGTCTCAAACTTAGGCGATGCTGCCCCCTCTACCAGAAGCTTGACCACAGTAAGGTAGCCTGCCTTGGCTGAGAAATGCAGGGCTGTCCAGCCATTTTTGTCACAGGCATTGATGTCGGCTCCTTGGCCTAGCAATAGAGCCACCATGTCAATGTGGCCATTAGCCGCAGCCAGGTGAAGGGCAGTACGACCTCGTTTGTCCTTGAGGTGAAGTTGTGTTGTGGATTTACTAAGCAGTAGACTGACCACTGCGGTGTGTCCACCCTGGGCGGCCAGATGGAGAGGAATAGCACCCTAGGATATATAACATCTTATTAATTACAGGTGATTTATCAAACAATTATATACATTAATTACAAGTGATTTATCAAACAACTATATACATTTATTACAGGTGATTTATCAAACAATTATATACATTAATTACAGGTGATTTAACAAACAATTGTATACATTAATTACAGGTGATTTATCAAACAATTATATACATTTATTACAGGTGATTTAACAAACAATTGTATACATTAATTACAGGTGATTTATCAAACAATTTACATGATATTTCAAATCTCTCTTTATCACTATTTACTATGTTATTAGAGAAAATGGGTCATAAAAACATATGGTCAGAGTACCAAGATTTCAACATATTTTTATTTCTTTTAGACACAAATAATT
The DNA here is from genome assembly GCF_902652985.1 of Pecten maximus. Taxonomy (NCBI): domain Eukaryota; kingdom Metazoa; phylum Mollusca; class Bivalvia; order Pectinida; family Pectinidae; genus Pecten; species Pecten maximus. The sequence continues at coordinate 2,634,377 of NC_047018.1, read as the reverse complement.
GTGTTGTAAGAGGTCAGACTTGTATAGTATTCACTGTACAAGGCAGACAATGATTAAAACACAAGAGCAGGTAATAAAGACAAAAACTGTAGGATTACATACCTGAGCATTCGTGGACACGTCAGCCTGTACCCCAGGGGAGTTAAGGAGAAGTCGCACAAGTCCTTCATGGCCAGACTGGGCAGCCAGGTGGAGAGGTGTCAGTCCTGACTGTAACGTTACAATACTAAAGTCAGTCACACAGGTAACAAGTGTCGTACAGGTAATGTCAGTCACACAGGTAACATAAGTCACACAGGTAACATAAGTCACACAGGTATCATAAGTCACACAGGTAACATAAGTCACACAGGTATCATAAGTCACACAGGTAAAAACTGTCACACAGGTAACATAAGTCACACAGGTAACATAAGTCACACAGGTAAAAACTGTCATACAGGTAACATAAGTCACACAGGTAAAAAGTGTCACACAGGTAACATAAGTCACACAGGTAACATAAGTCACACAGGTAAAAACTGTCACACAGGTAATGTCAGTAACACAGGTACATGTAATAATTGTCATACAGGTAATGTCAGTAACACAGGTACAAGTAACAACTGTCACACAGGTCATGTCAGTAACACAGGTACAGGTAATAACTGTCACACAGGTAATGTCAGTAACACAGGTACAGGTAATAACTGTCACACAGGTAATGTCAGTAACACAGGTACAGGTAATAACTGTCACACAGGTAATGTCAGTAACACAGGTACAGGTAATAACTGTCATACAGGTAATGTCAGTAACACAGGTACAGGTAATAACTGTCACACAGGTAATGTCAGTAACACAGGTACAGGTAATAACTGTCATACAGGTAATGTCAGTAACACAGGTACAGGTAACAACTGTCATACAGGTAATGTCAGTAACACAGGTACAAATGTACGTTGTTAGACCAAGCCCCAGAGTGGGTAGAATATTTTTCACCAGTACTCCCTCCTAGAAAACAGCTCAAGTTGTCTCCCCTGACACACTCATCCCACATAGAATTTTTCCTCTAATGTAAAAAAAATGTGTTGGCAATCTTGAGGGCAAAGAAAATGGATTTTGATATATTTTGATGAAAATTGACATGATTGTATCGATACAAATTATAAAGTTTTAAGGAAGGGTAGATATGAGGTGGCGTTAAATACCTGGGTTAAATAGTGCTATCAAAATAATGGTGTGAAACATGCAAAAAAGGGGGAAATGCATTTTTTTCCTAATCATTTTCAAAATAAAACTATTGGGAAATTCTACAGCTTTCAATGAGATACAAGATTCAAATATATTCTTCAGCACAGTGACATTAACTTGCTGCATTTATATGACAGGGGAGATAAATCTTGATAATTGTGGTAATCATACCATTCGGAACACCTCGCCCCGATTACAGTACCTTCCATCAAAGATGACCGCAGCGAATCGGCCGAGGGGAGATAAATCTTGATAATTGTGGTTATCATACATGACAAGGAGATAAATCTTGATATTTGTGGTAATCTTACATGACAAGGGAGATAAATCTTGATAATTGTGGTAATCTTACATGACAAGGGAGATAAATCTTGATAATTGTGGTAATCTTACATGACAAGGGAGATAAATCTTGATAATTGTGGTAATCTTACATGACAAAGGAGATAAATCTTGATAATTGCGGTAATCTTCCATGACAAAGGAGATAAATCTTGATAATTGTGGTAATCTTATCATACATGACAAGGGCGATAAATCTTGATAATTGTGGTAATCTTACATGACAAGGGAGATAAATCTTGATAATTGTAATAATTCTTCATAAGTGATGCATACAAGAATCTTACATGCCAAATGTAAAATAAGATTAGATAACTACTGTCAATGTAGTAAATTTCAACATTAGCAACTAAAACAATAATGATGTTTTAGTGTGATGAATAAAATAAGGGGTGATTTGACTGGTATACACGCCCCTAACTCATATACAAAAATACATATCACATGCACACAATCTCGTCGGGTGGAATGTAGGAGCTTCGAGATTCCTAGATGGATAAGACATCTTAATCATGATCCTGTTGACACAAGTTTCGAAATTGATTAAGGCGAAACATCCTTCAGAGTAGATCAAATCTTTTACCATCTCGGACACTGCATAAGATATTGCTAGTACGCTTCACATTGGTCATTAGTCTGATGAAGGTGACAGTGTAGTCATCGAAACGTCACACTCTTAAATATCATATTGGTTGTGTCATAAAACTTCTATCATATTTACTTTACCAACCTGAAGAAAATGTTCCAGAATAGCAAGGTAAATAGGTTATAACATTGTAATTACACTTTAAATATCAGGAAATCAATTCCAAATATCTGTCTCACTTCTTTGATCAAACATATAAAAAAAATCATTACGATTAAAATTTTTTTCTTAAGTCATACTTTTTGAAATATATTACCAATCAGTACAATTTAATGGTTAAAATATACTGCATTTAAGTGTCAATTGTTTCTACCCTGACACAAATCCTTACAAGATTCTATAGTGTCAATATTTTCTACTGGGCAAAACAAAATAACATCAGCTCATGCAATATGTAACACAAACATGTGATTGAAGTGTTAACGCCATGCTTATATTAAATCCTAATTAATAAACTATCGCCTACGTTATAACAGAAAAACCAATCAACATTCACTCAATGTTTGATGATGTGCTCAGTTAATGAGTGATTAATGAGTAACTTCCCTTCCACAGGTATAATCGTGCTTATACTTACCTGTTCTGGGAACAACTGCAGGGTACAAAGTTCAAAGGTCAACAGGAAAAAATAAGCAACATGCAGGTGTACCCCATTGATATAGGAAAGGATATACATATACTGAGGTCAAGTTACTGTCATTAGGAATATCACTTTCTTGTCTTTCTCTTCAGAGACTTTTTTAACTTTTAGTCATAAAACACTGATAGTGTTTCAATGAAGTGGAAAGAACGTAGAATAATCTATCCTTCTCAAACTCACGATTACAAAACAAATACATATATTTATTGTGATCCACCTTGCCAAAATAGGTCAACAAAATTCTTTCTTTATATATACGACATGGTTGTTGGACACTTTGGACACTATGAGAATGTGTTACTAATATAATGATATATATAGGATGTGATTGATGGACACTTTGGACACTGTTAGAATGTGTTACTAATATAATGATATATAGGACATGGTTGGTGGACACTTTGGACACTGTGACAAAGTGTTACTAAGACTATAATGATATATAGGACATGGTCGGTGGACACTTTGGACACTGTGAGAATGTGTTACTAGGACTATAATGATATATAGGACGTGGCTGGTGGACACTTTGGACACTGTTAGAATGTGTTACTAGGACTATAATGATATATAGGACGTGGCTGGTGGACACTTTGGACACTGTTAGAATGTGTTACTAGGACTATAATGATAAATAGGACGTGGCTGGTGGACACTTTGGACACTGTTAGAATGTGTTACTACTATAATGATATATAGGACGAAGTTGGTGGACACTTTGGACACTTTGGACACTGTTAGAATGTGTTACTAATATAATGATATATAGGATGTGGTTGGTGGACACTTTGGACACTGTGAGAATGTGTTACTAATATAATGATATATAGGACGTGGTTGATGGACACTTTGGACACTGATAATGTGTTACTAATATAATGATATATAGGATGTGGTTGGTGGACACTTTGGACACTTGAGAATGTGTTACTAGGACTTAATGATATATAAGACATGGTTGGTGGACACTTTGGACACTGTTAGAATGTGTTACAAGGACTATAATGATATATAGGATGTGGTTGGTGGACACTTTGGACACTTGAGAATGTGTTACTAGGACTTAATGATATATAGGACATGGTTGTTGGACACTTTGGATACTGTGAGAATGTGTTACTAATATAATGATATATAGGATGTGGCTGATGGACACTTTGGACACTGTGAGAATGTGTTACTACGACTATAATGATATATAGGACGTGGTTGTTGGACACTTTGGACACTGTGAGAATGTGTTACTAATATAATGATATATAGGATGTGGTTTGTATCATTTTGGACCCTACGAGAATGAGGTACCATTACTAGAAGGTCCTGTTAGAATGTGGTAACATTACTAGAAGGTCCTGTTAGAATGTGGTAACATTACTAGAAGGTCCTGTGAGAATGTGGTAACATTACTATAAGGTCCTGTGAGAATGTGGTAACATTACTAGAAGGTCCTGTTAGAATGTGGTAACATTACTATAAGGTCCTGTTAGAATGTGGTAACATTACTAAAAGGTCCTGTTAGAATGTGGTAACATTACTAGAAGGTCCTGTTAGAATGTGGTACCATTACTAGAAGGTCCTGTTAGAATGTGGTAACATTACTATAAGGTCCTGTTAGAATGTGGTACCATTACTATAAGGTCCTGTGAGAATGTGGTACCATTACTAGAAGGTCCTGTTAGAATGTGGTAACATTACTAGAAGGTCCTGTGAGAATGTGGTAACATTACTATAAGGTCCTGTGAGAATGTGGTACCATTACTATAAGGTCCTGTTAGAATGTGGTAACATCACTAGAAGGTCCTGTGAGAATGTGGTAACATTACTAGAAGGTCCTGTTAGAATGTGGTAACATTACTAGAAGGTCCTGTTAGAATGTGGTACCATTACTATAAGGTCCTGTGAGAATGTGGTAAAGACTGACTATTAGTTGTGCAGGTCTGAATTAGTACTAACTATAACACTAACTGTGAACACATCTAGAAATATAAGCCAGTGAAACTGCAGTGAATTCAGGGTCATGTAGAGGTCAGTTCCTCACCTGAGTTAGATTTAACCATTTGTGTAAAGCCTTATGCTGGAAGTATAAATGATAACAAAAGAAATTAAATAATACAATGACAAGAAAATAAAGTCATGAACTTTGTTTGGTTTGTACTGGTAATTAATGGTTGTGTGATTTTCTCCGGTATCGGTGGACATGATAAAGGAGATGGTTCCGAATAAAGGAAAAAAAGGAGTACTGCTTTTTCCCCAGAATTAGAATACCTTTTTGTGTGTTTGAATATTCATTTGATATAAGTATTGATTTATTCAACTACAAAATTCCTCCCTTCTAATGTCTTCTACTGCTCTCAAAACATTACAACTAAAAGTTAACTTTCTGCTCACAGGTCAGCTTCCTGTTGTTAATGGAATGATATCTTATTACAGGTGATCTCTCTTTACACCTGGCCTCTGATACAGTCTCTTATTACAGGTGATCTCTCTGTACATGTGGCCTCTGTTTACAGTCTCTTATTACAGGTAATCTCTCTTTACATGTGGCCTCTGTTGACGGTCTCTTATTACAGGTAATCTCTCTTTACACCTGGCCTCTGATACAGTCTCTTATTACAGGTGATCTCTCTTTACATGTGGCCTCTGTTTACAGTCTCTTATTACAGGTGATCTATCTTTACATGTGGCCTCTGTTGACGGTCTCTTATTACAGGTAATCTCTCTTTACACCTGGCCTCTGATACAGTCTCTTATTACAGGTGATCTCTCTTTACTCCTGGCCTCTGATACAGTCTCTTATTACAGGTGATCTCTCTTGACATGTGGCCTCTGTTTAGTCTCTTATTACAGGTGATCTCTCTTTACACCTGGCCCCTGATACAGTCTCTTATTACAGGTGATCTCTCCTTACATGTGGCCTCTGTTCACAATCTCTTATTACAGGTGATCTCTCTTTACATGTGGCCTCCATTCACAGTCTCTTATTACAGGTGATCTCTCTTCACATGTGGCTTCAGTTCACAGTCTCTTATAACAGGTGATCTCTCTTTACATGTGGCCTCTGTTTAGTCTCTTATTACAGGTGATCTCTCTTTACATGTGGCCTCTGTTTACAGTCTCTTATTACAGGTGATCTCTCTTTACATGTGGCCTCTGTTTACAGTCTCTTATTACAGGTGATCTCTCTTTAGACCTTGCCTCTGATACAGTCTCTTATTACAGGTGATCTCTCTTTACATGTGGCCTCAGTTTACAATCTCTTATTACAGGTGATCTCTCTTAACATTTGGCCTCTGTTTAGTCTCTTATTACAGGTGATCTGTCTTTACATGTGGCCTCTGTTTACAGTCTCTTATTACAGGTGATCTCTTTTTACATGTGGCCTCTGTTTACAGTCTCTTATTACAGGTGACCTCTCTTTACATGTGGCCTCTGTTTAGTCTCTTATTACAGTTGATCACTCTTTACATGTGGCCTCTGTTTACAATCTCTTATTACAGGTGATCTCTCTTTACACCTGGCCTCTGATACAGTCTCTTATTACAGGTGATCTCTCTTTACATCTGGCCTCAGTTTACAGTCTCTTATTACAGGTGATCTCTCTTTACATGTGGCCTTATTTGACAGTCTCTTATTACAGGTGATCTCTCTTTACACCTGGCCCCTGATACAGTCTCTTATTACAGGTGATCTCTCTTTACACCTGTCCTCTGATACAGTCTCTTATTACAGGTGATCTCTCTTTACACCTGGCCCCTGATACAGTCTCTTATTACAGGTGATCTCTCTTCACATGTGGCATCTGTTTACAGTCTCTTATTACAGGTGATCTCTCTTTACACCTGGCCCCTGATACAGTCTCTTATTACAGGTGATCTCTCTTTACACCTGGCCTCTGATACAGTCTCTTATTACAGGTGATCTCTCTTTACACCTGGCCCCTGATACAGTCTCTTATTACAGGTGATCTCTCTTCACATGTGGCATCTGTTTACAGTCTCTTATTACAGGTGATCTCTCTTTACATGTGGTCTCAGTTCAGTCTCTTATTACAGGTAATCTCTCTTTATATGTGGCATCAGTTTACTGAAAATCTCTTTTTACAGGTGATAACTTTATATACATATGTAGATGGTATCCATATCATTGAATGACACCCAAAACAAGGATACATATAAATAAGGGACACACCCAAAACAAAGATACATATCAATAAGGGACACACCCGAAACAAGGATACGTATCATTGAGGGACACACCCAAAACAAGGATACATATCAATAAGGGACACACCCAAAACAAGGATACATATCAATAAGGGACACATCCAAAACAAGGATACATATCAATAAGGGACACATCCAAAACAAGGATACGTATCATTGAGGGACACACCCAAAACAAGGATACATATCAATAAGGGACACACCCAAAACAAGGATACATATCAATTAGGGACACACCCAAAACAAGGATACATATCGATAAGGGACACACCCAAAACAAGGATACATATCAATAAGGGACGCACCCAAAACAAGGATACGTATCATTGAGGGACACACCCAAAACAAGGATACATATCAATAAGGGACACACCCAAAACAAGGATACATATCAATAAGGGACACACCCAAAACAAGGATACATATCAATAAGGGACACACCCAAAACAAGGATACGTATCATTGAGGACACACCCAAAACAAGGATACATATCAATAAGGGACACACCCAAAACAAGGATACATATCAATAAGGACACACCTAAAACAAGGATGCATATTAATAAGGGACACACCCAAAACAAGGATACGTATCATTGAGGGACACACCCAAAACAAGGATACATATCAATAAGGGACACACCCAAAACAAGGATACATATCAATAAGGGACACACCCAAAACAAGGATACATATAAATAAGGGACACACCCAAAACAAAGATACATATCAATAAGGGACACACCCAAAACAAGGATACATATCAATGAGGGACACACCAAAAACAAGGATACGTATCATTGAGGGACACACCCAAAACAAGGATACATATCAATAAGGGACACACCCAAAACAAGGATACATATCATTGAGGGACACACCAAAAACAAGGATACGTATCATTGAGGGACACACCCAAAAGTAACCAAAGATAATAAACATACAGGACAGTCTGAAGCTACTCAACCTTAATTATAAAACATTATCACTACCAGGTGACCTTTCACTGACCTCGGCTGAGAATCCACTGAGAGCAGCGTCACCTGTTCCACCAGGCATCTCACTCTTGACCGTGGCTGGAACCTTAGTCAGCATCTCCCTCACAAAGTTCACCTGGCCAAAGTGGGCAGCCACATGGAGGGCAGAAAGTCCAGTCTGGAATAGAAACGCCATATCAAGTCAATTTCTAGTCGTGTCATGGATTCCACAACTCTATCTTCCTTTATCTCCTTACTGGTAATCATAATAATCTCTTAGAACATAAAGTTTGCCTACCTTTTTACTGGTAATCATAATAATCTCTTAGAACATAAAGTTTGCCTACCTTTTTACTGGTAATCATAATAATCTCTTAGAACATAAAGTTTGCCTACCTTTTTACTGGTAATCATAATAATCTCTTAGAACATAAAGTTTGCCTACCTTTTTACTGGTAACCTCCACCAGAACATAAAGTTTGCCTACCTTTTTACTGGTAATCATAATAATCTCTTAGAACATAAAGTTTGCCTACCTTTTTACTGGTAATCATAATAATCTCTTAGAACATAAAGTTTGCCTACCTTTTTACTGGTAATCATAATAATCTCTTAGAACATTAAGTTTGCCTACCTTTTTACTGGTAATCATAATAATCTCTTAGAACATAAAGTTTGCCTACCTTTTTACTGGTAATCATGATAATCTCTTAGAACATTAAGTTTGCCTACCTTTTTACTGGTAATCATGATAATCTCTTAGAACATAAAGTTTGCCTACCTTTTTACTGGTAATCATGATAATCTCTTAGAACATTAAGTTTGCCTACCTTTTTACTGGTAATCATGATAATCTCTTAGAACATAAAGTTTGCCTACCTTTTTACTGGTAATCATGATAATCTCTTAGAACATTAAGTTTGCCTACCTTTTTACTGGTAATCATGATAATCTCTTAGAACATAAAGTTTGCCTACCTTTTTACTGGTAATCATGATAATCTCTTAGAACATTAAGTTTGCCTACCTTTTTACTGGTAATCATGATAATCTCTTAGAACATTAAGTTTGCCTACCTTTTTACTGGTAACCTCCACTAGAACATAAAGTTTGCCTACCTTTTTACTGGTAACCTCCCCTAGAACATAAAGTTTGCCTACCTTTTTACTGGTAACCTCCCCTAGAACATAAAGTTTGCCTACCTTTTTACTGGTAACTTCCACTAGAATATAAAGTTTGCCTACCTTTTTACTGGTAACCTCCACTAGAACATAAAGTTTGCCTACCTTTTTACTGGTAACCTCCCCTAGAATATAAAGTTTGCCTACCTTTTTAGTGGTAACCTCCACTATAACATTAAGTATACCTACCTTTTTACTGGTTATTCTCCATGACACTTGACCTTTCAGGGCCTCCAGAATGTGCACATGACCATGCTTTCCAGCCAAGTGAATTACAGTCATTCCATCCTAAAAAATATTCAAGAGAAAAATATGAAAAATATTTTTGTTAAATCTTTTAGAAAATGTTTCTAATAATTTTTTCTGTATCCTTCATAAAGCTAACAATACTTGCAACAATTCCAAAATATTGTCCTCACATATATGTCATCCCTATAAATAAAATCATTAGCACAGTTATATAAAATAACAGATAACGACAACTACAATACAAGTGTCAAATATCATAGACAATAACAATGGGCCTGGTCACGAATGACCTCCAGAAACATGAGTAAATGACCTTGATAGAAAACATTGACATACTTATATAGAACCAGTCTACAATTTGAGGGGGGGGGGGTCTAAACTATATGTTTGTAAGGAATCACAAGATTTGTCAGTATCAACAAGGTTATGACCCCTGAAGGCCTACTACATATAGCTCTAAACTTTGTAGTATGTATCCTAATTACATATAATTAGGCTTATTAGGTTTGGCATTAAGTATTATAATCACTTTCATCACTCGCCTCAGGGACTAAAAACCAGTTTTAGTGTCAGTGAAGCTTGAATCCAACCATAGCATTAGTAAGACTGGAAACTAACCATGGTGTCAGTGAGACTGGAAACTAACCATGGTGTCAGTGAGACTGGACACCAACCATGGTGTCAGTGAGACTGGACACCAACCATAGCATTAGTAAGACTGGAAACTAACCATGGTGTCAGTGAGACTGGACACCAACCATAGCATTAGTAAGACTGGAAACTAACCATGGTGTCAGTGAGACTGGACACCAACCATGGTGTCAGTAAGACTGGAAACTAACCATGGTGTCAGTGAGACTGGACACCAACCATGGTGTCAGTGAGACTGGACACCAACCATAGCATTAGTAAGACTGGAAACTAACCATGGTGTCAGTGAGACTGGACACCAACCATGGTGTCAGTAAGACTGGAAACTAACCATGGTGTCAGTGAGACTGGACACCAACCATGGTGTCAGTGAGACTGGAAACTAACCATGGTGTCAGTGAGACTGGACACCAACCATGGTGTCAGTGAGACTGGAAACTAACCATGGTGTCAGTGAGACTAGAAACTAACCATGGTGTCAGTGAGACTGGAAACTAACCATGGTGTCAGTGAGACTGGACACCAACCATGGTGTCAGTGAGACTAGAAACCAACCATGGTGTCAGTGAGACTGCAAACCAACCATGGTGTCAGTGAGACTGCAAACCAACCATGGTGTCAGTGAGACTGGACACCAACCATGGTGTCAGTGAGACTGGACACCAACCATAGCATTAGTAAGACTGGAAACTAACCATGGTGTCAGTGAGACTGGACACCAACCATGGTGTCAGTGAGACTGGACACCAACCATAGCATTAGTAAGACTGGAAACTAACCATGGTGTCAGTGAGACTAGAAACTAACCATGGTGTCAGTGAGACTGGAAACTAACCATGGTGTCAGTGAGACTGGAAACTAACCATGGTGTCAGTGAGACTGGACACCAACCATGGTGTCAGTGAGACTGGAAACTAACCATGGTGTCAGTGAGACTAGAAACTAACCATGGTGTCAGTGAGACTGGAAACTAACCATGGTGTCAGTGTGACTGGAAACTAACCATGGTGTCAGTGTGACTAGAAACCAACCATGGTGTCAGGGAGACTGGAAACTAACCATGCTGTCAGTGAGAATGGAAACTAACCATGGTGTCAGTGAGACTGGAAACTAACCATGGTGTCAGTGAGACTAGAAACCAACCATGGTGTCAGTGGGACTGGACACCAACCATGGTGTCAGTGAGACTGGAAACTAACCATGGTGTCAGTGAGACTGGAAACTAACCATGGTGTCAGTGAGACTAGAAACTAACCATGGTGTCAGTGAGACTGGAAACTAACCATGGTGTCAGTGAGACTGGAAACTAACCATGGTGTCAGTGAGACTGGACACCAACCATGGTGTCAGTGAGACTGGAAACTAACCATGGTGTCAGTGAGACTAGAAACTAACCATGGTGTCAGTGAGACTGGAAACTAACCATGGTGTCAGTGTGACTGGAAACTAACCATGGTGTCAGTGTGACTAGAAACCAACCATGGTGTCAGGGAGACTGGAAACTAACCATGCTGTCAGTGAGAATGGAAACTAACCATGGTGTCAGTGAGACTGGAAACTAACCATGGTGTCAGTGAGACTAGAAACCAACCATGGTGTCAGTGGGACTGGAAACTAACCATAGTGTCAGTGAGACTGGAAACTAACCATGGTGTCAGTGAGACTAGAAACCAACCATGGTGTCAGTGAGACTAGAAACCAACCATGGTGTCAGTGGGACTGGAAACTAACCATGGTGTCAGTGAGACTGGAAACTAACCATAGTGTCAGGGAGACTGGAAACTAACCATGGTGTCAGTGAGACTGGAAACTAACCATGGTGTCAGTAAGACTGGAAACCAACCATGGTGTCAGTGAGACTGGAAACTAACCATGGTGTCAGGGAGACTGGAAACTAACCATGGTGTCAGTGAGACTGGAAACTAACCATGGTGTCAGTGAGACTAGAAACCAACCATGGTGTCAGTGAGACTGGAAACCAACCATGGTGTCAGTGAGAATGGAAACTAACCATGGTGTCAGTGAGACTAGAAACCAATCATGGTGTCAGTGAGACTGGAAACCAACCATGGTGTCAGGGAGACTGGAAACTAACCATGGTGTCAGGGAAACTGGAAACTAACCATGGTGTCAGGGAGACTGGAAACTAACCATGGTGTCAGTGTGACTGGAAATCAACCATGGTGTCAGTGGTTGGTTTACAGTCTCACTGACATCCTGGTTGGTTTCCAGTCTCACTGACACCATGGATGGGCTCAAACCTCACTGACACCATGGTGTCAGAGAGACTGGAAATCAACCATGGTGTATCTGGGCTATGACCCAGGCATTGTGTCAGTAGAGTTGTGAACCACTTATTGTGTCAGTAGGGCAGTGCGTCATCATGTAACTGGGGCTGTGAACCAGTCAATGTTATAACTGGGGCTATGAACCAGTCAATTTTATAACTGGGGCTGTGAACCATTCAATTGTATAACTGGGGCTATGAACCAGTCAATAGTATAACTGGGGCTGTGAACCAGTCAATAGTATAACTGGGGCTGTGAACCAGTCAATGGTATAACTGAAGATGTGAACCAGTCAATGGTATAACTGGGGCTGTGAACCAGTCAATGATATAAATGGTGCTGTGAACCAGTCAATAGAGTAACTGGGGCTGTGAACCAGTCAATGGTATAACTGGGGCTGTGAACCAGTCAATGATATAACTGGGGTATGAACCAGTCAATGGTATAACTGGGGCCGTGACCCAGTCAATGGTATAACTGGGGCCTTGAACCAGTCAATGGTATAACTGGGGCTGTGAACCAGTCAATGATATAACTGGGGTATGAACCAGTCAATGGTATAACTGGGGCCGTGACCCAGTCAATGGTATAACTGGGGCCTTGAACCAGTCAATGGTATAACTAGGGCAGTGAACCAGTCAATGGTATAACTGGGGCTGTGAACCAGTCAATGATATAACTGGGGCTGTGAACCAGTCAATGATATAACTGGGGTATGAACCAGTCAATGGTATAACTGGGGCTGTGAACCAGTCAATGGTATAACTTGGGCTATGAACCAGTCAATGGTATAACTGGGGTATGAACCAGTCAATGTTATAACTGGGGCCGTGACCCAGTCAATGGTATAACTTGGGCTATGAACCAGTCAATGGTATAACTGGGGCTGTGAACCTGTCAATGGTATAACTTGGGCTATGAACCATTCAATGATATAACTGTGGTATGAACCAGTCAATGATATAACTGGGGTATGAACCAGTCAATGGTATAACTGGGGCCTTGAACCAGTCAATGGTATAACTATGTAGTGAACCAGGTAATAGAGTAACTGGGGCCTTGAACCAGTCAATGGTATAACTGGGGCTGTGAACCAGGTAATAGAGTAACTGGGGCTGCCAACAATTCAGTAACAGAGGGACTGGGATTTGTTATGGGAACCCCCAGTCTCACCCTGAAGAATTTTGTTACATTAGAATCAAATTTATCCAAGTAAAATCATAAAGAGTCTGACAGATTAAGATTAAGTAAATCTCCAATTATATGACATACTGTACTCTAAAGTCATACAATATGAAAGCTTCTGAGGGACAAAGATCAGGCATACTCACAGCGTTTTCTTCTGTAGCAAGCGCCCCAGCATTTAGTAACACATGTAGAACTTCCTTGTGGCCCCCAGCGGCGGCTAGGTGTAGTGCCGTCGACTCACTTGTCTGACAACAATATAATATTAATGAGAATTTAACTTAAATGTTCAGTATAGGATTGTTTATATGTCAATTGCTTACAAAAGAGAATTTTATTATCATCAAAAAAAGATATTGTTAAAAAAGATAAATACATGATTTTTTTTAATACATGACCTTGAACATACATAGTACAAATTAATGTTTTGTCTAAGTAGCCTTGAGCAAACATACACTAGAGTTTTACTCAGTGACTTTAAACTTATTCTTCCTATTTTGCTAATAAGTGTCTCAGAACTCACCCTATTTTTAGCTGTGGTCACTACCCCCTTGTTGAACCTCATGAGCTCTTTGATGACCGCCACACTCCCTTTAGAGGCCGCTATGTGGGCACATGTCATTCCGTTCTACAATAGCATAAGGTATAGACTGGTAATGATTACGACATTGATACTCACACACACCGTTAGGTATAGACTGGTAATGATTATGACATTCATACTCACACACACCGTTAGGTATAGACTGGTAATGATTATGACATTCATACTCACACACACCGTTAGGTATAGACTGGTAATGATTATGACATTCATACTCACACACTGTTAGGTATAGGACTGGTAATGATTATGACATTCATACTCACACACATTGTTAGGTATAGACTGGTAATGATTATGACATTCATACACACACACACACCGTTAGGTATAGACTGGTAATGATTATGACATTCATACTCACACACACTGTTAGGTATAGACTGGTAATGATTATGACATTGATACTCACACACACTGTTAGGTATAGACTGGTAATGATTATGACATTGATACTCACACACACTGTTAGGTATAGACTGGTAATGATTATGACATTCATACTCACACACATTGTTAGGTATAGGACTGGTAATGATTATGACATTCATACTCACACACACTGTTAGGTATAGACTGGTAATGATTATGACATTCATACTCACACACACACACACTGTTAGGTATAGACTGGCAATGATTATGACATTGATACTCACACACACACACACTGTTAGGTATAGACTGGTAATGATTATGACATTCATACTCACACACACTGTTAGGTATAGACTGGTAATGATTATGACATTCATACTCACACACATTGTTAGGTATAGGACTGGTAATGATTATGACATTCATACTCACACACACTGTTAGGTATAGACTGGTAATGATTATGACATTCATACTCACACACATTGTTAGGTATAGGACTGGTAATGATTATGACATTCATACTCACACACACTGTTAGGTATAGACTGGTAATGATTATGACATTCATACTCACACCGTTAGGTATAGACTGGTAATGATTATGACATTCATACTCACACACACTGTTAGGTATAGACTGGTAATGATTATGACATTGATACTCACTCACACTGTTAGGTATAGGACTGGTAATGATTATGACATTCATACTCACACACAGTGTTAGGTATAGACTGGTAATGATTATGACATTCATACTCACAATCACTGTTAGGTATAGACTGGTAATGATTATGACATTCATACTCACACACATTGTTAGG
This sequence comes from Pecten maximus, assembly GCF_902652985.1. Taxonomy (NCBI): domain Eukaryota; kingdom Metazoa; phylum Mollusca; class Bivalvia; order Pectinida; family Pectinidae; genus Pecten; species Pecten maximus. The sequence goes on along the minus strand of NC_047018.1, from coordinate 2,618,954 downwards.
TATAGACTGGTTATGATTATGACATCCATACTCACACACATTGTTAGGTATAGACTGGTAATGATTATGACATTCATACTCACACACACTGTTAGGTATAGACTGGTAATGATTATGACATTCATACTCACACACATTGTTAGGTATAGGACTAGTAATGATTATGACATTCATACTCACACACACTGTTAGGTATAGGACTGGTAATGATTATGACATTCATACTCACACACATTGTTAGGTATAGACTGGTAATGATTATGACATTCATATTCACACACTGTAAGGTATAGACTGGTAATGATTATGACATTCATACTCACACACACCGTTAGGTATAGACTGGTAATGATTATGACATTGATACTCACACACACTGTTAGGTATATGACTGGTAATGATTATGACATTCATACTCACACACACCGTTAGGTATAGACTGGTAATGATTATGACATTCATACTCACACCGTTAGGTATAGACTGGTAATGATTATGACATTCATACTCACACACACTGTTAGGTATAGGACTGGTAATGATTATGACATTCATACTCACACACATTGTTAGGTATAGACTGGTAATGATTATGACATTCATACTCACACACACCGTTAGGTATAGGACTGGTAATGATTATGACATTCATATTCACACACTGTAAGGTATAGACTGGTAATGATTATGACATTCATACTCACACACACTGTAAGGTATAGACAGGTAATGATTATGACATTCATACTCACACACAGTGTTAGGTATAGGACTAGTAATGATTATGACATTGATACTCACACACACCGTTAGGTATAGACTGGTAATGATTATGACATTCATACTCACACACACCGTTAGGTATAGGACTGGTAATGATTATGACATTCATACTCACACACACTGTTAGGTATAGGACTGGTAATGATTATGACATTCATACTGACACACACACTGTTAGGTATAGGACTGGTAATGATTATGACATTCATACTCACACACACTGTTAGGTATAGACTGGTAATGATTATGACATTCATACTCACACACATTGTTAGGTATAGACTGGTAATGATTATGACATTCATACTCACACATATTATGGCATCATTGATTATGGATTATGGCAACATACTTCAACATGAAAGACTTATATTGCTTTATTACCTTACAAGTCATTTATTGCGATGAGAGGATTTTCTATGACAAAATTGTCACATTACCTGTATGGTAGAATAAAGCTGCAGGGGGATGTCTTGTAATGCCAGAGGACAATGTCTATTTTTGTACCATCAAGCTCTGAATAAACTCTACAATCTTTATATTTAGATTGAACAACAGACATTTTTACTACAAAATACATTGACTTATTACACAGTCTTTTAGTCCATGATTATGAAATCAGTATAATACGTCATTTTGTTGGTGGTAAGCTTAATTTCTAGTGAATCTCCTCAGTTATAGGTAGTTCATGTGTTATCAAAGATATTTATACAATTCTATGCTAAATCTATAAACAAACAAATACATACATAAATACAAATACAGGTATATTACATGGTGTACCGGTATAGAACAATACAATGTACATCTACAGGAATAGGACAATACACCTACAGGTATACTACATGGTATACAGGTATACTACATGACGTACAGGTATACTACATGACGTACAGGTATACTACATGACGTACAGGTATACTACATGGTGTACAGGTATACTACATGGCGTACAGGTATACTAAATGGTGTACAGGTATACTACATGTCATACAGGTATACTACATGACATACAGGTATAGTACATGGTGTACAGGTATACTACATGGTGTACAGGTATACTACATGACGTAGAGGTATACTACATGGCGTACAGGTATACTACATGGTGTACAAGTATACTACATGGTGTACAGGTATACTACATGACGTAGAGGTATACTACATGACGTACAGGTATACTACATGGTGTACAGGTATACTACATGACGTACAGGTATACTACATGGCGTACAGGTATACTACATGGTGTACAGGCATAGTACATGGTGCACAGGCATAGTACATGGTGTACAGGTATACTACATGGTGTACAGGTATACTACATGGTGTACAGGTATACTACATGACGTTCATGTATACTACATGGCGTACAGGTATATTACATGACGTACAGGTATAGTACATGGTGTACAGGTATAGTACATGGTGTACAGGTATACTACATGGTGTACAGGTATACTACATGGTGTACAGGTATACTACATGGTGTACAGGTATACTACATGGTATACAGGTATAGTACATAACGTACAGGTATACTACATGGCGTACAGATATACTACATGGCGTACAGGTATACTACATGGTTTACAGGTATACTACATGGTGTACAGGTATACTACATGGTGTACAGGTATACTACATGGTATACAGGTATAGTACATGACGTACAGGTATACTACATGGTGTACAGGTATACCACATGGCGTACAGGTATACTACATGGCGTACAGGTATACTACATGGTGTACAGGTATACTACATGGCGTACAGGTATACTACATGGCGTACAGGTATACTACATGGCGTACAGGCATACTAAATGGCATACAGGTATACTACATGGTGTACAGGTATACTACATGGCGTACAGGTATACTACATGGCGTACAGGTATACTACATGGCGTACAGGCATACTAAATGGCGTACAGGTATACTACATGGTGTACAGGTATACTACATGGCGTACAGGTATACTACATGGTGTACAGGTATAGTACATGGTGTACAGGTATACTACATGGTGTACAGGTATCGTACATGGTGTACAGGTATACAACATGGCGTACAGGTATACTACATGGTGTACATGTATACTACATGGTGTACAGGTATACTACATAGTGTACAGGTATACTACATGGTGTACAGGTATACCACATGGCGTACAGGTATACCACATGGTGTACAGGTATACTACATGGTGTACAGGTATACTACATGACGTACAGGTATACTACATGGTGTACATGTATTCTACATGGCGTACAGGTATACTACATGGTGTACAGGTATACTACATGGCGTACAGGTATACTACATGGCGTACAGGTATTCTACATGGCGTACAGGTATACTACATGGTGTACAGGTATACTACATGGCGTACAGGTATACTACATGGTGTACAGGTATACTACATGGTGTACATGTATACTATATGACGTACAGGTATACCACATGGTGTACAGGTATACTACATGGCGTACAGGTATACTACATGGTGTACATGTATACTACATGGTTTACAGGTATAGTACTTGATGTACAGGTATACTACATGGCGTACAGGTATACTACATGGTGTACAGGTATACCACATGGTGTACATGTATACTACATGGTGTACAGGTATACTACATGGTGTACATATATACTACATGGCGTACAGGTATACTTCATGGTTTACAGGTATACTACATGGCGTACAGGTATACTACATGGTGTACAGGTATAGTACTTGACGTACAGGTATACTACATGGCGTACAGGTATAGTACATGGCGTACAGGTATACTACATGGTGTACAGGTATACTACATGGCGTACAGATATACTACATGGCGTACAGGTATACTAGATGGCGTACAGGTATACTACATGGCGTACAGGTATTCTACATGGCGTACAGGTATACTACATGGCGCACAGGTATACCACATGGTGTACAGGTATACTACATGACGTACAGGTATACTACATGGTGTACAGGTATACTACATGATGTACAGGTATACTACATGACGTACAGGTATACTACATGGCGTACAGGTATACTACATGACGTACAGGTATACTACATGGTGTACAGGTATACTACAAGACGTACAGGTATACTACATGACGTACAGGTAAACTACATGGTGTACAGGTATACTACATGACGTACAGGTATACTACATGACGTACAGGTATACTACATGGTGTACAGGTATACTACATGGCGTACAGGTATACTACATGGTGTACAGGTATACTACATGGCGTACAGGTATACTACATGACGTACAGGTATACTACATGACGTACAGGTATACTACATGGTGTACAGGTATACTACATGGTGTACAGGTATACTACATGGTGTACAGGTATACTACATGGCGTACAGGTATACTACATGACGTACAGGTATACTACATGACGTACAGGTATACTACATGGTGTACAGGTATACTACATGACGTACAGGTATACTACATGGCGTACAGGTATACTACATGGTGTACAGGTATACTACATGGTGTACAGGTATACTACATGGCGTACAGGTATACTACATGACGTACAGGTATACTACATGGTGTACAGGTATACTACATGACGTACAGGTATACTACATGACGTACAGGTATACTACATGACGTACAGGTATACTACATGGTGTACAGGTATACTACATGACGTACAGGTATACTACATGACGTACAGGTATACTACATGGCGTACAGGTATACTACATGACGTACAGGTATACTACATGGCGTACAGGTATACTACATGGCGTACAGGTATACTACATGGTGTACAGGTATACCACATGGTGTACATGTATACTACATGGTGTACAGGTATACCACATGGCGTACAGGTATACTACATGGCGTACAGGTATACTACATGGTGTACAGGTATACTACATGGCGTACAGGTATACTACATGGCGTACAGGTATACTACATGGCGTACAGGCATACTACATAGCGTACAGGTATACTACATGGTGTACAGGTATACTACATGGCGTACAGGTATAGGACAATACATCTACAGCTTGTTTCTCTAAAAATCATAATGAGGCCAGGTTATACCGAAGACACTGATACAACTGATGTCTGTAAAATCATAATGAGGCCGGGTTATACCGAAGACAGACTGATACAACTGATGTCTGTAAAATCATAATGAGGCTGGGTTATACAGAAGACAGATTGATACAACTAATGTCTCGAAAATCATAATGAGGCCAGGTTATACCGAAGACAGACTGATACAGCTTGTGCCTCTAAAAACTCAAGGTTAACATCATAAGGTCTGGTTCAAAACTAATAATGGGAATCTTTATTGCCTCATTTTACCATCCAGTAGATGTGTTAGTAGGGGTTAAATCTCTTGAATTTAGCAATGATATAAAAGATCATCATAGCTCATGAAGATACAAATTTTGGTTTTAATAATGAATGCCAATGGTCTCTCGGTGAAATCGACGATAAATTCTGGACCAAGCCTCGAAATATTGTTGCTATAACTTGACAAGATGGCTATATCAATTAAAAATTCCTACAGCAAATCATCAAGCACAACCAGGGAGAAAACCCAATGATGTCAAGAGACAATGGAAAACAGTGTAGGAGTCAAGGGGAGATAATCCAAAATTATGTAGGAGTCAAGGGGAGATAATCCAAAATTATGTAGGAGTCAAGGGGAGATAATACAAAATTATGTAGGAGTCAAGGGGAGATAATCCAAAATTATGTAGGAGTCAAGGGGAGATAATACAAAATTATGTAGGAGTCAAGGGGAGATAATATAATATACTGTAGGAGTCAAGGGGCGATGATATAATATACTGTAGGAGTCAAGGGGAGATAATACAGAATACTGTAGGAGTCAAGGGGAGATAATACAGAATACTGTAGGAGTCAAGGGGAGATAATACAGAATACTGTTAGCAGGCATTAAAGGGACATAACACTGTCTACTGAAATCAGGAGGAGATTATACTGTTAATGGGAGTTATTATTTACTCACCTCATCCTAGGGTACAGTAACAAATAGCTCAACAAGTTACAATCTTCACAAAATATACACAACATGATATTTATATGAAAAAAACACTGATGACAGGAAACAGTACATAGTGATATGGTGATATATATCAAGAGTTTGATATAATGTGATAAAGACAGACGTTCTGATATAATGTGATAAAGACAGACGTTCTGATATAATATGATAAAGACAGACGTTCTGATATAATGTGATAAAGATACAGACGTTCTGATATAATGTGATAAAGACACAGACGTTCTGATATAATGTGATAAAGACACAGACATTCTGATAAAATGTGATAAAGACACAGACGTTCTGATATAATGTGATAAAGACAGACGTTCTGATATAATGTGATAAAGACAGACATTCTGATATAATGTGATAAAGATACAGACGTTCTGATATAATGTAATAAAGACACAGACATTCTGATATAATGTGATCAAGACACAGATGTTCTGATATAATGTGATAAAGACACAGACGTTCTGATATAATGTGATAAAGACACAGACGTTCTGATATAATGTGATAAAGACACAGACGTTCTGATATAATGTGATAAAGACAGGCGTTCTGATATAATGTGATAAAGACAGACGTTCTGATATAATGTGATAAAGACACAGACATTCTGATATAATGTGATAAAGACACAGACGTTCTGATATAATGTGATAAAGACAGACGTTCTGATACAATGTGATAAAGACAGACGTTCTGATATAATGTGATAAAGACACAGACGTTCTGATATAATGTGATAAAGACACAGACATTCTGATATAATGTGATAAAGACAGATGTTCTGATATAATGTGATAAAGACACAGACATTCTGATATAATGTGATAAAGACACAGACGTTCTGGTATAATGTGATAAAGATACAGACGTTCTGGTATAATGTGATAAAGACACAGACATTCTGATATAATGTGATAAAGATACAGACGTTCTGATATAATGTGATAAAGACACAGACGTTCTGATATAATGTGATAAAGACACAGACGTTCTGATATAATGTGATAAAGACACAGACATTCTGATATAATGTGATAAAGATACAGACGTTCTGATATAATGTGATAAGACACAGACATTCTGATATAATGTGATAAAGACACAGACGTTCTGATATAATGTGATAAAGACAGACGTTCTGATATAATGTGATAAAGACACAGATGTTCTGATATAATGTGATAAAGACACAGACGTTCTGATATAATGTGATAAAGACAGACGTTCTGATATAATGTGATAAAGACACAGACGTTCTGATATAATGTGATAAAGACAGACGTTCTGATATAATGTGATAAAGACACAGACATTCTGATATAATGTGATAAAGACAGACGTTCTGATATAATGTGATAAAGACAGACGTTCTGATATAATGTGATAAAGACAGATGTTCTGATATAATGTGATAAAGACACAGACATTCTGATATAATGTGATAAAGACAGACGTTCTGATATAATGTGATAAAGACACAGACGTTCTGATATAATGTGATAAAGACACAGACGTTCTGATATAATGTGATAAAGACACAGACGTTCTGATATAATGTGATAAAGACAGACGTTCTGATATAATGTGATAAAGATACAAACGTTCAAAAGTGTAACATCAATATATTACATGTATAATATAGATATCAATCTAATTTGTTTAACAATTTTGTTATCATTGCATGGGGTTACAATAAACATACCAGAAAGATAAAGGTTCCTTTAAATCTACAAACTTACAGTGTTTGCCATGGTAACAAGTTCTGGTCGATACTTCAGGAATAGCTTGACAACATCAGAGTGGTCATTCTCTGCGGCCAGATGGAGAGGGGTTTGACCATGCTATGGAACAATACATACAAGTAAATATTAGTTCTCCCTATACAGGTATACAATACATACAGGTAAATATAAGTTATCTCTACACAGGTAGAGTAAGGTGACACCTTACTAATACCTCTACATATGACAGAGACACACAGGTGTTCTAGAGTCTCGGTCTAGTGCCACAAACACTGTCGTATAATTGTATACTAGGATACCACAGAGATACAATGGTCCAAACACTGTCATATAATTGTATACTAGGATACCACAGAGGGATACAATCGTCCAAACACTGTCATATAATTGTATACTAGGATACCACAGAGGGATACAATCGTCCAAACACTGTCGTATAATTGTATACTAGGATACCACAGAGATACAATCGTCCAAACACTGTCGTATAATTGTATACTAGGATACCACAGAGAGATACAATCGTCCAAACACTGTCGTATAATTGTATACTAGGATACCACAGAGGGATACAATCGTCCAAACACTGTTGTATAATTGTATACTAGGATACCACAGAGGGATACAATCGTCCAAACACTGTCGTATAATTGTATACTAGGATACCACACTGAGATACAATCGTCCAAACACTGTCGTATAATTGTATACTAGGATACCACAGAGATACAATCGTCCAAACACTGTCGTATAATTGTATACTAGGATACCACAGAGGGATACAATCGTCCAAACACTGTCGTATAATTGTATACTAGGATACCACAGAGGGATACAATCGTCCAAACACTGTCGTATAATTGTATACTAGGATACCACGGAGAGATATAATCGTTCAAACACGGTCGTATAATTGTATAATAGGATACCACAGAGGGATACAATCGTCCAAACACTGTCGTATAATTGTATACTAGGATACCACACTGAGATACAATCGTCCAAACACTGTCATATAATTGTATACTAGGATACCACAGAGAGATACAATCGTCCAAACACTGTCGTATAATTGTATACTAGGATACCACAGAGATACAATCGTCCAAACACTGTCGTATAATTGTATACTAGGATACCACAGAGATACAATCGTCCAAACACTGTCATATAATTGTATACTAGGATACCACAGAGGGATGCAATCGTCCAAACACTGTTGTATAATTGTATACTAGGATACCACAGAGAGATACAATCGTCCAAACACTGTCGTATAATTGTATACTAGGATACCACAGAGGGATACAATCGTCCAAACACTGTCGTATAATTGTATACTAGGATACCACAGAGGGATACAATCGTCCAAACACTGTCGTATAATTGTATACTAGGATACCACACTGAGATACAATCGTCCAAACACTGTCGTATAATTGTATACTAGGATACCACAGAGGGATACAATCGTCCAAACACTGTCGTATAATTGTATACTAGGATACCACAGAGATACAATCGTCCAAACACTGTCGTATAATTGTATACTAGGATACCACACAGAGATACAATCGTCCAAACACTGTCGTATTATTGTATACTAGGATACCACAGAGGGATACAATCGTCCAAACACTGTCGTATAACTGTATACTAGGATACCACAGAGAGATACAATCGTCCAAACACTGTCGTATAATTGTATACTAGGATACCACACAGAGATACAATCGTCCAAACACTGTCGTATAATTGTATACTAGGATACCACAGAGATACAATCGTCCAAACACTGTCGTATAATTGTATACTAGGATACCACAGAGGGATACAATCGTCCAAACACTGTCGTATAATTGTATACTAGGATACCACAGAGATACAATCGTCCAAACACTGTCATATAATTGTATACTAGGATACCACAGAGGGATGCAATCGTCCAAACACTGTTGTATAATTGTATACTAGGATACCACAGAGAGATACAATCGTCCAAACACTGTCGTATAGTTGTATACTAGGATACCACAGAGATATAATCGTCCAAACACTGTCGTATAATTGTATACTAGGATACCACTGAGGGATACAATCGTCCAAACACTGTCGTATAATTGTATACTAGGATACCACAGAGATACAATCGTCCAAACACTGTCGTATAATTGTATACTAGGATACCACAGAGATATAATCATCCAAACACTGTCGTATAATTGTATACTAGGATACCACAGACAGATACAATCGTCCAAACACGGTCGTATAATTGTATACTAGGATACCATAGAGAGATACAATCGTCCAAACACTGTCGTATAAGAACTGCATATAAAACACCTAATGAAAAGTCTACTCACAACATCTGTAGCATTGGCATCTGCCTTCATCTTGAGGAGCGTACTGCAAACCTCCATCTGACCATTTTGAGCAGCATAGTGCAATGGAGTTCTTTTGGCCTGGAGAATAAACCATATCAATGATACATGGGATTACAACATGTCAGTTTGCTAAAGGTAAGTGGTGATGTCACCTGGGGGTAACAGACCAGGTCTGGTAGTGGTGATGTCACCTGGGGGTAACAGACCAGGTCCCGTGGTGTTGATGTCACCTGGGGTAACAGACCAGGTGTGGTAGTGGTGATGTCACCTGGGGGTAACAGACCAGGTCTGGTAGTGGTGATGTCACCTGGGGGTAACAGACCAGGTATGGTAGTGGTGATGTCACCTGTGGGTAACAGACCAGGTCTGGTAGTGGTGATGTCACCTGGGGGTAACAGACCAGGTCTGGTAGTGGTGATGTCACCTGGGGGTAACAGACCAGGTCTGGTAGTGGTGATGTCACCTGGGGGTAACAGACCAGGTCTGGTAGTGGTGATGTCACCTGGGGGTAACAGACCAGGTCTGGTAGTGGTGATGTCACCTGGGGGTAACAGACCAGGTCTGGTTGTGGTGATGTCACCTGGGGGTAACAGACCAGGTATGGTAGTGGTGATGTCACCTGGGGGTAACAGACCAGGTATGGTAGTGGTGATGTCACCTGTGGGTAACAGACCAGGTCTGGTAGTGGTGATGTCACCTGGGGGTAACAGACCAGGTCTGGTAGTGGTGATGTCACCTGGGGGTAACAGACCAGGTCTGGTAGTGGTGATGTCACCTGGGGGTAACAGACCAGGTCTGGTAGTGGTGATGTCACCTGGGGTAACAGACCAGGTCTGGTATTGGTGATGTCACCTGGGGGTAATAGACCAGGTCTGGTAGTGGTGATGTCACCTGGGGTAACAGACCAGGTCTGGTGGTGGTGATGTCACCTGGGGTCACAGACCAGGTCTGGTAGTGGTGATGTCACCTGGGGGTAACAGACCAGGTCTGGTAGTGGTGATGTCACCTGGGGGTAACAGACTAGGTCTGGTTGTGGTGATGTCACCTGGGGGTAACAGACCAGGTATGGTAGTGGTGATGTCACCTGGGGGTAACAGACCAGGTCTGGTATTGGTGATGTCACCTGGGGTAACAGACCAGATCTTGAAGTGGTGATGTCACCTGGGGGTAACAGACCAGGTATGGTAGTGGTGATGTCACCTGGGGGTAACAGACCAGGTCTGGTAGTGGTGATGTCACCTGGGGGTAACAGACCAGGTCCCGTGGTGTTGATGTCACCTGGGGTAACAGACCAGGTCTGGTAGTGGTGATGTCACCTGGGGGTAACAGACCAGGTCTGGTAGTGGTGATGTCACCTGGGGGTAACAGACCAGGTATGGTAGTGGTGATGTCACCTGTGGGTAACAGACCAGGTCTGGTAGTGGTGATGTCACCTGGGGGTAACAGACCAGGTCTGGTAGTGGTGATGTCACCTGGGGGTAACAGACCAGGTCTGGTAGTGGTGATGTCACCTGGGGGTAACAGACCAGGTCTGGTAGTGGTGATGTCACCTGGGGGTAACAGACCAGGTCTGGTATTGGTGATGTCACCTGGGGGTAACAGACCAGGTCTGGTAGTGGTGATGTCACATGGGGGTAACAGACCAGGTATGGTAGTGGTGATGTCACCTGTGGGTAACAGACCAGGTCTGGTAGTGGTGATGTCACCTGGGGGTAACAGACCAGGTCTGGTAGTGGTGATGTCACCTGGGGTAACAGACCAGGTCTGGTATTGGTGATGTCACCTGGGGGTAACAGACAAGGTCTGATATTGGTGATGTCACACGGGGTAGCAGACCAGGTCTGGTAGTGGTGATGTCACGCCGGGGTAATAGACCAGGTATGGTAGTGGTGATGTCACCTGGGGGTAACAGACCAGGTATGGTAGTGGTGATGCCACCTGGGGGTAACAGACCAGGTCTGGTAGTAATGATGTCACCTGGGGGTAACAGACCAGGTCTGGTATTGGTGATGTCACCTGGGGGTAACAGACCAGGTCTGATATTGGTGATGTCACACGGGGTAGCAGACCAGGTCTGGTAGTGGTGATGTCACGCGGGGGTAATAGACCAGGTATGGTAGTGGTGATGTCACCTGGGGGTAACAGACCAGGTATGGTAGTGGTGATGCCACCTGGGGGTAACAGACCAGGTCTGGTAGTGGTGATGTCACCTGGGGGTAACAGACCAGGTATGGTAGTGGTGATGTCACCTGGGGGTAACAGACCAGGTCTGGTATTGGTGATGTCACCTGGGGGTAACAGACCAGGTATGGTAGTTGTGATGTCACCTGGGGGTAACAGACCAGGTCTGGTAGTGGTGATGTCACCTGGGGGTAACAGACCAGGTCTGGTAGTGGTGATGTCACCTGGGGGTAACAGACCAGATCTGGTAGTGGTGATGTCACCTGCGGGTAACAGACCAGGTCACGCGGGGTAACAGTAGTCACTCTATATAAACAGACTTACCAGAGACAAAGCATCTATTGTGGCTCCATGCGTCTCCAGCAGCAGCTTAACTAGTCTGTTGAATCCATTCTGAGCCGCTAAATGGAGTGGTGTGACACCTAGTTTAGATTTCGCGTTGACAAAAGCTTTGTGCCACAGCAGGACATCAGCAACAAGGTGATGGCCATTCTCAGCCGCGAGGTGAAGAGCTGCCTTCCCATGATGCTGTAGTACATAAATCGCGGAATTAGAATCTGACATGATCTACTTCTGAACAATAAAGATTACAATAGGACAATTAGGATCTGACATGATCTACTTCTGAACAATAAAGATTACAATAGGACTATTACTGGAGGTCTAGATGTTATTACCTACCTCATCAAACACATCGACACGAGCATGGTTCTGGAGAAGAATTTTCACAATCTGAAGATGACCTTGCTCACTGGCCACCAGCAAGGGAGACCACCCATTCTACAACAAGACAGAAGGGGAAAACAGTAGGAAAATACAAAAATATCTGAACTATGGGTCTGGATTTCATCAGCTAAAGTGAACTTGATTATAAAAAACTTAAGCAATAAAAACATTCAAATTTGATGCAGGTTACAACATAAATTAATGTAGATCCTTCAGCCCTTAGAACAATGAAATACTCTTCCAAGATTCCATACCAGAAGTGCTTTCTACACTTTCAAATTTCAATATTTTCATACACAGCATTTAATTCCTTTGTAATGTCCAAATAGTTCTTGGATGAGCTATATACTACCATGATTCTGATATCATCTTTAACATTTGAGAGTGAACTTGACCTTCAGTGACCTACTTTTGATTGTGTATTGACCGCTGACTGGACACTGGTTTTGATATTTTTAACAATTTCCATCAGGATGTCTTCATTTCCTGATCTAGCACTGTAGTGTAGTGGTGATTCATGAGTCTGTAACAATAGGTACAGTAATGTATATAGTTAGTGATTACAATACAACAGTAACAATAGGTACAGTAATGTATATAGTTAGTGATTACAATACAACAGTAACAATAGGTACAGTAATGTATATAGTTAGTGATTACAATACAACAGTAACAATAGGTACAGTAATGTATATAGTTAGTGATTACAATAACAATAGGTACAGTAATGTATATAGTTAGTGATTACAATACAACAGTAACAATAGGTACAGTAATGTATATAGTTAGTGATTACAATAACAATAGGTACAGTAATGTATATAGTTAGTGATTACAATACAACAGTAACAATAGGTACAGTAATGTATATAGTTAGTGATTACAATAACAATAGGTACAGTAATGTATATAGTTAGTGATTACAATACAACAGTAACAATAGGTACAGTAATGTATATAGTTAGTGATTACAATACAACAGTAACAATAGGTAGAGTAATGTATATAGTTAGTGATTACAATACACCAGTAACAATAGGTACAGTAATGTATATAGTTAGTGATTACAATTATGTTACATAATTAAGTTACAACAGTAAACATTTCAATACATATTTACTATTGTAATTATCCCACATATTACATGAATGAGTATAAATATGACATACTATGATCAATTAAGTAGTTTAGTCTGTGTATTGGTATTTGATAAACTTACCAGTTTAGTCTGTGTACTGGTATATGATAAACTTACCAGTTTAGTCTGTGTACTGGTATATGATATACTTACCAGTTTAGTCTGTGTACTGGTATTTGATATACTTACCAGTTTAGTCTGTGTACTGGTATGTGATATACTTACCAGTTTAGTCTGTGTACTGGTATTTGATATACTTACCAGTTTAGTCTGTATACTGGTATTTGATATACTTACCAGTTTAGTCTGTGTACTGGTATATGATATACTTACCAGTTTAGTCTGTGTACTGGTATATGATATACTTACCAGTTTAGTCTGTGTACTGGCATTTGATATACTTACCAGTTTAGTCTGTGTATTAATATACTTACCAGTTTAGTCTGTGTACTGGTATTTGATATACTTACCAGTTTAGTCTGTGTATTGGTATTTGATATACTTACCAGTTTAGTCTGTGTACTGGTATATGATATACTTACCAGTTTAGTCTGTGTACTGGTATATGATATACTTACCAGTTTAGTCTGTATACTGGTATATGATATACTTACCAGTTTAGTCTGTGTACTGGTATATGATATACTTACCAGTTTAGTCTGTGTACTGGTATATGATATACTTACCAGTTTAGTCTGTGTACTGGTATATGATATACTTACCAGTTTAGTCTGTGTACTGGTATATGATATACTTACCAGTTTAGTCTGTATACTGGTATATGATATACTTACCAGTTTAGTCTGTATACTGGTATATGATATACTTAACAGTTTAGTCTGTATACTGGTATATGATATACTTACCAGTTTAGTCTGTATACTGGTATATGATATACTTACCAGTTTAGCATGTGTACTGGTATTTGATATACTTACCA